>NC_090252.1:2089004-2121504 GCF_037325665.1 Littorina saxatilis | reverse complement strand
GCCGTTTTCCGGGATTGCAGTTGCTCTCTTTCAAGCGGTAGATTAACCTGACTGCTCCGCGGATTTAAACTAAATGTGTAAGTCCTGTTAGGTCAGACACCAAACAAACTTTCGGATGTAAAAAATGTAAATTATCGTTCAGTTTAAGTTCACGTTTGGACTGTTGAAAGTGAATCATGCCGTCAAAACACGCCATTTTTGAGGGTAGGCGTGGTCAGGGACCTGGGACGTCATACCCAAATATTGCTACAATCTAAGGAAACCATTTTTGAGCAGAAGAAAGGCAGATCTTCAAATACACGTATGTTTCTGACCAAAACACTGCTGTTTGACATCTGGGCTATACCCCTGGAAAACAAATCCTTAACTTATTTTGCTCGGTGTATGTTTGTATACATTGACAAATAAACAATACGTACTTTTCCACAGAACCATCAGGGTGATAGAAGCGGACATGCTGCTGGAAAACAATTTGAACAACGTGGCGAACTTACTTTATATCAGAGACATAGATAGAAAAGATGCGAAGCGCTGTCTTCCCGCTCGCGTTATCCTCGCCTACGACAGGGGCAAGTAATCCTCCCACTGGCGCCAAGCTGGCAATTGTTCGCGTACTCTTCGCCTACGGCAGGGGCAAGTAATCCTCCCACTGGCGCCAAGCTGGCAAGTGTTCGCGTACTCTTCGCCTACGGCAGGGGCAAGTAATCCTCCCACTGGCGCCAAGCTGGCAATTGTTCGCGTACTCTTCGCCTACGGCAGGGGCAAGTAATCCTCCCATGACTGGCGCCAAGCTGGCAATTGTTGTGTTTTTAAAGAGTTATAACTGTTTCATAGAAAATCATAGATAATAAAACATGCAAACTGTTGATTATTTGCACTCAAGAGAAACAGAAAATCGCAAAAAGAAGATTATTGCATTATTTGGTGATTAGAAGATGAATCCTAAAGTAAGCAATTTCGCTCATTACTTTATCCACACGCCAGTGTAAGTGCGAGAACCCCTTGAGTGAGACTTAAAAGCATCAAATTTAATTACAGCGCGTCAAAAATTATACAAACAGATTAATGTATACACCAGTAATGCATTTGCCAGTCAAGGGAAAGCAAAGTTTCGCACAAAAGAAAATATTAGCTCCCAAACATTGCCTCCACGCACAATGGACTTAGAAACAATGGCCGCAAGAACCGAAGGAACCGTTTTTGACTCACTTCGGGAAGCCTATCCTCTCAAACGCGTTCGTGTGCACACTATTGAAGCTACAGAATATGAACCAAGTTTACTAACCACTGATATCTCTCGTCTGAAGCTGGATATATCCAAAGAAATATGACAGAAAAGCACTTCAAATCGGTGTCAGAGAGCAAGCGAACAACAACTTAGTACGGGATGATGGCTAACAATCGCGCGAGGTCACGCTGACCGAGCGCGGTGCCCCAAGAGTTCACGCGAGCGGCCCTCGCTTCGCATCTCTGTAGGTAGGTAAGTTTCTATTTGTGTCCCCAGAATAAGAATCTATTTGGGACATGAAGTGGTTGTACGCTAAGCTGCATCTCTGTATGTATGTAACTGTTTATATACATAGGCGTTATGTTGCGCTCGATCGGCTTCGAAGGGAACTCTGTCTGTTTCCAAGAGGTGAGACCAATTATATCTAATATAGGTCTATGATTATATTGAGGAATTTGATTTCTACCAGTAGGCAACATCCTTACCATTGTAACAGCTAGATTGATTTAAAACGAAATGCTATGCACACACATGTTTGATTTATGTGAACTTTTAACGTTGTAAAACCAAGTCAGCTATAGTCATGTAAGTACAGTGATACACACACATGTGAACTTTTAACGTTGTAAAACCAAGTCAGCTATAGTCATGTAAGTACAGTGATAAAAAAACATGAAGAATACGCTACACAAGCTTGAGGCGATAGGTATAGGGGGTCCCTTGCTTGTTTGGTTCGAACATTACTTGAGTGATCGCAGACAAGCAGTAGTACTGAAAGAAACCAAATCAAGTTGTGTCACCCTTTCTGCTGGTGGAATTTGTCTGTGTCAATTAATACTTTATTTGATTTATCATCTACTCGTTTTTGACAAAAGAATATCCACAAATTGTAGTACTGTTTTCCGATACACGCGGTTAACCCCGAAACGATCCAAACAAAAGTCAACGTGTGCGTTGGCAGACATTGATGATTGGCACTTCAAGAATATTTCATCAAGTATTTTGTTCTCTATCATTCATTTTAAGTAATGCTCGAAATGATCGATTCAATCTTGTGTCTGTTTTTACGTTTAGTCAATTTTGAATAAATATTTTCACTTATACCCTGGAATTCAGACGAGTTGGTGGTGGTGGTAGCGTGTGTGTGTGTGTGGGGGGGAGTGCGTGCGTGCGTGCGTGTGTGTGTTTGTGTGTGTGTGTGTGTGTGCGTGTTTGTGTGTGTGTATGTGTGTGTGTGTGTGTGTTTGTGTGTGTGTGTGTGTGTGCGTGCATGCGCGCGCGCGCGTGTGTGTGTGTGTGTGTGCGTGTGCGCGCGTGTGTGTGTGTGCAGATCTATACAAAACGTCACAATTAAAATTCAGCCTCGGACCAGACAACAATATTGTCATGAAAAAAGTCAAAGCGATTCCTATTATAAAAGTGTACGTGTGTTTGTTAAATGAGACAACTGCATTACAACACACACACGCACACACACTCACACTCACACACACACACACACACAAACACACACGCGCGCGCGAGAGAGAGGGAGAGTGAAACAGAGAGAGAGAGAGAGTGAGAGAGAGAGAGAGAGAGAGAGAGAGAGAGAGAGAGAGAGAGAGAGAGAGAGAGAGAGAGAGAGAGAGAACAAGAACAAGAACAAGAACAATTCTTTATTTTACGAGGGTAATAGAGTAAGCAGTGATCTGCTTTTTTACATCTGGCCCTCGCCCTAAAGAGGGACTAGTCTAAAATTGCTAAAGAATAAGCAAGTAAAGAAAACAAACTACTGCTACATGATTATAATAGAAATGAAAGTAAGAACATATCATCAATTTACATACAATACATTGCTTAAATGAAAAATGTAAGTTCATTTGACATGAGTTAAGAATTATAGAGTAGATTGCACTGACGCAACAACGTTGTAAGTGCCATGCCCATTGACATACACTGCATTCGAAAGAATCAGTGTATATAAAAATAATAATACATTGTTAAAAAGCACCGGTTGTTGGTTTTAACAACCATTCTAGTGACAACAGATGTTTATTTATACTTCATGAGATAAGACGTATATCTGGTCTTAAAAACGTTTGTGCTGCTAGTTTGCCGTAGGATTGTCGGAAGAGTGTTCCAGAGACTGCTACCTGAATAGACTAAACTAGATTTGAATAGGTCAATCCTAGGCAGAGGCATGTTCAGTCTCATCAATTGGCGTGAAGTTTTTAACGTGAATTTGGAAAATATGGTTTGAGGTACACATCCATGAATAATTTTATGCATAAGGGTACCTTTATTATAACTTAGCCTTGCCTTCAGAGGAAGAATGCCTAAGTTCATGTAGTCTAACTCAGATAGGGTTGTTTTCTTTAATAAGACTACTTTAAGCGCTCGTTTATGTAATCTAATTAGTGGTTTGAATGAATTTTCACTTGCAGAGACAGAGACAGAGAGACAGAGAGAGAGAGAGAGCGACAACACAACACATAGCAGAGCTACAATAAGCGCATTTACTGTCTCAATCGATAACAGGCAATACACAAGTTCTACACAAAATTGAAATCCACGTTCACTGACACTGATCCAAATATTACACAAGAGGCTTTTTCAAACAAAAGATGCCTGTTTCACTTTCACATCCCATAAAAGATGGCTAAACAATACTGCCGCCGCGATAAACAGATGTCTTCAGTGACATGAACCAAGTGCAACATGGCTACAACTATAATGTTTTCATTGTGTGACTCAAAGGACACAGCCCAATTCACAAGTCGGTTGCCACAATTAAATAATCCCTGCGCTTTGTCAGTTACTGATTATGAACAATAAAACAAGATCGCTGGTACAAATGCATACATTGACTAATTCAACTGACATCTGGCTATGTAAGACGACTGCTACAACAACTTATTCTCACAGTCGCACTCCACTCATCCTTAAAACCTTTGCTAAACATACACAAACAAAATAAACACTTCACATTAAAGGCACAGTACGCCTCCCGTAAACCATCACAGATACTGTCAGGCTTTTACACACATCACAAACACCCTTTCGTTTAAACACTCACCGCTTGAGAACATCCTAGGTGCCCTACGTAAAGAGCGAGCAATCAGTTTTCAAAGAATTAATTTTGCGTTTTGGCGCTAGACCTAACTTTTAAAATCTAAATAATAAATTGCATGACAGCTTGTTACACAAACATTCTTAAATCATATAAGAATTCTTTTTTCACCAAGACAAGATCAGTACAATTCGAAGTTTAGAAAGTTTGAAAAAAGAAAAGCCCGGAAGCAGGGTCACGCAAGGTCGTGGTTCTCGTAGCAGACGACGGTAATGCCTATCGCCAGTTCCTCTGAACAGTCAAAAGCCATCACTTGAGTTCGTGTGAATCACAGCTGTTTGGTGCGTTTAGATTCAGAGGTACATAATAACGTGCTGTTGCAGATAAGCTTACAGCGAGTCGCATTGGAAATCACAAACTGACGACTACATTGTGAAAAAAAAGGAAACTGGATCACACGGGTTCACAATGGCTCAGGGGTAAGACAAACCACGCAAAAATACATTCTTTGAAAATTGCTCGCTCTTTACGGAGGGCACCTAGGATGTTCAAAAGCGGTGAGTGTTTAAATGAAAGGGTGTTTGTACTTACTGTGTGTAAAAGCCTGACGGTATCTGTGATGGTTAACGGGAGGCTTACGGTGGCTTTAAGCAAATCATTCAGTTAATATGTGAGCCTAAATAAATAAAACAATTCAGAGACCGGTCTCGATGAAAGAAGCTGTGAACGTAATTTGCATAAAACAATTCAGAGACCGGTCTCGATGAAAGAAGCTGTCAACGTAATTTGCATAAAACAATTCAGAGACCGGTCTCGATGAAAGAAGCTGTGAACGTAATTTGCATAAAACAATTCAGAGACCGGTCTCGATGAAAGAAGCTGTCAACGTAATTTGCATAAAACAATTCAGAGACCGGTCTCGATGAAAGAAGCTGTCAACGTAATTTGCATAAAACAATTCAGAGACCGGTCTCGATGAAAGAAGCTGTCAACGTAATTTGCATAAAACAATTCAGAGACCGGTCTCGATGAAAGAAGCTGTCAACGTAATTTGCATAAAACAATTCAGAGACCGGTCTCGATGAAAGAAGCTGTCAACGTAATTTGCATAAAACAATTCAGAGACCGGTCTCGATGAAAGAAGCTGTCAACGTAATTTGCATAAAACAGTTCAGAGACCGGTCTCGATGAAAGAGGCTGTCAACGTAATTTGCATAAAACAATTCAGAGACCGGTCTCGATGAAAGAAGCTGTCAACGTAATTTGCATAAAACAATTCAGAGACCGGTCTCGATGAAAGAAGCTGTCAACGTAATTTGCATAAAACAGTTCAGAGACCGGTCTCGATGAAAGAAGCTGTCAACGTAATTTGCATAAAACAATTCAGAGACCGGTCTCGATGAAAGAAGCTGTCAACGTAATTTGCATAAAACAATTCAGAGACCGGTCTCGATGAAAGAAGCTGTCAACGTAATTTGCATAAAACAGTTCAGAGACCGGTCTCGATGAAAGAAGCTGTCAACGTAATTTGCATAAAACAATTCAGAGACCGGTCTCGATGAAAGAAGCTGTCAACGTAATTTGCATAAAACACATTTTCTGTATTTCTATTTCCTTCAGCTTATTTTCAAAACAAACAAAACATTATCTATATAATACATCTATATATTTGTGGATTCAGGGAAGTCATTTGACGTTTGTGTCTGTTATTGCAATTTTAACCTGAAGTCTAATTTAAATTGGCATATTACATGTTGTAATTACTTTTTTAAGCTTAGAAGCTAAAAATTCATGGGTGGGAGCCCAAAATGTTGCCAGGACTGAACTTTTTGGAAGGCTGGGGTCCAGGGGCCGCTGAGGTTCCGGCGGGGTGCAGGGGTTGTGCCCTTGCTGGGGGGTCTAGTGGGGCAGCGCCCCCCAGCCGAAAATGAAATTTAGCATTATAGGGAGGGTTTAGGAGGCCTCTCCTGACTCTAAATCTTAGAATAAACAAGTTTTGTAGAGATGCATAATATATAAATCTTGTAAACTTGAAGGTATTTGTAACTGACCAGCTGAAAATGAATTTTAGCAATTCAAGAGGGGCTATTTGAGCCTCTCCCGGCTTTAAAACAGCACACAAAAAAAGGGGGGGGGGTTGGGGGTTGAATGCACAAGATCAAAAACCTCTATACTTGACGATGTTTGGTTGTATCACTCTTGCTAGGGGGTCTACAAAAACAAGTGGTAAACAAATTTCAAGTTGGGTTTTAGAAGCCTCTCCTCGCTTAAACAAAAACTTGAAATTGGAGCTGCACACAATTAAACAAGAAGAGCAAACGATCGATCGAGTCACTTTCGCAGTTCTGAATATTATATGAGGCATCAGATGGACAGGAAGAAATTGCTATTCACAACACAATGAGTCACGTTCACATAAAATTTGAGCCCGGTCACTTTTATAGTTTCCGAGAAAAGCCCAACGTTAAGTTGTGTGTTGCCGAACAGAAAAGGCTAGTTATCTCCCTTGTTTTTCTGATAACGTTCGTAAAAGGCTACAGATGTAAATACTTTGATGTAAAGAATAATCCTACAAAGTTTCAATCACATCCGATGAACTTTGTCAAAGATATAAAATGTCTAATTTTTCCTTTGACGCTGACCTGTGACCTTGAAAAAGGTCAAAGGTCAACGAAACCATCGTTAAAGTGTAGAGGTCATTGGAGGTCACGACTAAACAAAATATGAGCCCGATCGCTTTGATAGTTTCCGAGAAAAGTCCAACGTTAAGGTGGTGTCTACGGACGGCCGGCCGGACGGCCGGCCGGACAGACTAACACTGACCGATTACATAGAGTCACTTTTTCTCAAGTGACTCAAAAATCTTGTAACCTTGAAGGTATTTGTAACTAACCAGCTGAAAATGAATTTTAGCAATTCAAGGTGCTATTTGAGCCTCTCCTGGCTTTAAAACTGAAAACAGCACACACACTTTATTTTTGGAAGGGGGGGTGTGAATGCACAAAATCAAAAACCTCTATACCACGGTGTGTCAACTGATTCCGTTCATCCACCGGATGTTTCCGTTCATACAGCCTCATTTTTGTCACTTGCTTCGTCACAAACGTCATGAAAAGCGTACAAACGGAAACAATTTGATGAAAGTGGTACGAACGGACATATTTTCCCGTCAAAATCAGTACGAACGGACACAAAACTGTTTTATGCAAATTCAATTCATCTTATGGTTCACATAGGTCCAATATCACACGCATTCGTACTTTGTGCTATTTGAAAACGATTGGAATACACAGAACTTGTAGTGGAGGCCTGTTTCACTCTGATCTAACGAATATGTATGAACGGAAACGCTTTTCGTACGAAGGGCCAGGGAAACATGCACTTTTGTACGAACGGAAACATGGGGTATGAACGGAATCTTCATGTTTTCAAAAGACAAGTGATTGTACAAAAGCCATGGGTTTCTATAAACTTCTGTTCAAGCGAAATGTCGTAACAGGCAATGGTTTTGGTGATCATGTGCAAATCAGGGGTCAGATTCGATAACAGAGCGAGAAAAACAAGAACATGTTACAAAATCAGGCAATTTTGCCACGTTCGGCCCGCGTGTGTTATTATTAGGATTCACTAGCACCTTGGTACTTATCGTACACATAGCCCAACCATTTCGCTACCTTATTCCTTCAATATCACACAAGCGCGCTGCTCACACGACTTACGTTTTTCCCGAAGCAAGTGACAAAAATGAGGCTGTATGAACGGACACATCCTGCGGATGAACGGAAACATCCGGTGGATGAACGGAATCAGTTGACACACTGTGTATACAGTCTTGAAGGTGTTTGGTTGCATCACTCTTGCTAGGGGGTCTTCAAAAACAAGTGGTAAACATATTTCAAGATGGGCTTTAGAAGCTTCTCCTTGCTTAAACAAAAACTTAAAATTGGAGCTGCAAAAAATTACAAAATCTTGTAACCTTGAAGGTATTTCATCACAGAGTTTTGTCTTTGATTTAAAACATGTTTACCGCATTAAAGGAAAATCGCCATGCTAACAAAAAGTTAGGCAAACACATGAAATATCAGTCACCTCCCTTGTATTACACATTTTTACTTGTAGCTTATGATTTTATCATTGCAGGTGGTATATTCTAAAATAATTGTTGAACCATAGCTTGAACCAAATGAGAAACAAGTTTCAAGTCAGTGTGTTTCAATTTAACACCTTCAAATGGGCTAACTGCTCAGGTTAAAAAAGAAGAAAGTCTAGACAAAAACAGAAACCACCGGAGTTATATCCCTTGCTGCTTTTCAATTCATCATTTCAGGAGTTACATTCTAAAATGACTGTTGAATCATAGCTTGAATTAAAAGAAAAATAGGTTTCAATTAAGTTTGTCTCACTTGCTAACTTTCTTAAGGACTCAATGTATCAGAAGCTAAATACCATTGGTTCATAGATGAGGAATGCAAGTTTTCTCTACCCCACACCACTGAAGGTCTGTGAGTACCTGCAAGAAGGGTATATATATATATATAATATATATATATATATAAAGATGTGGGTGAGCTGAGTTTTCAAATAGATGGCAACTAAGATGCCACATTCCTCAAAATGACATGACATTGCTGCCCTCTACATGTCACAAAAACCTTATTGAAATCAGTCTGGGACATGGTGAAAGGTGGCTGACCTGGCACAACCACATCGGTCCTACAAACCCAGTGTAAACAACAGCTTATAGGGATTAACAAACAAAAAGTACGTACCCCCAAAAAAGTTGCCAAATTCTTCCTAAAATGCAATCCCAAAAAAATGTTTGATCAAAATTTCAATGACTGAATTTGATTAAGAATGCCCTTACTTTCTGTAAAAACCTGGCTATGATGTCATAAACTGTTTTTTAATACAACTTTTTTTTTTCCTCGGGATAATTGTCTGCAAGAATTTACATGCTAAGTTTTATAAAGATGTGTACAGTGGGTTTTTGGAAATCGCCCCCCCCCCCCCTCCACACACACACACACACTCTCTCTCTCTCGTCAATTCGACACGAATACATTTAGTCAAATATTGAGTAAAGTAATGTAAAATCACCTGTGTACATGCTCGTATTTGTTGTTTTGTTTAGTGTAACAGAAAATGTGCGAGGTAAAGTATGGCACAAGGCCAGAACATACACTCTTACAATGTTATTATGTACTCTTAGTCTGTTCATACTCTTACAATGTTATTATGTACTCTTAGTCTGTTCATACTCTTACAATGTTATTATGTACTCTTAGTCTGTTCATACTCTTACAATGTTATTATGTACTCTTAGTCTGTTCATACTCTTACAATGTTATTATGTACTCTTAGTCTGTTCATACTCTTACAATGTTATTATGTACTCTTAGTCTGTTCATACTCTTACAATGTTATTATGTACTCTTAGTCTGTTCATACTCTTACAATGTTATTATGTACTCTTAGTCTGTTCATACTCTTACAATGGGTCCACAGTACTGTGTCAATCACTGCAATGTCGACCAGTGAAGGCCACAAATCACGATCGTACAGCAGATCAATCAGTAAAGGCCACAGCTCACCAAGGACCAACCATCACTCCTAGCAAGTCACAACCCTACAGTGGGTCTCTCAAAGCGGGTTTAGTTTGTTTAGTTTATTTGTTGCTTAACGTCCAGCCGACTACGCAGAGCCATATCAGGACGAGGAAAGGGGGATGAAGGGGGCCACTTGTCAAGCGATTCCTGTTTACAAATGCACTAACCCATTACTTGTGTCCCAGCAGGCTTTAGTAAAACTAAATTAATACCTACTGGAAGATTACCAGTTTCCAGTATGTTAAAATAGGCTTAACCTATCTACTGCTGGACTTACATCAGAACACTAACAGATTAAACTAGACATGAATCGCGAGACAAGCGGCAAGAGAAGAGATTTTTGGAAAAAAATACAGGTGAATGAGCAAGAAGGCAGAAAAAAGAAAAGAATTCATGAAGAAAAAGAGAGCATGACAGGAAAGAGGAACCAAAAATCTACCTAACAGCAAACTAGAAAGCTCCTGCGGTTCCAAGAACAGGAGGGGCCTTTAATTTCATAACCGCAGTGCCCCACTACGGGACTCAAAGCGGGTCAACCAGTATATAATATATACATAATACATACAACAAGACTGTTCATACTTTCAGTTGAAGTGGTTGTACACTTCTAACACAGGACTGTGCACATTATTTTGCTTTTCTGCTTGTACCATTGGAAGACAGGCATGAAGGGGCTTCCCATCAGTCAGAAAAAGGGTTATTTGGGTCTAGATTTCTTACCCCTGCGTAGCAAGAAACGCGGATAAGGTTGGCTCTGTACCATCTGTGGGCTTTGTAACACAGGCTGGCTCTGCACTGGCATTGGGCTTTGTACCGTCAAAGGGCTTTGAACCGTATTACAAACGGGCTTTGTGCAACCGGCTGCCTGATCACCGTCACTGGACTCTGCACTGTAAAAGAGCTTTGCAAAGCCGGCGTGTTTAGTGTGAGCCCTGTGTTTTGTGGAGCGAGCAGGCTTCGCGAACCTGGAGGGTTCAGCACATTGAACGGCTTCTGACCTGAAACAAGATTCTGTGTGGGTAGCGGGGTTTGAGCCACCAGCTGGTTTTGTAGTAGGTAGACAGGGAAGCGTGCGACTGATGTGGGCTGGATACCGGGGGGAGGTCGGATGGCGGGCGGAGGTCGGATGGCGGGGGAAGGTCGGATGGCGGGCGGAGGTCGGATGGCGGGCGGAGGTCGGATGGCCGGGGGAGGTCGGATGGCGGGGCAAGGTCGGATGGCGGGGGGAGGTCGGATGGCGGGGGGAGGTCGGATGGTGGGCGGAGGTCGGATGGCAGGCGGAGGTCGGATGGCGGGGGGAGGTCGGATGGCGGGCCAAGGTCGGATGGCGGGCAGAGGTCGGATGGCGGGCGGAGGTCGGATGGCGGGCGGAGGTCGGATGGCAGGCGGAGATCGGATGGCGGGGGGAGGTCGGATGGCGGGCCGAGGTCGGATGGCGGGGCGAGGTCGGATGGCGGGCCGAGGTCGGATGGCGGGCAGAGGTCTGGGCAGGAGGGTTAGAGGTCCCGAGCCTGGCGCACAAACGAAAAGCGTCGGTCTCTGTACGAGACCTGGCAGCAGTGAGTAAGAGTTAGCACCCGCCTTGTGGCGCCCTCTCTGTACAGGACCTGGCGGTGGTGAGTAAGGGTTAGCACCCGCCTTGTGGCGCCCTCTCTGTGACCTTGACCCTGGCTGTCGTAGGTCAGCTTTTGCCTTGCCATGCCCTCCTTGTGACCTTGACTTGTCGGGTTCTACATCGTCGCTGTCAGGCAGCCAGTCGTCATCTTCCCCTCTCTGCCTTTTACCACGTGGCGACTGCACGCCTTTCCTTCTCCGTTTCACTGGTGAAGACTTGCTGCTTTCAATAGCATCATCCTCATCCTCTTTTTTACGATCATCATCATCCTCATCATCATCAGTAGCATCACCATCCAACCTGCCCAACGCTTTGGAGTAAGCTCCGGTTGTATGCCGTTTTCTCCTTGGCACTGTTGCACCGCCCTTCACACCTGGTTTTGACACCTGCAGGTCATTGTCTCTGTGTTGTGTTTCCCCGGTGAGTGGCTCTCCACCTTCATCTGATGAACAGTCCTGGTGAGCAGGTTCCTGCCCTGCACCGAGTGCACGCGACCAGATCTCTGTTTCGTCCTGGTCTGTACCGGTGGAAAACAAGCTCTCTGTAGGAGAACCAGGCTCCGTCTCACACTCCAGAATGAGCCCACCGTCCCCTTCTGACAGCGACTCTTCCCCGTTGTCTTCCACCTCCTCACACGCTGCATGCATCCCGTCACTGCCTCGTGACGTCTGTCCTGCGTAACGTTCACATTCTGAAAGCATCGCACTCGTGGACTTCTCCTCTCCTGCCGTGTTCATCACAGATTCTGAAAGCATCGAGACGATTTCTCTGGACTGCGTCTCTCTTGCACTCTGTGTCATCGTACTCCGCTCATGCCGTTGTTGTGAAGCCGTGACATTTCCCGGTAGCTTGTCTTCATCCCTTGTGGAATCACGGGACTGCCGCTCTCCTCCTCTAAGCGCACTCGTACTCTCTGTACGCTGATGCTGTGAAGCCGTGACATTTCCCGCTAACCTGTCTTCATCCCCTCCATTCATGGATGAGGAATCACTGGACTGCATCTCGTCTTCAATCATACTCTGCTCAGAGTCAGACTGATGCTGTGAACCCATACCACTTCCCTCTGCCTCATCCTCATCTCCTGCAATGGACTGGCTGGCTGGCTGGCTGGCTGCTGTAGCACTCGCTGTACTGGTAGCAGTGGACTGGCTGGCTGCTGTAGCACTCGCTGTACTGGTAGCGGTGGACTGGCTGGCTGCTGTAGCACTCGCTGTACTGGTAGCAGTGGACTGGCTGGCTGCTGTAGCACTCGCTGTACTGGTAGCAGTGGACTGGCTGGCTGCTGTAGCACTCGCTGTACTGGTAGCGGTGGACTGGCTGGCTGCTGTAGCACTCGCTGTACTGGTAGCAGTGGACTGGCTGGCTGCTGTAGCACTCGCTGTACTGGTAGCGGTGGACTGGCTGGCTGCTGTAGCACTCGCTGTACTGGTAGCAGTGGACTGGCTGGCTGCTGTAGCACTCGCTGTACTGGTAGCAGTGGACTGGCTGGCTGCTGTAGCACTCGCTGTACTGGTAGCAGTGGACTGGCTGGCTGCTGTAGCACTCGCTGTACTGGTAGCGGTGTCGGGGTGGCACAGTCTCCGGTGGGCAAGGTTCGCTTGCTACAGCCCGTGCCCTTGGCGTGTTCACTGCACGGGAAGGGGTCTTTGCCACCATGGATCCTTGCATGACAGTTCACTTCTCTTTTTGAAGAACACGCCTTCAGACAATGTTGGCATTCGAAGAGTTTTTGCTCCTTCACAATCTTGGGAGCAGTGAAACCGCTTGAAGCTTCTTTGAGGGATAATCCGGTATTGTGAACAGTTCTCATGTGATGCACGACAGTCCATGTGTTGGGGAATGTAGCCTCGCATGTCAGGCAAACGACAGGATCGTTACGGTTGTGAATCTTGGAATGACGGTTAAAAGCCAATTTTGAAGTACACAATTTGGGACAATGGTTGCTTTGAAAGACATGCTGCTCCCTCCAGCCACTTGTATGAGTGGTTTGCTTGTGCTCCCTTAAACTATCTTTGGTATAAAATGTAGCCCTACAAAGGTCGCACTTGACGGGACCATCACGATGATGAATCTTTGAATGATGGACGAAAGCTAATCTGTGAGTGCACAGCTTGGGGCAGTGTTGGCATCTGAAGACGTCCTTTGCCTTGGCGTAACACCGGTATGGATGGCTCTTTCGCATAATTATGACCCTTCAAAGTATGCTTGCTGGCAAATGAAGCCGTACACAGCTGGCACTTGGCAGCACCATCACGATTGTGAATCTTTGAATGACTGACGAAAGCCAACTTCTGAGTGCACACCTTGGGGCAGTGTTGGCATCTGAAGACTTTCTTCTCTTTGACCAACGAGCGTCCTGGGTGAGATGTTTGCATGTGTTTCTTTAAACCATTGACGTCAGTAAATGTAGCTGTACACAACGGGCATTTGACGGGTCCTTCACGATTATGAACCTTTGAATGATTGAGGAAAGCTAATCTTGAAGTACACACCTTTGGGCAATGTTGGCATTTAAGCACTCTCTGCCTGTTGGCGCTGGCTGAAGCGTGTTCAGCGTCAGTGTCCCGGCTCTTTACCTCTTTGCTTTTAACAAGTCTCTGCCTTCTCTGCGCCATATACACATATTTTCTGCGAGCGTTAAGAGCAGATTGCACCCGGGACTTCAACGACAACTCCCGATGCTTTTGGTGAGGCCGATCAGACGGCACTCGTTCAAGACGCACAGTCACCCGGGACTTCAACGACAACTCCCGATGCTTGTGGTGAGGCCGATCAGACGGCACTCGTTCAAGACACACAGTCACCCGGGACTTCAACGACAACTCCCGATGCTTTTGGTGAGGCTGATCAGACGGCATTCGTTCAAGACGCACAGTCTCCCGGGACTTCAACGACAACTCACGATGCTTTTGGTGAGGCCGATCAGACGGCATTCGTTCAAGACGCACAGTCACCCGGGACTTCAACGACAACTCCCGATGCTTTTGGTGAGGCCGATCAGACGGCATTCGTTCAAGACACACAGTCACCCGGGACTTCAACGACAACTCCCGATGCTTTTGGTGAGGCCGATCAGACGGCACTCGTTCAAGACGCACAGTCACCCAGGACTTCAACGACAACTCCCGATGCTTTTGGTGAGGCCGATCAGACGGCATTCGTTCAAGACGCACAGTCACCCGGGACTTCAACGACAACTCCCGATGCTTTTGGTGAGGCCGATCAGACGGCATTCGTTCAAGACGCACAGTCACCCGGGACTTCAACGACAACTCCCGATGCTTTTGGTGAGGCCGATCAGACGGCATTCGTTCAAGACGCACAGTCACCCGGGACTTCAACGACAACTCCCGATGCTTGTGGTGAGGCCGATCAGACGGCACTCGTTCAAGACGCACAGTCACCCGGGACTTCAACGACAACTCCCGATGCTTGTGGTGAGGCTGATCAGACGGCATTCGTTCAAGACGCACAGTCACCCGGGACTTCAACGACAACTCCCGATGCTTGTGGTGAGGCCGATCAGACGGCATCCGTTCAAGACGCACAGTCACCCGGGACTTCAACGACAACTCCCGATGCTTGTGGTGAGGCCGATCAGACGGCATTCGTTCAAGACGCACAGTCACCCGGGACTTCAACGACAACTCCCGATGCTTGTGGTGAGGCTGATCAGACGGCACTCGTTCAAGACGCACAGTCACCCGGGACTTCAACGACAACTCCCGATGCTTGTGGTGAGGCTGATCAGACGGCATCCGTTCAAGACGCACAGTCACCCGGGACTTCAACGACAACTCCCGATGCTTGTGGTGAGGCCGATCAGACGGCATCCGTTCAAGACGCACAGTCACCCGGGACTTCAACGACAACTCCCGATGCTTGTGGTGAGGCTGATCAGACGGCATTCGTTCAAGACACACAGTCACCCGGGACTTCAACGACAACTCCGATGCTTGTGGTGAGGCCGATCAGACGGCATTCGTTCAAGACACACAGTCACCCGGGACTTCAACGACAACTCCCGATGCTTGTGGTGAGGCCGATCAGACGGCATTCGTTCAAGACGCACAGTCACCCGGGACTTCAACGACAACTCCCGATGCTTGTGGTGAGGCCGATCAGACGGCATTCGTTCAAGACGCACAGTCACCCGGGACTTCAACGACAACTCCCGATGCTTGTGGTGAGGCCGATCAGACGGCATCCGTTCAAGACGCACAGTCACCCGGGACTTCAACGACAACTCCCGATGCTTGTGGTGAGGCCGATCAGACGGCATCCGTTCAAGACGCACAGTCACCCGAGTGTCCACGCCGTGCACGACTCCCGTCTGTCCGCCGGGCGCCAGGTGTGAGGGAAGGAAGAGCAGTGGGATGGACAGGCCTGTTGCTTGACCCCCGGACTGTCCGCCGGGCGCCAGGTGTGAGGGAAGGAAGAGCAGTGGGATGGACAGGCCTGTTGCTTGACCCCCGGACTGTCCGCCGGGCGCCAGGTGTGAGGGAAGGAAGAGCAGTGGGATGGACAGGCCTGTTGCTTGACCCCCGGACTGTCCGCCGGGCGCCAGGTGTGAGGGAAGGGAGAGCAGTGGGATGGACAGGCCTGTTGCTTGACCCCCGGACTGTCCGCCGGGCGCCAGGTGTGAGGGAAGGGAGAGCAGTGGGATGGACAGGCCTGTTGCTTGACCCCCGGACTGTCCGCCGGGCGCCAGGTGTGAGGGAAGGGAGAGCAGTGGGATGGACAGGCCTGTTGCTTGACCCCCGGACTGTCCGCCGGGCGCCAGGTGTGAGGGAAGGGAGAGCAGTGGGATGGACAGGCCTGTTGCTTGACCCCCGGACTGTCCGCCGGGCGCCAGGTGTGAGGGAAGGGAGAGCAGTGGGATGGACAGGCCTGTTGCTTGACCCCCGGACTGTCCGCCGGGCGCCAGGTGTGAGGGAAGGGAGAGCAGTGGGATGGACAGGCCTGTTGCTTGACCCCCGGACTGTCCGCCGGGCGCCAGGTGTGAGGGAAGGGAGAGCAGTGGGATGGACAGGCCTGTTGCTTGACCCCCGGACTGTCCGCCGGGCGCCAGGTGTGAGGGAAGGGAGAGCAGTGGGATGGACAGGCCTGTTGCTTGACCCCCGGACTGTCCGCCGGGCGCCAGGTGTGAGGGAAGGGAGAGCAGTGGGATGGACAGGCCTGTTGCTTGACCCCCGGACTGTCCGCCGGGCGCCAGGTGTGAGGGAAGGAAGAGCAGTGGGATGGACAGGCCTGTTGCTTGACCCCCGGACTGTCCGCCGGGCGCCAGGTGTGAGGGAAGGGAGAGCAGTGGGATGGACAGGCCTGTTGCTTGACCCCCGGACTGTCCGCCGGGCGCCAGGTGTGAGGGAAGGAAGAGCAGTGGGATGGACAGGCCTGTTGCTTGACCCCCGGACTGTCCGCCGGGCGCCAGGTGTGAGGGAAGGAAGAGCAGTGGGATGGACAGGCCTGTTGCTTGACCCCCGGACTGTCCGCCGGGCGCCAGGTGTGAGGGAAGGAAGAGCAGTGGGATGGACAGGCCTGTTGCTTGACCCCCGGACTGTCCGCCGGGCGCCAGGTGTGAGGGAAGGAAGAGCAGTGGGATGGACAGGCCTGTTGCTTGACCCCCGGACTGTCCGCCGGGCGCCAGGTGTGAGGGAAGGAAGAGCAGTGGGATGGACAGGCCTGTTGCTTGACCCCCGGACTGTCCGCCGGGCGCCAGGTGTGAGGGAAGGAAGAGCAGTGGGATGGACAGGCCTGTTGCTTGACCCCCGGACTGTCCGCCGGGCGCCAGGTGTGAGGGAAGGAAGAGCAGTGGGATGGACAGGCCTGTTGCTTGACCCCCGGACTGTCCGCCGGGCGCCAGGTGTGAGGGAAGGAAGAGCAGTGGGATGGACAGGCCTGTTGCTTGACCCCCGGACTGTCCGCCGGGCGCCAGGTGTGAGGGAAGGAAGAGCAGTGGGATGGACAGGCCTGTTGCTTGACCCCCGGACTGTCCGCCGGGCGCCAGGTGTGAGGGAAGGAAGAGCAGTGGGATGGACAGGCCTGTTGCTTGACCCCCGGACTGTCCGCCGGGCGCCAGGTGTGAGGGAAGGAAGAGCAGTGGGATGGACAGGCCTGTTGCTTGACCCCCGGACTGTCCGCCGGGCGCCAGGTGTGAGGGAAGGAAGAGCAGTGGGATGGACAGGCCTGTTGCTTGACCCCCGGACTGTCCGCCGGGCGCCAGGTGTGAGGGAAGGAAGAGCAGTGGGATGGACAGGCCTGTTGCTTGACCCCCGGACTGTCCGCCGGGCGCCAGGTGTGAGGGAAGGAAGAGCAGTGGGATGGACAGGCCTGTTGCTTGACCCCCGGACTGTCCGCCGGGCGCCAGGTGTGAGGGAAGGAAGAGCAGTGGGATGGACAGGCCTGTTGCTTGACCCCCGGACTGTCCGCCGGGCGCCAGGTGTGAGGGAAGGAAGAGCAGTGGGATGGACAGGCCTGTTGCTTGACCCCCGGACTGTCCGCCGGGCGCCAGGTGTGAGGGAAGGAAGAGCAGTGGGATGGACAGGCCTGTTGCTTGACCCCCGGACTGTCCGCCGGGCGCCAGGTGTGAGGGAAGGAAGAGCAGTGGGATGGACAGGCCTGTTGCTTGACCCCCGGACTGTCCGCCGGGCGCCAGGTGTGAGGGAAGGAAGAGCAGTGGGATGGACAGGCCTGTTGCTTGACCCCCGGACTGTCCGCCGGGCGCCAGGTGTGAGGGAAGGAAGAGCAGTGGGATGGACAGGCCTGTTGCTTGACCCCCGGACTGTCCGCCGGGCGCCAGGTGTGAGGGAAGGAAGAGCAGTGGGATGGACAGGCCTGTTGCTTGACCCCCGGACTGTCCGCCGGGCGCCAGGTGTGAGGGAAGGAAGAGCAGTGGGATGGACAGGCCTGTTGCTTGACCCCCGGACTGTCCGCCGGGCGCCAGGTGTGAGGGAAGGAAGAGCAGTGGGATGGACAGGCCTGTTGCTTGACCCCCGGACTGTCCGCCGGGCGCCAGGTGTGAGGGAAGGAAGAGCAGTGGGATGGACAGGCCTGTTGCTTGACCCCCGGACTGTCCGCCGGGCGCCAGGTGTGAGGGAAGGAAGAGCAGTGGGATGGACAGGCCTGTTGCTTGACCCCCGGACTGTCCGCCGGGCGCCAGGTGTGAGGGAAGGAAGAGCAGTGGGATGGACAGGCCTGTTGCTTGACCCCCGGACTGTCCGCCGGGCGCCAGGTGTGAGGGAAGGAAGAGCAGTGGGATGGACAGGCCTGTTGCTTGACCCCCGGACTGTCCGCCGGGCGCCAGGTGTGAGGGAAGGAAGAGCAGTGGGATGGACAGGCCTGTTGCTTGACCCCCGGACTGTCCGCCGGGCGCCAGGTGTGAGGGAAGGAAGAGCAGTGGGATGGACAGGCCTGTTGCTTGACCCCCGGACTGTCCGCCGGGCGCCAGGTGTGAGGGAAGGAAGAGCAGTGGGATGGACAGGCCTGTTGCTTGACCCCCGGACTGTCCGCCGGGCGCCAGGTGTGAGGGAAGGAAGAGCAGTGGGATGGACAGGCCTGTTGCTTGACCCCCGGACTGTCCGCCGGGCGCCAGGTGTGAGGGAAGGAAGAGCAGTGGGATGGACAGGCCTGTTGCTTGACCCCCGGACTGTCCGCCGGGCGCCAGGTGTGAGGGAAGGAAGAGCAGTGGGATGGACAGGCCTGTTGCTTGACCCCCGGACTGTCCGCCGGGCGCCAGGTGTGAGGGAAGGAAGAGCAGTGGGATGGACAGGCCTGTTGCTTGACCCCCGGACTGTCCGCCGGGCGCCAGGTGTGAGGGAAGGAAGAGCAGTGGGATGGACAGGCCTGTTGCTTGACCCCCGGACTGTCCGCCGGGCGCCAGGTGTGAGGGAAGGAAGAGCAGTGGGATGGACAGGCCTGTTGCTTGACCCCCGGACTGTCCGCCGGGCGCCAGGTGTGAGGGAAGGAAGAGCAGTGGGATGGACAGGCCTGTTGCTTGACCCCCGGACTGTCCGCCGGGCGCCAGGTGTGAGGGAAGGAAGAGCAGTGGGATGGACAGGCCTGTTGCTTGACCCCCGGACTGTCCGCCGGGCGCCAGGTGTGAGGGAAGGAAGAGCAGTGGGATGGACAGGCCTGTTGCTTGACCCCCGGACTGTCCGCCGGGCGCCAGGTGTGAGGGAAGGAAGAGCAGTGGGATGGACAGGCCTGTTGCTTGACCCCCGGACTGTCCGCCGGGCGCCAGGTGTGAGGGAAGGAAGAGCAGTGGGATGGACAGGCCTGTTGCTTGACCCCCGGACTGTCCGCCGGGCGCCAGGTGTGAGGGAAGGAAGAGCAGTGGGATGGACAGGCCTGTTGCTTGACCCCCGGACTGTCCGCCGGGCGCCAGGTGTGAGGGAAGGAAGAGCAGTGGGATGGACAGGCCTGTTGCTTGACCCCCGGACTGTCCGCCGGGCGCCAGGTGTGAGGGAAGGAAGAGCAGTGGGATGGACAGGCCTGTTGCTTGACCCCCGGACTGTCCGCCGGGCGCCAGGTGTGAGGGAAGGAAGAGCAGTGGGATGGACAGGCCTGTTGCTTGACCCCCGGACTGTCCGCCGGGCGCCAGGTGTGAGGGAAGGAAGAGCAGTGGGATGGACAGGCCTGTTGCTTGACCCCCGGACTGTCCGCCGGGCGCCAGGTGTGAGGGAAGGAAGAGCAGTGGGATGGACAGGCCTGTTGCTTGACCCCCGGACTGTCCGCCGGGCGCCAGGTGTGAGGGAAGGAAGAGCAGTGGGATGGACAGGCCTGTTGCTTGACCCCCGGACTGTCCGCCGGGCGCCAGGTGTGAGGGAAGGAAGAGCAGTGGGATGGACAGGCCTGTTGCTTGACCCCCGGACTGTCCGCCGGGCGCCAGGTGTGAGGGAAGGAAGAGCAGTGGGATGGACAGGCCTGTTGCTTGACCCCCGGACTGTCCGCCGGGCGCCAGGTGTGAGGGAAGGAAGAGCAGTGGGATGGACAGGCCTGTTGCTTGACCCCCGGACTGTCCGCCGGGCGCCAGGTGTGAGGGAAGGAAGAACAGTGGGATGGACAGGCCTGTTGCTTGACCCCCGGACTGTCCGCCGGGCGCCAGGTGTGAGGGAAGGAAGAGCAGTGGGATGGACAGGCCTGTTGCTTGACCCCCGGACTGTCCGCCGGGCGCCAGGTGTGAGGGAAGGAAGAGCAGTGGGATGGACAGGCCTGTTGCTTGACCCCCGGACTGTCCGCCGGGCGCCAGGTGTGAGGGAAGGAAGAGCAGTGGGATGGACAGGCCTGTTGCTTGACCCCCGGACTGTCCGCCGGGCGCCAGGTGTGAGGGAAGGAAGAGCAGTGGGATGGACAGGCCTGTTGCTTGACCCCCGGACTGTCCGCCGGGCGCCAGGTGTGAGGGAAGGAAGAGCAGTGGGATGGACAGGCCTGTTGCTTGACCCCCGGACTGTCCGCCGGGCGCCAGGTGTGAGGGAAGGAAGAGCAGTGGGATGGACAGGCCTGTTGCTTGACCCCCGGACTGTCCGCCGGGCGCCAGGTGTGAGGGAAGGAAGAGCAGTGGGATGGACAGGCCTGTTGCTTGACCCCCGGACTGTCCGCCGGGCGCCAGGTGTGAGGGAAGGAAGAGCAGTGGGATGGACAGGCCTGTTGCTTGACCCCCGGACTGTCCGCCGGGCGCCAGGTGTGAGGGAAGGAAGAGCAGTGGGATGGACAGGCCTGTTGCTTGACCCCCGGACTGTCCGCCGGGCGCCAGGTGTGAGGGAAGGAAGAGCAGTGGGATGGACAGGCCTGTTGCTTGACCCCCGGACTGTCCGCCGGGCGCCAGGTGTGAGGGAAGGAAGAGCAGTGGGATGGACAGGCCTGTTGCTTGACCCCCGGACTGTCCGCCGGGCGCCAGGTGTGAGGGAAGGAAGAGCAGTGGGATGGACAGGCCTGTTGCTTGACCCCCGGACTGTCCGCCGGGCGCCAGGTGTGAGGGAAGGAAGAGCAGTGGGATGGACAGGCCTGTTGCTTGACCCCCGGACTGTCCGCCGGGCGCCAGGTGTGAGGGAAGGAAGAGCAGTGGGATGGACAGGCCTGTTGCTTGACCCCCGGACTGTCCGCCGGGCGCCAGGTGTGAGGGAAGGAAGAGCAGTGGGATGGACAGGCCTGTTGCTTGACCCCCGGACTGTCCGCCGGGCGCCAGGTGTGAGGGAAGGAAGAGCAGTGGGATGGACAGGCCTGTTGCTTGACCCCCGGACTGTCCGCCGGGCGCCAGGTGTGAGGGAAGGAAGAGCAGTGGGATGGACAGGCCTGTTGCTTGACCCCCGGACTGTCCGCCGGGCGCCAGGTGTGAGGGAAGGAAGAGCAGTGGGATGGACAGGCCTGTTGCTTGACCCCCGGACTGTCCGCCGGGCGCCAGGTGTGAGGGAAGGAAGAGCAGTGGGATGGACAGGCCTGTTGCTTGACCCCCGGACTGTCCGCCGGGCGCCAGGTGTGAGGGAAGGAAGAGCAGTGGGATGGACAGGCCTGTTGCTTGACCCCCGGACTGTCCGCCGGGCGCCAGGTGTGAGGGAAGGAAGAGCAGTGGGATGGACAGGCCTGTTGCTTGACCCCCGGACTGTCCGCCGGGCGCCAGGTGTGAGGGAAGGAAGAGCAGTGGGATGGACAGGCCTGTTGCTTGACCCCCGGACTGTCCGCCGGGCGCCAGGTGTGAGGGAAGGAAGAGCAGTGGGATGGACAGGCCTGTTGCTTGACCCCCGGACTGTCCGCCGGGCGCCAGGTGTGAGGGAAGGAAGAGCAGTGGGATGGACAGGCCTGTTGCTTGACCCCCGGACTGTCCGCCGGGCGCCAGGTGTGAGGGAAGGAAGAGCAGTGGGATGGACAGGCCTGTTGCTTGACCCCCGTCTGTCCGCCGGGCGCCAGGTGTGAGGGAAGGAAGAGCAGTGGGATGGACAGGCCTGTTGCTTGACCCCCGTCTGTCCGCCGGGCGCCAGGTGTGAGGGAAGGAAGAGCAGTGGGATGGACAGGCCTGTTGCTTGACCCCCGGACTGTCCGCCGGGCGCCAGGTGTGAGGGAAGGAAGAGCAGTGGGATGGACAGGCCTGTTGCTTGACCCCCGGACTGTCCGCCGGGCGCCAGGTGTGAGGGAAGGAAGAGCAGTGGGATGGACAGGCCTGTTGCTTGACCCCCGGACTGTCCGCCGGGCGCCAGGTGTGAGGGAAGGAAGAGCAGTGGGATGGACAGGCCTGTTGCTTGACCCCCGGACTGTCCGCCGGGCGCCAGGTGTGAGGGAAGGAAGAGCAGTGGGATGGACAGGCCTGTTGCTTGACCCCCGGACTGTCCGCCGGGCGCCAGGTGTGAGGGAAGGAAGAGCAGTGGGATGGACAGGCCTGTTGCTTGACCCCCGGACTGTCCGCCGGGCGCCAGGTGTGAGGGAAGGAAGAGCAGTGGGATGGACAGGCCTGTTGCTTGACCCCCGGACTGTCCGCCGGGCGCCAGGTGTGAGGGAAGGAAGAGCAGTGGGATGGACAGGCCTGTTGCTTGACCCCCGGACTGTCCGCCGGGCGCCAGGTGTGAGGGAAGGAAGAGCAGTGGGATGGACAGGCCTGTTGCTTGACCCCCGGACTGTCCGCCGGGCGCCAGGTGTGAGGGAAGGAAGAGCAGTGGGATGGACAGGCCTGTTGCTTGACCCCCGGACTGTCCGCCGGGCGCCAGGTGTGAGGGAAGGAAGAGCAGTGGGATGGACAGGCCTGTTGCTTGACCCCCGGACTGTCCGCCGGGCGCCAGGTGTGAGGGAAGGAAGAGCAGTGGGATGGACAGGCCTGTTGCTTGACCCCCGGACTGTCCGCCGGGCGCCAGGTGTGAGGGAAGGAAGAGCAGTGGGATGGACAGGCCTGTTGCTTGACCCCCGGACTGTCCGCCGGGCGCCAGGTGTGAGGGAAGGAAGAGCAGTGGGATGGACAGGCCTGTTGCTTGACCCCCGGACTGTCCGCCGGGCGCCAGGTGTGAGGGAAGGAAGAGCAGTGGGATGGACAGGCCTGTTGCTTGACCCCCGGACTGTCCGCCGGGCGCCAGGTGTGAGGGAAGGAAGAGCAGTGGGATGGACAGGCCTGTTGCTTGACCCCCGGACTGTCCGCCGGGCGCCAGGTGTGAGGGAAGGAAGAGCAGTGGGATGGACAGGCCTGTTGCTTGACCCCCGGACTGTCCGCCGGGCGCCAGGTGTGAGGGAAGGAAGAGCAGTGGGATGGACAGGCCTGTTGCTTGACCCCCGGACTGTCCGCCGGGCGCCAGGTGTGAGGGAAGGAAGAGCAGTGGGATGGACAGGCCTGTTGCTTGACCCCCGTCTGTCCGCCGGGCGCCAGGTGTGAGGGAAGGAAGAGCAGTGGGATGGACAGGCCTGTTGCTTGACCCCCGTCTGTCCGCCGGGCGCCAGGTGTGAGGGAAGGAAGAGCAGTGGGATGGACAGGCCTGTTGCTTGACCCCCGGACTGTCCGCCGGGCGCCAGGTGTGAGGGAAGGAAGAGCAGTGGGATGGACAGGCCTGTTGCTTGACCCCCGGACTGTCCGCCGGGCGCCAGGTGTGAGGGAAGGAAGAGCAGTGGGATGGACAGGCCTGTTGCTTGACCCCCGGACTGTCCGCCGGGCGCCAGGTGTGAGGGAAGGAAGAGCAGTGGGATGGACAGGCCTGTTGCTTGACCCCCGGACTGTCCGCCGGGCGCCAGGTGTGAGGGAAGGAAGAGCAGTGGGATGGACAGGCCTGTTGCTTGACCCCCGGACTGTCCGCCGGGCGCCAGGTGTGAGGGAAGGAAGAGCAGTGGGATGGACAGGCCTGTTGCTTGACCCCCGGACTGTCCGCCGGGCGCCAGGTGTGAGGGAAGGAAGAGCAGTGGGATGGACAGGCCTGTTGCTTGACCCCCGGACTGTCCGCCGGGCGCCAGGTGTGAGGGAAGGAAGAGCAGTGGGATGGACAGGCCTGTTGCTTGACCCCCGGACTGTCCGCCGGGCGCCAGGTGTGAGGGAAGGAAGAGCAGTGGGATGGACAGGCCTGTTGCTTGACCCCCGGACTGTCCGCCGGGCGCCAGGTGTGAGGGAAGGAAGAGCAGTGGGATGGACAGGCCTGTTGCTTGACCCCCGGACTGTCCGCCGGGCGCCAGGTGTGAGGGAAGGAAGAGCAGTGGGATGGACAGGCCTGTTGCTTGACCCCCGGACTGTCAGACATAAGACATCAGATTTGATTACAACCACGTGCAGTACACAGGAATGTTGCTTGGCTTGAGTACATTCAAAACAAAATCCATTCAAACACAACAACCAAACAGATTCTCACCGAACTGCGTACACACACTCACTCACACGCATGCATATCCACACACACGCACTGACGCACGTACAGACGCACGCACCCACCTGCATGCTTTGGCGCATGCTCCCAGACACACACACACACACTCACACACACACACACACACACACACACACACAAACACTCACTCTGTGAGCAGGGTTGGGCAGAACAGGGATCAGCAATGGCTTGGCGCCCCCAGCCTGCCCGGCGCCCCCAGCCTGCCCGGCGCCCCCAGCCTGCCCGGAACTTTCTTTCTTGGTCAGCGGAGTTTCTGCAGTGTTTGGAGATGGAACTTTCTTTGCTGATGAACTCAGTCGACGTTCCCCGTGGTGGGAGCCTCCCTCTGCTGCTGGCGAAGGCTGAGGTAGGTCTGTGGCTACCGGTGTACCTGTCCCTGTCAGTGTCTGCATGTCTCGGTTTGGGAATGAAGCAGAGCTATTAGATGCTGTAAGCTGGGGGTCTTGGTGTAGGCATGAAGCAGAGCTATTAGATGCTGTAAGCTGGGCGTCTTGGTTTGGGTATGAAGCAGAGCTATTAGATGCTGTAAGCTGGGAGTCTTGGTGTGGGCATGAAGCAGAGCTATTAGATGCTGTAAGCTGGGGGTCTTGGTTTGGGCATGAAGCAGAGCTACTAGATGCTGTAAGCTGGGGGTCTTGGTTTGGGAATGAAGCAGAGCTATTAGATGCTGTAAGCTGGGGGTCTTGGTTTAGGCATGAAGCAGAGCTATTAGATGCTGTAAGCTGGGAGTCTTGGTTTAGGCATGAAGCAGAGCTATTAGATGCTGTAAGCTGGGAGTCTTGGTGTGGGCATGAAGCAGAGCTATTAGATGCTGTAAGCTGGGGGTCTTGGTGTGGGCATGAAGCAGAGCTATTAGATGCTGTAAGCTGGGGGTCTTGGTGTGGGCATGAAGCAGAGCTATTAGATGCTGTAAGCTGGGAGTCTTGGTGTGGGCATGAAGCAGAGCTATTAGATGCTGTAAGCTGGGGGTCTTGGTGTGGGCATGAAGCAGAGCTATTAGATGCTGTAAGCTGGGGGTCTTGGTGTGGGCATGAAGCAGAGCTATTAGATGCTGTAAGCTGGGGGTCTTGGTGTGGGCATG
Organism: Littorina saxatilis; assembly: GCF_037325665.1. Classification (NCBI taxonomy): domain Eukaryota; kingdom Metazoa; phylum Mollusca; class Gastropoda; order Littorinimorpha; family Littorinidae; genus Littorina; species Littorina saxatilis. Next base: position 2,095,585 of record NC_090252.1, on the reverse strand, counting down.
AAGCAGAGCTATTAGATGCTGTAAGCTGGGGGTCTTGGTGTGGGCATGAAGCAGAGCTATTAGATGCTGTAAGCTGGGGGTCTTGGTGTGGGCATGAAGCAGAGCTATTAGATGCTGTAAGCTGGGGGTCTTGGTGTGGGCATGAAGCAGAGCTATTAGATGCTGTAAGCTGGGAGTCTTGGCCTCTTCTCCTCTGCAAGGAGGTGAGTAAAGTAGATGCTGGCAGAGGGCAAGTTTCATCTGTGGCTGTGGGTGTACATATCCCTGTCAGTCTCTGCGTGTCAAGGCCTTGGTGTGATGCAGCTTTGTTCAATGCTGTAAGCTGGGAGCTTTTTGTCTGCACAGAAGTGAGTGAAATAGGCTGCAAGTCTCCACTCTCTGCCTCCGCTGTGATCACGCGCACAATGATCCTCTCCTGTCCTTTCCCCCCCAGGCTGGCTGTGCTGTCTGTCTTGCGTCCAACCAGGCGGCCTCGCCGCTGTGTGTCATAGAACCTGATCTCACGGTCAGATGGAGGGACAATTGAAGCTTGCTGGTTTTCTGCAGAGCAAGGTTCCGTATTTCTTGACACTTCTTTGCGTTTGGACATCAGAGTCCTGATTATTGTTCCTTTCTTGCTTGGCACGATATCTGACAGAGCTGTCTCTGGGAAGCGATTCTGTCTCCTGAGGGGAGCAAGCCAAGGAACTGTTCTCTGAAGATTCAACCTTTGGTTCCACATCTGTGCTTGGACCTTCGCTCTTTACCTCATGACTCTCAAGGCAAGAGCAGAGTTCGCTCTTGTCACAGTGACAACCACCGCCGTCACCGTGGCAACAACACCGGTGGCTGTCAGTGCTAGTGGTGGCGGCGCTGTGGGCTGCATCAGCTAGTTCTACAAAATAAGTGCTGTTGTCTCGCTCCTGCTTTACACTCAGTTCAGCACCGGTGTCAGATTGTCTGCCCCCGGTGTCAGATTGTCTGCCCCCGGTGTCAGATTGTCTGCCCCCGGTGTCAGATTGTCTGCCCCCGGTGTTAGATTGTCTGCCCCCGGTGTTAGATTGTCTGCCCCCGGTGTGAGATTGTCTGCCCCCGGTGTTAGATTGTCTGCCCCCGGTGTCAGATTGTCTGCCCCTGGTGTCAGATTGTCTACCCCTGGTGTCAGATTGTCTGCCCCCGGTGTCAGATTGTCTACCCCCTGTGTCAGATTGTCTGCCCCCGGTGTGAGATTGTCTACCCCTGGTGTCAGATTGTCTGCCCCCGGTGTTAGATTGTCTGCCCCCGGTGTGAGATTGTCTGCCCCTGGTGTCAGATTGTCTGCCCCCGGTGTCAGATTGTCTGCCCCCGGTGTTAGATTGTCTGCCCCTGGTGTCAGATTGTCTGCCCCTGGTGTCAGATTGTCTGCCCCTGGTGTCAGATTGTCTGCCCCTGGTGTCAGATTGTCTGCCCCTGGTGTCAGATTGTCTGCCCCTGGTGTCAGATTGTCTACCCCTGGTGTCAGATTGTCTGTCCCTGGTGTCAGATTGTCTACCCCTGGTGTCAGATTGTCTGCCCCCGGTGTCAGATTGTCTGCCCCTGGTGTCAGATTGTCTGCCCCTGGTGTCAGATTGTCTGCCCCCGGTGTCAGATTGTCTGCCCCCGTCCTCTGCTGTCAACCCTCTCTGACACCAACACTGTCTGCTACCTGTCTCACAATGCTGGTTACCATGGTTACAATATGTCTCAGCCTCCAGCTTGATGTCACTATCCTGTGACCAGCCCTCCGTTGCTAAGGCTTCCCAATGCGGGTTGCCAAGGGTCTCAAATTCAAACTTGGCATCTGTCTCCAGAGAAAAGCCGTCTGCAGGTTTACTTCTGTGAAGCTTGTTACCGCATGCTGTTCCATCTTCCTCTTTTATTTCAGAGTCAGACGTCTCCATGGTGTTGTTGTTGTAGCTGATTATGATGCTTCTCTGATTGTGCTAGTGTAATTGTTGTTCATATCAATAGCACTGTTCCTCTCTGACTCTGTATTTGAACTAGACCCCCATCTGTTGCTGTAGTATAATGAAGGACAAACAGACTGAACTAGACCCCCATCTGCTGCTGTAGTATAATGAAGGACAAACAGACTGAACTAGACCCCCATCTGCTGCTGTAGTATAATGAAGAACAAACAGACTGAATAGTTCACCACAATGTCAAGACGCCGTAAGTGAAATGAGTTAGTTGCTTTGATTGATGTCATAAATCAGACCGCTGCTAATATTGTGATGACGACACAAGTGAACTAAAGGCCTGGATCCAGTGTGTACAGATGGTGACATATCTACTGACATTGACAACAACAAGTGAACTAAAGGCCTGGGTCCAGTGTGTACAGATGGCAATGGTGACATATCTACTGACATTGACAACAATAGTCACACTAAAGGCCTGGGTCCAGTTTGTACAGATGGCAATGGTGACATATCTACTGACATTGACAACAACAAGTGAACTAAAGGCCTGGGTCCAGTGTGTACAGATGGCAATGGTGACATATCTACTGACATTGACAACAACAAGTGAACTAAAGGCCTGGATCCAGTGTGTACAGATGGCAATGGTGACATATCTACTGACATTGACAACAACAAGTGAACTAAAGGCCTGGATCCAGTGTGTACAGATGGCAATGGTGACATATCTACTGACATTGACAACAATAGTCACACTAAAGGCCTGGATCCAGTGTGTACAGATGGCAATGGTGACATATCTACTGACATTGACAACAACAAGTGAACTAAAGGCCTGGGTCCAGTTTGTACAGATGGCAATGGTGACATATCTACTGACATTGACAACAACAAGTGAACTAAAGGCCTGGATCCAGTGTGTACAGATGGCAATGGTGACATATCTACTGACATTGACAACAATAGTCACACTAAAGGCCTGGGTCCAGTTTGTACAGATGGCAATGGTGACATATCTACTGACATTGACAACAACAAGTGAACTAAAGGCCTGGATCCAGTGTGTACAGATGGCAATGGTGACATATCTACTGACATTGACAACAACAAGTGAACTAAAGGCCTGGATCCAGTGTGTACAGATGGCAATGGTGACATATCTACTGACATTGACAACAACAAGTGAACTAAAGGCCTGGGTCCAGTGTGTACAGATGGCAATGGTGACATATCTACTGACATTGACAACAATAGTCACACTAAAGGCCTGGATCCAGTGTGTACAGATGGCAATGGTGACATATCTACTGACATTGACAACAACAAGTGAACTAAAGGCCTGGGTCCAGTGTGTACAGATGGCAATGGTGACATATCTACTGACATTGACAACAACAAGTGAACTAAAGGCCTGGATCCAGTGTGTACAGATGGTGACATATCTACTGACATTGACAACAACAAGTGAACTAAAGGCCTGGGTCCAGTGTGTACAGATGGCAATGGTGACATATCTACTGACATTGACAACAATAGTCACACTAAAGGCCTGGGTCCAGTGTGTACAGATGGCAATGGTGACATATCTACTGACATTGACAACAACAAGTGAACTAAAGGCCTGGGTCCAGTGTGTACAGATGGCAATGGTGACATATCTACTGACATTGACAACAACAAGTGAACTAAAGGCCTGGGTCCAGTGTGTACAGATGGCAATGGTGACATATCTACTGACATTGACAACAACAAGTGAACTAAAGGCCTGGATCCAGTGTGTACAGATGGCAATGGTGACATATCTACTGACATTGACAACAATAGTCACACTAAAGGCCTGGGTCCAGTTTGTACAGATGGCAATGGTGACATATCTACTGACATTGACAACAACAAGTGAACTAAAGGCCTGGATCCAGTGTGTACAGATGGCAATGGTGACATATCTACTGACATTGACAACAATAGTCACACTAAAGGCCTGGATCCAGTTTGTACAGATGGCAATGGTGACATATCTACTGACATTGACAACAACAAGTGAACTAAAGGCCTGGATCCAGTGTGTACAGATGGCAATGGTGACATATCTACTGACATTGACAACAATAGTCACACTAAAGGCCTGGATCCAGTTTGTACAGATGGCAATGGTGACATATCTACTGACATTGACAACAACAAGTGAACTAAAGGCCTGGATCCAGTGTGTACAGATGGCAATGGTGACATATCTACTGACATTGACAACAACAGTCACACTAAAGGCCTGGGTCCAGTGTGTACAGATGGCAATGGTGACATATCTACTGACATTGACAACAACAAGTGAACTAAAGGCCTGGATCCAGTTTGTACAGATGGCAATGGTGACATATCTACTGACATTGACAACAACAAGTGAACTAAAGGCCTGGGTCCAGTGTGTACAGATGGCAATGGTGACATATCTACTGACATTGACAACAATAGTCACACTAAAGGCCTGGATCCAGTGTGTACAGATGGCAATGGTGACATATCTACTGACATTGACAACAACAAGTGAACTAAAGGCCTGGATCCAGTGTGTACAGATGGCAATGGTGACATATCTACTGACATTGACAACAATAGTCACACTAAAGGCCTGGATCCAGTGTGTACAGATGGCAATGGTGACATATCTACTGACATTGACAACAACAAGTGAACTAAAGGCCTGGATCCAGTGTGTACAGATGGCAATGGTGACATATCTACTGACATTGACAACAATAGTCACACTAAAGGCCTGGATCCAGTTTGTACAGATGGCAATGGTGACATATCTACTGACATTGACAACAACAAGTGAACTAAAGGCCTGGATCCAGTGTGTACAGATGGCAATGGTGACATATCTACTGACATTGACAACAACAGTCACACTAAAGGCCTGGATCCAGTGGGTACAGATGGCAATGGTGACATATCTACTGACATTGACAACAACTAGTGAACTAAAGGCCTGGGTCCAGTGTGTACAGATGGCAATGGTGACATATCTACTGACATTGACAACAACAAGTGAACTAAAGGCCTGGATCCAGTGTGTACAGATGGCAATGGTGACATATCTACTGACATTGACAACAATAGTCACACTGAAGGCCTGGATCCAGTTTGTACAGATGGCAATGGTGACATATCTACTGACATTGACAACAACAAGTGAACTAAAGGCCTGGATCCAGTGTGTACAGATGGCAATGGTGACATATCTACTGACATTGACAACAATAGTCACACTGAAGGAGATTACTGAAAGTTCAACCAAATTCCGCTAATTCACTGAAAAATTCTAGCCAGAAGTCACTGCGACAGCCGCAACTGCTAGAATCTTCACTGGGTCCCAACAAACTCAATCAGTCTTGGGGGAAGAGCTGTCAGGGTAATTCTCGTTCAATTTAAACCACACGCTGTCACACGCACCCTGTTGCCTGAAGATCTACTGTCTTGTGTATAAAACACACTGTTGCAGCCTGAAGATCTACTGTCTTGTGTATAAAACACACCGTTGCAGCCTGAAGATGACCCTGTCCTGTGTATAAAACACACTGTTGCAGCCTGAAGATCTACTGTCTTGTGTATAAAACACACCGTTGCAGCCTGAAGATGACCCTGTCCTGTGTATAAAACACACTGTTGCAGCCTGAAGATGACCCTGTCCTGTGTATAAAACACACTGTTGCAGCCTGAAGATGACCCTGTCCTGTGTATAAAACACACCGTTGCAGCCTGAAGATGACCTTGTCCTGTGTCCGAGGTCAACATGTTCTCAGGACACCGGCTGTAGAAAGCTTAAGCGCAGGTTGCTTTGACGCAAGGAGTTCTGTAGACTTGTAGGTCACCTCAAGGCATGGTGTTGTCTAGGTCACCTCAAGGCATGGCGTTGTCTAGGTCACCTCAAGGGACAAGGCTTCTCTGTCAGTGTCAGCTCTGAAACAAAACTATGATTTATTTCTCATGTGTTATTCAGAGAGAGAGAGAGAGAGAGAGCGAGAGAGAGAGAGAGAGAGAGAGAGAGAGAGAGAGAGAGAGAGAGAGAGGAGAGAGAGAGAGAGAGAGAGAGGGAGAGAGAGAGAGAGCGAGAGAGAGAGAGAGAGAGAGAAAATCTGTTTAGTCAAAATCAAGCTGACTTACAATAATGCCTGTGAATACTAACGCTATGAATGTGTTGTGCAATATAATAGAGGGTCGCTCTTGATAAGTTGATACATAATGTTATGTTGTTGTTGTATTTTCTTCCAATGATTGTACAGCGCTTTCAGCAGGCTTAAATTAAACTTAAATCATGAATACAATATATACACTTTAGAAATATAATGCATTACTTAATTATCATTATTACAGTGAAACCCGGCTATATTTAAGTGGCACGGGACCCGGGAAGACCTTCAATATAGCCGGAACTTCAATATAGGCAATTCTCGGTTATATTGAATTTCCCTCCTTGTTCCTTCAGAAATTCAATATAACCGAACTTTTTTTCACTATACGTTCTTATTTCCGTGTCCACACATTGCGTCACTGTCAGTGATGCGAGATATATTCCCATTAATCTTTCACCTGTTGGCTGTTGTTCTTCGAGCCTCCTTGCTTTTTTCTGCACACACGCACACGGACACACACTCACACACA
>NC_090252.1:2055402-2088804 GCF_037325665.1 Littorina saxatilis | reverse complement strand
CACACACACACACACACACACACGCACACACAACTGAACACACACATACACACACTGATCATCAGTTTATAAATGTGAAACAAAAAGTGCAGTGCATGTATACATTTTTGGGGTGTATCTCCTATTTCCTCTATATGAGCCTTGTCACAGTACAGTGTACACGAGAGTATGCATTGCCCGTGCGTTGAGCAGAGAAAGTAGGTCACTCAAAGCTGACAAATGTTGTGCTGCCAGATTTTAGTTTCCTTCTATATTCCTATGTAGAGCGATTCAGACCAAACTACTGGGCCGATCTTTATGAAATTTTACATGAGAGTTCCTGGAAATGATATCCCCGGACGTTTTTTTTTCTTGTTATCGATAAATACCTTTGATGACGTCATATCCGGCTTTTTGTAAAAGTTGAGGCGGCACTGTCACACCCTCATTTTTCAATCAAATTGATTGAAATTTTGGCCAAGCAATCTTCGACGAAGGCCGGACTTCGGTATTGCATTTCAGCTTGGTGGCTTAAAAATTAATTAATGACTTTGGTCATTAAAAATCTGAAAATTGTAAAAAAAAAAAAAAACTTTTTATAAAACGATCCAAATTTACAATCATTTGCTGATTCCAAAAACATATAAATATGTTATATTTAGATTAAAAACAAGCTCTAAAAATTAAAAATATAAAAATTAGTATCAAAATTAAATTTTCCAAATCAATTTAAAAACACTTTCATCTTATTCCTTGTCGGTTCCTGATTCCACAAACATATAGATAGGATATGTTTGGATTAAAAACACGCTCAGAAAGTTAAAAGAAGAGAGGTACAGAAAAGCGTGCTATCCTTCTCAGCGCAACAACAACCCCGCTCTTCATGTCAATTTCACTGCCTTTGCCACGAGCGGTGGACTGACGATGCTACGAGTATACGGTCTTGCTGAAAAATTGCATTGCGTTCAGTTTCATTCTGTGAGTTCGACAGCTTGACTAAATTGTTGTATGTTCGCCTTACGCAACTTGTTTTATTTCTTTAAAGTTATGAGGCTATATCTCTGGAGCCCATGGACCATCCCTTGCTAAGCATACAAAGTTGCATGCATGTCACCTTTGTCTCTGGGGCGTTATGAACGAATACAGTACTGGAACGAATACCGATAAGGGTCTTTGCCATCGTTCTGTGAACTTTGGAGAGGCTGCTACGTGTAGTTTTAGATGTGTTGCATATCAACTGCAGCTACCCAGCAAAAAACACCAAAACACACGATTTCTTGCCGTTTTCCAGGCATGCGGTTGCTCTCTTTCAAGGGCTAGATCAGCCTGACTGCGCGGGGGATATAAACGAAATGTGTATGTCCTATTGGGTAAGACACCAAACAAACTTTCTGATGTAAAAACAAATAAAATATCGTTCAGTTTAAGTCACCGTTTGGACTGTTGAAAGTGAATCATGCCGTCAAAACAAGCAATTTGTTCAAGGAAGGTGTGGTGAGGAACATGTGACGTCATACCCAAATATTACTCAAATCTAAGAAACCCATTTTTGAGCATAAAAAAGACAGATCTTCAAATACACGATTGTTTCTGATCAAACCACTGCTGTTTGACATATACTCCTGGAAAACATATCCTTAACTCATTTCTCCTTAAAAACTTTTTTATCCACACGCCAGTGTAAGTGCGAGAACCCCTTGAGTGAGACTTAAAAGCATCAAATTTAATTACAGCGCGTCAAAAATTATACAAACAGATTAATGTAGGCCTACACCAGTAATTAATGCATTTGCCAGTCAAGGGAAAGCAAAGTTTCGCACAAAAGAAAATATTAGCTCCCGGATCCCAAACATTGCCTCCACGCACAATGGACTTAGAAACAATGGCCGCAAGAACCGAAGGAACCGTTTTTGACTCACTTCGGGAAGCCAATCCTCTCAAATGCGTTCGTGTGCACACTATTGAAGCTAGAGAATATGAATCAAGTTTACTTACCACTGATATCTCTCGTCTGAAGCTGGATACATCCAAAGAAATATGACAGAAAAGCACTTCAAATTGGTGTCAGAGAGCAAGCGAACAACAACGTAGTACGGGATGATGGCTTACAATCGCGCGAGGTCACGCTGACCGAGCGCGGTAGCCCAAGAGTTCACGCGAGCGGCCCTCGCTTCGCATCTCTGTAGGTAGGTAAGTTTCTATTTGTGTCCCCAGAATAAATAGATCTATTTGGGACATGAAGTGGTTGTACGCTAAGATGCATCTCTGTATGTATGTATCTGTTTATATACATAGGCGTTATGTTCCGCTCGATCGGCTTGAAAGGGAACTCTGTCTGTTTCACCTCTTGGACACACACACACACACAAACACACACGCGCGCGCGAGAGAGAGGGAGAGTGAAACAGAGAGAGAGAGAGAGTGAAAGAGAGAGAGAGAGAGAGAGAGAGAGAGGGAGAGTGAAACAGAGAGAGAGAACCACGTTTGCTCACATCGATAACACAACAGATAGCAACTACAAAATAAGCGCATTTACTGTCTCAATCGATAACAGGCAATACACAAGTCCTACACAAAATTGATATCCACGTTCACTGACACTGATCCAAATATTACACAGGAGGTTTTTGCAAACAAAAGATGCCTGTTTCACTTTCACATCTTATAAAAGATGGCTAAACAATACTGCCGCGATAAACAGATGTCTTCAGTGACATGAACCAAGTGCAACATGGCCACAACTATACTGTTTTCATTGTCTGACTCAAAGGACACAGCCCAATTCACAAGTCGGTTGCCACAATTAAATAATCCCTGCGCTTTGTCAGTTACTGATTATGAACAATAAAACAAGATCGCTGGTACAAATGCATACATTGACTAATTCAACTGACATCTGGCTATGTAAGACGACTGCTACAACAACTTATTCTCACAGTCGCACTCCACTCATCCTTAAAACCTTTGCTAAACATACACAAACAAAATAAACACTTCACATTAAAGGCACAGTACGCCTCCCGTAAACCATCAGATACTGTCAGGCTTTTACACAAAGTACGCCTCCCGTAAACCATCAGATACTGTCAGGCTTTTACACACAGTACGCCTCCCGTAAACCATCAGATACTGTCAGGCTTTTACACACAGTACGCCTCCCGTAAACCATCAGATACTGTCAGGCTTTTACACACAGTACGCCTCCCGTAAACCATCAGATACTGTCAGGCTTTTACACACAGTACGCCTCCCGTAAACCATCAGATACTGTCAGGCTTTTACACACAGTACGCCTCCCGTAAACCATCAGATACTGTCAGGCTTTTACACAAAGTACAAACACCCTTTCATTTACACACTCACCGCTTTTGAACATCCTGGGTGCCCTGCGTAAAGAGCGAGCCATTTTCAAAGAATTAATTTTGCGGATTGTCTGATAACAAAATCGGACGGTGCGTTTTGGCGCTAGACCTAACTTTTAAAATCTAAATAATAAATTGACAGCTTGTTTCACAAACATTCTTACATCATAAAAGAATTATTTTTTAATCAAGACAAGATCAGAACAATTCGAAGTTTTGAAAGTTTGAAAAAAGAAAAGCCCGGAAGCAGGGTCACTCAAGGTCGTGGTTCTCGTAGCAGACGACGGTATAAATGCCTATCGCCAGTTCCTCTGAACAGTCAAAAGCCATCGCTGGAGTTCGTGTGAATCACAGGTGTTTGGTGCGTTTAGATTCAGAGGTACATAATAACGTGCTGTTGCAGATAAGCTTACAGCGAGTCGCATTGGAAATCACAAACTGACGACTATACATTGTGAAAAAAAGGAAACTGGATCACACGGGGTCACGATGGCTCAGGGGTAAGACAAACCACGCAAAAATAAATTCTTTGAAAATTGTTCGCTCTTTACGGAGGGCACCTAGGATGTTCAAAAGCGGTGAGTGTTTAAATGAAAGGGTGTTTGTACTTACTGTGTGTAAAAGCCTGACGGTATCTGTGATGGTTAACGGGAGGCTTACGGTGCCTTTAAGCAAAATCAAATCATTCAGTTAATATGTGAGCCTAAATAAATAAAACAATTCAGAGACCGGTCTCGATGAAAGAAGCTGTGAACGTAATTTGCATAAAACAATTCAGAGACCGGTCTCGATGAAAGAAGCTGTCAACGTAATTTGCATAAAACACATTTTCTGTATTTCTATTTCCTTCAGCTTATTTTCAAAACAAACAAAACATTATCTATATAATACATCTATATATTTGTGGATTCAGGGAAGTCATTTGACGTTTGTGTCTGTTATTGCAATTTTAACCTGAAGTCTAATTTAAATTGGCATATTACATGTTGTAATTACTTTTTTAAGCTTAGAAGCTAACAAGAAGAGCAAACGCTCGATCGAGTCACTTTCGCAGTTCTGAATATTATATGTGGCATCAGATGGACAGGAAGAAATTGCTATTCACAACACAATACAGATGTAAATAATTTGATGTAAAGAATAATCCTTTAAAGTTTGAATCAAATCCGATGAATAGTTTCAGAGATATGATATTTCAATTTTTTTCCTTCAAGACATACCTGTGACCTTAAAAAAGGTCAAAGGTCACCAAAGCAGACGTCAAAGTGTAGAGGTCACTGGGAGTCACGTTCACATAAAATTTGAGCCCGGTCACTTTTATAGTTTCCGAGAAAAGCCCAACGTTAAGTTGTGTGTTGCCGAACAGAAAAGGCTAGTTATCTCCCTTGTTTTTCTGATAACGTTCGTAAAAGGCTACAGATGTAAATACTTTGATGTAAAGAATAATCCTACAAAGTTTCAATCACATCCGATGAACTTTGTCAAAGATATAAAATGTCTAATTTTTCCTTTGACGCTGACCTGTGACCTTGAAAAAGGTCAAAGGTCAACGAAACCATCGTTAAAGTGTAGAGGTCATTGGAGGTCACGACTAAACAAAATATGAGCCGGATCGCTTTGATAGTTTCCGAGAAAAGTCCAACGTTAAGGTGGTGTCTACGGACGGCCGGCCGGCCGGACGGCCGGCCGGACAGACTAACACTGACCGATTACATAGAGTCACTTTTTCTCAAGTGACTCAAAAATTCATGGGTGGGAGCCCAAAATGTTGCCAGGACTGAACTTTTTGGAAGGCTGGGGTCCAGGAGCCGCTGAGGTTCCGGCGGGGTGCAGGGGTTGTGCCCTTGCTGGGGGGTCTAAAGGGGCAGCGGCCCCCAGCCGAAAATGAAATTTAGCATTATAGGGAGGGTTTAGGAGGCCTCTCCTGACTCTAAATCTTAGAATAAACAAGCTTTTTAGAGATGCATAATATATAAATCTTGTAAACTTGAAGGTATTTGAAAATGAATTTTAGCAATTCAAGAGGGGCTATTTGAACCTCTCCCGGCTTTAAAACAGCAAACAAAAAAATCAAAAAATGGGGCGGGGGGGTTGAATGCACAAGATCAAAAACCTCTATACTTGACGATGTTTGGTTGTATCACTCTTGCTAGGGGGTCTACAAAAACAAGTGGTAAACAAATTTCAAGTAGGGTTTTAGAAGCCTCTCCTCGCTCAAACAAAAACTTGAAATTGGAGCTGCACACAAGTAAATAATCTTGTAAACTTGAAGGTATTTGTAACTGACCAGCCGAAAATGAATTTTAGCAATTCAAGGTGCTATTTCAGCCTCTCCTGGCTTTAAAACTGAAAACAGCACACACACTTTTATTTTTGGAAGGGGGGGGTGTGAATGCACAAAATCAAAAACCTCTATACTTGAAGGTGTTTGGTTGCATCCCTCTTGCTAGGGGGTCTACAAAAACAAGTGGTAAACATATTTCAAGATGGGCTTTAGAAGCTTCTCCTTGCTTAAACAAAAACTTAAAATTGGAGCTGCACAAAATTACAAAATCTTGTAACCTTGAAGGTATTTCATCACAGAGTTTTGTCTTTGATTTAAAACATGTTTACCGCATTAAAGGAAAATCGCCATGCTAACAAAAAGTTAGGCAAACACATGAAATATCAGTCACCTCCCTTGTATTACACATTTTTACTTGTAGCTTATGATTTTATCATTGCATGTGGTATATTCTCCAATAATTGTTGAACCATAGCTTGAACCAAATGAAAAACAAGTTTCAAGTCAGTTTGTTTCAATTGAACACCTTCAAAAGGGCTAACTGCTCAGGCGAAAAAAGAAGTCAAGACAAAAAAAGAAACCCGTGGAGTTATATCCCTTGCTAATGCTATACACAGATGCTGCTTTTCAATTCATCATTTCAGGAGTTACATTCTAAATTGATTGTTGAATCATAGCTTGAATTAAAAGAAAAATATGTTTCAATTAAGTTTGTCTCACTAGCTAACTTTCTTAAGGACTCAATGTATCAGAAGCTAAATACCACTGGTTCATAGATCAGGAATGCAAGTTTTCTCTACCCCACACCACTGAAGGTCTGTGAATACCTGCAAGAAGGGTTTATATATATAAAGATGTGGGTGAGCTGAGTTTTCAAATAAATGGCAACTACGATGCCACATTCCTCAAAATGACATGACATTGCTGCCCTCTACATGTCACAAAAACCTTATTGAAATCAGTCTGGGACATGGTGAAAGGTGGCTGACCTGGCACAACCACATCGTTCCTACAAACCCAGTGTAAACAACAGCCTACATGTCACCTTATTGAAATCAGTCTGGGACATGGTGAAAGGGGGCTGACCTGGCACAACCACATCGTCCAACAAACCCAGTGTAAACAACAGCTTATAGGGATTAACAAACAAAAAAGTATAAAAAAAGTTGCCAAATTCTTCCTGGGAGGGAATTCCATGAGAAATCCCACCACAGAAATGCAATCCCAAAGTAAGGACTTAGCCAAAAAATGTTTGATCAAAATTTCAATGACTGAATTTGATTAAAAATGTTCTGTAAAAACCTGGCTATGACGTCATAAACTGTTTTTTAATACAACTTTTTTTTTTCCTCGGGATAATTGTCTGCAAGAATTGACATGCTAAGTTTTATAAAGATGTGTACAGTAGGTTTTTGGAAATCGCCCCCCCCCCCCTCCACACACACAACACACTCTCTCTCTCTCTCTCTCTCTCTCTCTGGCATATATGGAACAAATGAATCTGTTTCATTCTTTTCAGTCTGGATTCCGCTCCAAGCATTCCTGCCACACCGCCTTAAGCTCTTTATGCGAGACTTGGCTGTCAGCAATAAACAAAGCAGAAATAACGGGAGCGTTGTTTCTGGACTTTAAGAAAGCCTTTGACCTAGTAGATCACTCACTTCTACTGACAAAACTAAAGTGCTATTTAAAAGACGACTCCGCCTGTGCCTTTTTTGAATCGTATCTTTCAAAACGGAAACAGTATGTATCCATTAACTGTAAAACTTCGTCAAACGAGTTTGTCAGGAGTGGTGTCCCTCAAGGGTCTGTATTAGGACCTATCTTGTTCTGTATTTATATAAATGACTTACCCCTTCATGTGTCCGATGAAAAAGTTAGATGTGAGTTCTTCGCGGATGACTCTTCTGTTCACACCAGTCAAAAATCTTTGGAATCCGTCAACTCTTCTCTTCAAACAAGTGTGGATGAAATCACTGAGTGGTGCGTTTCTAATGCAATGATCATTCATCCGATTAAAACAAAGAGTATGGTGATAACCACGAGACAAAAACACCAGTTAAGTCCTTTACTATTACAACTGTCAGTTGGTTCAACTCAAGTGCAGCAAGTTAAGGAACATAGACTATTAGGTGTTACCATTGATCAAGAGTTGAAATGGCAAACTCATTTGAGTAATATTTGCAAAGTAGTATCAAAGAATTTGTACCTGTTATCAAAATTAAGGCATTACGCCGATTCTGAAGCACTCAAAATGTTCTATTACGCCCACATAATGCCTCATATAAACTTCGCTTCGACACTTTGGGATAACTGCAGTGATGTTCATTTAAAAAGACTCAATTCCCTGCATCGCCGAGCTGCAAAACTTATTCTGCATGATTTGAATAGGTCCACGGATGAAAAGCTAAAGCTCCTAAATTTCCTCCCCTTGAAAGATCAGTTGACGTTAAACAAGGCTGTGTTCATGTATAAAATTCTAAATGACGACTGTCCTAAATATTTGCAATCACATTTCAAACATGCCACAAAAAGATATGGGTCCCAAAAAATCATCCCTCCTATACCTCGCATAGACCTCTACAAATCGAGCCTAGCCTTCTCGGGAGCTTTTCTCTGGAACTCCTTCCCCCAACAGATAAGAAATGCAACTTCAGTGAAATTGTTTAAGAGACAGTCCCGTTCACACATCATTCGTGAATGAAATGTCTTGTTCCATTGTTATTTTGTTGAACATTTTGTACTAGTGTTAACGGATGTGTAGCTCATCTGAGCAACTTAATTCTCAAAATGAAAGGCTTAACTATGTCAATGTAATTTTGTAATTTTTGAGTTCTCCTTATATAATTCCGTAACTGCATATATAGTATTGCAATTCATACAATGTATTTCTATATCTTATATGATTGAATTTTTATTTGTTATGTTCGTCTGTCTTTATGTGTTGTATAAAGGACAGGTTGGAAGAATAGGCTTTGCCTAAAACCTTTATCCTTTTGTAATAAAGTTCTGAGTCTGAGTCTGAGTCTGAGTCTCTCTCTCTCTCTCTCTCTCTCTCTCTCGTCAATTCGACACGAATACATTTAGTCAAATATTGAGTAAAGTAATGTCAAATATTGAGTAAAGTAATGTCAAATATTGAGTAAAGTAATGTCAAATATTGAGTAAAGTAATGTCAAATATTGAGTAAAGTAATGTCAAATATTGAGTAAAGTAATGTCAAATATTGAGTAAAGTAATGTCAAATATTGAGTAAAGTAATGTCAAATATTGAGTAAAGTAATGTCAAATCAGCTGTGTACATGCTCGTATGTGTTGTTTTGTTTAGTGTAACAGAAAATGTGCGAGGTAAAGTATGGCACAAGGCCAGAACATACACTCTTACAATGTGTTTATGTACTCTTAGTCTGTTCATACTCTTACAATGTTATTATGTACTCTTAGTCTGTTCATACTCTTACAATGTTATTATGTACTCTTAGTCTGTTCATACTCTTACAATGTTATTATGTACTCTTAGTCTGTTCATACTCTTACAATGTTATTATGTACTCTTAGTCTGTTCATACTCTTACAATGTTATTATGTACTCTTTGTCTGTTCATACTCTTACAATGTTATTATGTACTCTTAGTCTGTTCATACTCTTACAATGGGTCCACAGTAATAATAATAATAATAATAATAATAATACGAATATTTATAACGCGCACATATCTCACCAACAGGCGACTCAAGGCGCACATACACTCGTTCACACACACGGAGACTTAAAGTCACTAGCACACACACACCATCAACCATTAAAATATGTACAGTTATTCAGGGTGGGATGGGGTACTTTGTCAATCACTGCAATGTCGACCAGTGAAGGCCACAAATCACGATCGTACAGCAGATCAATCAGTACAGGCCACAGCTCACCAAGGACCAACCATCACTCCTAGCAAGTCACAATCCTACAGTGGGTCTCTCAAAGCGGGTCAACCAGTATATAATATATACATAATACATACAACAAGACTGTTCATACTTTCAGTTGAAGTGGTTGTACACTTCTAACACAGGACTGTGCACATTATTTTGCTTTTCTGCTGGTACCATTGGAAGACAGGCGTGAAGGGGCTTCCCATCAGTCAGAAAAAGGGTTATTTGGGTCTAGATTTCTTACCCCTGCGTAGCAAGGAACGCGGATGAGGTTGGCTCTGTACCATCTGTGGGCTTTGTAACACAGGCTGGCTCTGCACTGGCATTGGGCTTTGTACCGTCAAAGGGCTTTGAACCGTATTACAAACGGGCTTTGTGCAACCGGCTGCCTGATCACCGTCAGTGGACTCTGCACTGTAAAAGAGCTTTGCAAAGCCGGCGTGTTTAGTGTGAGCCCTGTGTTTTGTGGAGCGAGCAGGCTTTGCAAAGCCGGCGTGTTTAGTGTGAGCCCTGTGTTTTGTGGAGCGAGCAGGCTTCGCGAACCTGGAGGGTTCAGCACATTGAACGGCTTCTGACCTGAAACAAGATTCTGTGTGGGTAGCGGGGTTTGAGCCACCAGCTGGTTTTGTAGTAGGTAGACAGGGAAGCGTGCGACTGATGTGGGCTGGATACCGGGGGGAGGTCGGATGGCGGGCGGAGGTCGGATGGCGGGGGGAGGTCGGATGGCGGGGGGAGGTCGGATGGCAGGCGGAGGTCGGATGGCGGGCGGAGGTCGGATGGCGGGCGGAGGTCGGATGGCCGGGGGAGGTCGGATGGCGGGGGGAGGTCGGATGGCCTGCGGAGGTCGGATGGCGGGCGGAGGTCGGATGGCGGGCGGAGGTCGGATGGCGGGGCGAGGTCGGATGGCGGGCGGAGGTCGGATGGCGGGCGGAGGTCGGATGGCGGGGGGAGGTCGGATGGCAGGCGGAGGTCGGATGGCAGGGGGAGGTCGGATGGCGGGCCGAGGTCGGATGGCGGGGCGAGGTCGGATGGCGGGCCGAGGTCGGATGGCGGGCAGAGGTCTGGGCAGGAGGGTTAGAGGTCCCGAGCCTGGCGCACAAACGAAAAGCGTCGGTCTCTGTACGAGACCTGGCAGCAGTGAGTAAGAGTTAGCACCCGCCTTGTGGCGCCCTCTCTGTACAGGACCTGGCGGTGGTGAGTAAGGGTTAGCACCCGCCTTGTGGCGCCCTCTCTGTACAGGACCTGGCGGTGGTGAGTAAGGGTTAGCACCCGCCTTGTGGCGCCCTCTCTGTGACCTTGACCCTGGCTGTCGTAGGTCAGCTTTTGCCTTGCCATGCCCTCCTTGTGACCTTGACTTGTCGGGTTCTACATCGTCGCTGTCAGGCAGCCAGTCGTCATCTTCCCCTCTCTGCCTTTTACCACGTGGCGACTGCACGCCTTTCCTTCTCTGTTTCACTGGTGAAGACTTGCTGCTTTCAATAGCATCATCCTCATCCTCTTTTTTACGATCATCATCATCCTCATCCTCATCATCATCAGTAGCATCACCATCCAACCTGCCCAACGCTTTGGAGTAAGCTCCGGTTGTATGCCGTTTTCTCCTTGGCACTGTTGCACCGCCCTTCACACCTGGTTTTGACACCTGCAGGTCACTGTCTCTGTGTTGTGTTTCCCCGGCGAGTGGCTCTCCACCTTCATCTGATGAAGAGTCCTGGTGAGCAGGTTCCTGCCCTGCACCGAGTGCACGCGACCAGATCTCTGTTTCGTCCTGGGCTGTACCGGTGGAAAACAAGCTCTCTGTAGGAGAACCAGGCTCCGTCTCACACTCCAGAATGAGCCCACCGTCCCCACCGTCCCCACCGTCCCCATCTGACAGCGACTCTTCCCCGTTGTCTTCCACCTCCTCACACGCTGCATGCATCCCGTCACTGTCTTGTGACGTCTGTCCTGCATAACGTTCACACTCTGAAAGCATCGCACTCGTGGACTTCTCCTCTCCTGCCGTGTTCATCACAGATTCTGAAAGCATCGAGACGATTTCTCTGGACTGCGTCTCTCTTGCACTCTGTGTCATCGTACTCCCCTCATGCCGTTGTTGTGAAGCCGTGACATTTCCCGGTAGCTTGTCTTCATTCCTTGTGGAATCACGGGACTGCCGCTCACCTCCACTAAGCGCACTCGTACTCTCTGTACGCTGGTGCTGTGAAGCCGTGACATTTCCCGCTAACCTGTCTTCATCCCCTCCATCCATGGATGAGGAATCACTGGACTGCATCTCGTCTTCAATCATACTCTGCTCAGAGTCAGACTGATGCTGTGAACCCATACCACTTCCCTCTGGCTCATCCTCATCTCCTGCAGTGGACTGGCTGGCTGCTGTAGCACTCGCTGTACTGGTAGCAGTGGACTGGCTGGCTGCTGTAGCACTCGCTGTACTGGTAGCAGTGGACTGGCTGGCTGCTGTAGCACTCGCTGTACTGGTAGCAGTGGACTGGCTGGCTGCTGTAGCACTCGCTGTACTGGTAGCGGTTGACTGGCTGGCTGCTGTAGCACTCGCTGTACTGGTAGCAGTGGACTGGCTGGCTGCTGTAGCACTCGCTGTACTGGTAGTGGTGGACTGGCTGGCTGCTGTAGCACTCGCTGTACTGGTAGCAGTGGACTGGCTGGCTGCTGTAGCACTCGCTGTACTGGTAGCAGTGGACTGGCTGGCTGCTGTAGCACTCGCTGTACTGGTAGCGGTGTCGGGGTGGCACAGTCTCCGGTGGGCAAGGAGGCTGCTGCTGTAGACGTAAGACTTGGTGCATGCCGCACACCGGAACGCTCGCTTGCTACAGCCCGTGCCCTTGGCGTGTTCACTGTACGCCCTCAGGCTGGAGTACACGCCCCTACACGCTGCACACATCACCTCAATGTTCTCCGGCACTCGTGGCATCTGCTTGGTCATCTTGAGGATCGCCTTGACAACCCCACACCATCTGTTGTCAACATGATAATCCACAGCGCGCTCCGTCTTGAAGCGGGCTTCCTTGCAGAAGGGACAGACGAAGATGTACCTTTCAATCTCCTCGTGTCGCAGGTGAGACACCATGTGAAGGTGGTAGCGGTACTCCTTGAGGAACTTCCAGGGGCACTGATCGCAGCAGAATCTCACCCGGCCAGTGGATTTCATCTGGCGGCGAATGCTGCCCTCAAAACACTCCGCATTCTCTCTGCTTGTGTCTGATCCGGTGTCTGTGGAGAATGGGATCCCATCGGAGTCGCTGTTTTTGACATTCTTTTTACCAGAAACAGGGGCCACATCAAGGTCACTGGAGGTCATATGAACGTCACGGTCTTTACCCGTCATCTTTCTGACATCGGAGTGTGTGGGGCCGTCAGCTGTGTCGCCAGCCTGGCCTAAGCCAACCAAGTCTGTTGCCTCGGTGCTGTCAGTATCAATTCCCGTGCTTGACGACCCCAGGAGGTATCGCATACTGATGCTGTTGACAGTCAGGTATCTCCGGCTAATGCGGTGAACACTCTTCAAGTGCTTCTTCCTGCACCTGTCACTGATAAATGTGGCTGAACAGAGACCGCATTTCACGGCCCCTCCGCGTTTATGGATGGCGATGTGCTGAACTAGCCCGGTCTTGTTGGGACAGATCCGGGGGCAGTGCGGACATTTGTAATCTCTCTGCCGCTCTAGAACCACGTCACTGGGGAAGCTATCGCCACCCGGTTCCGGCCTCAGGGTGCCAAACTGTTGAATCGGCCCTGACGCAGTTTTTGGTGCGACGCTGGCAGTGACGTTCCCCTCTGGTAGACTGAGAGTGAGAGTGCCAGTGGGTTGCATGAGAGGGGCAGTGACTCAACTCAACTCAACTCAACTCAACTCAAATTTTATTGGCTTCAATTTTCATAGAAGAATTTGTCTTGCGCTTGGGAGAAAATAAGAGTATAACATATAAAAACAGCATTCATATCACATTTCATGTATCACACACAGTAATCACTAGTATAAGCCTACAATTATCACATTTGTACCTGTATCATACATGCAAATAAATAGTATCACATTTCCACGTATCACACACAATATATACATTACATAACATACAGCAAGCTTCCATCTCCCGCGCCCCCCCCCCCCCCCCCTCCCACACATACATATCCTCGCACGTGCGTCGACTCCATACAAATGACATCATCAGTCCATTAACTAAAATGCACAATGACTAGTAGTGGGTACATGATACTTAATACGTGCTCAACTAGACCTGCTAACTAAAATAATAACAGAAACAAAAACAAGGACTGGGCACAACATTTACACGTGTGTGACCTACTTACATCAAGTGCCTGTGATCTATAAATAACAATGATTGCGTTTAAAGTAAAACATGAATAATGCCGATGTTTGCTAACAATGAATACATAATAACTAAGATAAGAATGTATGTGCTTTCATAATATGATTATTTTATAAAACACAGTGGGGAAATTTGGAAAATAATTTTTATACGAAACTGCGCACATCGAGTCGAGCTCTGTGGCGTGTGTGTTCGGAGGCAGGAGACACACATGGCTGTGGATATTAATGTTCGGTGGATTAAAAAGGATACCCCGACTTCGGCAGGGCAGAAGGAGGTACAAGACGGTGTGCTGTATTGCTGTGTGTGAGTGTGCTGTGCAGACCTTCTGTGTTATGTGCATGTTCTATTCTAGTCTGTCCGTAGGCTTCATCTGAGGGCCTATTGTGTACAAGGGGAGGTCACTTCCGCCTTATAAACAAACACATGTGGAGACCCACAGAAATACCATAGCATCGTAATG
The DNA here is from genome assembly GCF_037325665.1 of Littorina saxatilis. Lineage (NCBI taxonomy): Eukaryota > Metazoa > Mollusca > Gastropoda > Littorinimorpha > Littorinidae > Littorina > Littorina saxatilis. The sequence goes on along the minus strand of NC_090252.1, from coordinate 2,074,440 downwards.
AAAGAGGGCAAAAATACTGATAACAGTCTAGGACATTATTTCTAGGACTGACTAAGCAATGGAACAACATCATGATCTTCATAAGCAAATGATAGTGAGAACAAAACAGAATTCTTACTCTTCTGACTGCTCCCAGTGATTGACATTCAAAACAAACTGTTCTATTCTAAATAGTTGTAAAAAAACTTCATAAGAATAATATTAAACATACATACTTGATTTGTTTAAACATAATTCTAGTGTAAAAGTATACTTTATAAGTTGTGGAGATAATTTTAAAACATGAAGATAAAAAACACAGCAATAACATGACAACATTAGAGTACAATGCATTCCTAGCTAGCTCTGAGGAAAACTCCATTGTACATTTTTCAGTTTCACATGCATGCACTAAGTGGTATCATTGAGAACTGAGATGGCGGATGGAATAAACGACTTCCGCATGCGAGAGGTTCTACACTTTGCAGCTCTGTATCTACGCCTAGATGGCATGAGTGCAAACTGATCATGCAGGGGGTGCGATTCATCTTCAACGACCTTTCGTGCTTTTGTGGCTGTTCTCTTATGCACCAGTTCATCCAAGCTTGGGAACTGAACCCCAACCACCTTTTCTGCCTGTCTGATCACTTTTGCCAGATGGCTCTTGTGACGTTTGATGAGCGGCACGCAGGCACTGACGGTCGGTCCACTGAAACCAAACATCTACTAGTACCATCACCCAAGGTGGCAGAATCACCCAGAGAGACACCCTCACGTGGACCGACTACCTGTTGTCCCACTGTGTCCAACGAGCCAGCAACACAAGTGGAGGCACGGCCCCCGTCACGCGGAGCGCCTTTCTGTTGGCAGTAGAGCTGGAGATGCACTTCCAGCCTTGCGACATGCTTTGCTGCGTAGAGTGTACTGCATCGCCCACACCTGGCCCCCATGTTGTGTCTCAACTCCAGGCAATGGCGCTGCACGTCTCCAAGTGTGTGGAACGCTGCGTCACACGCGCAGCACACTTACAGATTCTCTGCCGAGTAAGTCTTTCTCGCTGTATCAGTGAGCGCGGAACCAGTCTTTTTTGCTGTTTCAGTGAGCGTCGAGCTTTCAGGGTCCGAAATGACCTGACTGCAACTTTCATCGTCTGACGCCAAGTCGCCTGCATCTGTTTCTTCATCACTGGAGTCCAGCTCTACGCTATCCGCTGACAAGTCGCCACCTGGGTGATGCTCTCCCCTGCGTGTGTGTCCTGAGCGGCTGCGGGACTTTCCCCTTCTTCCGTAGCCGTGGACTCGGCTGAGGTGAGTGCGCATGAGGTGATGGTTGGGGAACGTAGCTGAGCAAAGGTTGCAGCTGACAGGTTCTTGGCGGTCGTGGATCACCATGTGCTGAGCCAGCCCCTTCTGGTTGGGGCAAGTCTTGGGGCAGAGTTTACACCTGTAGGAAATCTGCCCTCCTCGCCTGACTGGCCGTGATGCCAAGGAAGGATTGTCCGTGGTTGGTGAATTCTGAGTGATCATTCTGGACTGTATTGATCTGAACTTTGGTGCCTGGCCACCAGCAACACCTGTTCCTTGATTGCTGACGGTACTGTGTGTTGGGTTCAACGAGGTGTTTGGTGAGCTAGAGATAGTAGCTGCTCCTTGTAGTGTAGTTACCGTGATCATTTTGGGTTGTATGGATCTGGGATTTGGTGCCTGGCTGACAGCTGCCCCGATTCCTAGATTGCTCAGAGTACTGTGTGTGTGTCGGGTTTGACAAAGTGTTATGTAAGGTAGAAAGAGTCATTGCCCCTTGTAACGTAAGTACTGTGCTTATTGCCTGGGTCGGTTGTGACGCGTTGTTTGGTGAGCCAGAGAGAGTTGCTCCCCCTTGAAGTACTGTGCTGGCTGGTGGGGTTGGTTGTGACACATTGTTCAGTGAGCAGGTCTGACCCGCTATCCCTCCTTGTATCACACCCTGACTGTGACCACTCTCATCTTCCCGCTCGCTGGCTGAAGCGCCGTCTTCGCTCGAAACCTGACTGGGGAATCTTCCATTTTTGTGAGCGTCTCTCTTGTGCTGATACAGAGTGGGCATGCTGGGAAATGTAGCCGTGCATATCCTGCACGGGAAGGGGTCTTTGCCATCATGGATCCTTACATGACAGTTCACTTCTCTTTTTGAAGAACACGCCTTCAGACAATGTTGGCATTCGAAGAGTTTTTGCTCCTTCACAATCTTGGGAGCAGTGAAACCGCTTGAAGCTTCTTTGAGGGATAATCCGGTATTGTGAACAGTTCTCATGTGATGCACGACAGTCCATGTGTTGGGGAATGTAGCCTCGCATGTCAGGTAAACGACAGGATCGTTACGGTTGTGAATCTTGGAATGACGGTCAAAAGCCAATTTTGTATAAAATGTAGCCCTACAAAGGTCGCACTTGACAGGACCATCACGATGATGAATCTTTGAATGATGGACGAAAGCTAATCTGTGAGTGCACAGCTTGGGGCAGTGTTGGCATCTGAAGACGTCCTTTGCCTTGGCATACCACCGGTCTGGATGGCTCTTTCGCATAATAAAATTATGACCCCTCAAAGTGTGCTTGCTGGCAAATGAAGCCGTACACAGCTGGCACTTGGCAGCACCATCACGATTGTGAATTTTGAATGCCTGACGAGAGCCAACTTCTGAGTGCACACCTTGGGGCAGTGTTGGCATCTGAAGACTTTCTTCTCTTTGACCAACGAGCGTCCTGGGTGAGATGTTTGCATGTGTTTCTTTAAACCATTGACGTCAGTAAATGTAGCTGTACACAACGGGCATTTGACGGGTCCTTCACGATTATGAACCTTTGAATGATTGAGGAAAGCTAATCTTGAAGTACACACCTTTGGGCAATGTTGGCATTTAAACACTCTCTGCCTGTTGGCGCTGGCTGAAGCGTGTTCAGCGTCAGTGTCCCGGCTCTTTACCTCTTTGCTTTTAACAAGTCTCTGCCTTCTCTGCGCCATATACACATATTTTCTGCGAGCGTTAAGAGCAGATTGCACCCGGGACTTCAACGACAACTCCCGATGCTTGTGGTGAGGCTGATCAGACGGCATTCGTTCAAGACGCACAGTCACCCGGGACTTCAACGACAACTCCCGATGCTTGTGGTGAGGCCGATCAGACGGCATTCGTTCAAGACGCACAGTCACCCGGGACTTCAACGACAACTCCCGATGCTTGTGGTGAGGCCGATCAGACGGCATTCGTTCAAGACACACAGTCACCCGGGACTTCAACGACAACTCCCGATGCTTGTGGTGAGGCCGATCAGACGGCATTCGTTCAAGACGCACAGTCACCCGGGACTTCAACGACAACTCCCGATGCTTGTGGTGAGGCCGATCAGACGGCATCCGTTCAAGACACACAGTCACCCGGGACTTCAACGACAACTCCCGATGCTTGTGGTGAGGCCGATCAGACGGCATTCGTTCAAGACACACAGTCACCCGGGACTTCAACGACAACTCCCGATGCTTGTGGTGAGGCCGATCAGACGGCATTCGTTCAAGACGCACAGTCACCCGGGACTTCAACGACAACTCCCGATGCTTGTGGTGAGGCCGATCAGACGGCACTCGTTCAAGACGCACAGTCACCCGGGACTTCAACGACAACTCCCGATGCTTGTGGTGAGGCCGATCAGACGGCATCCGTTCAAGACACACAGTCACCCGGGACTTCAACGACAACTCCCGATGCTTGTGGTGAGGCCGATCAGACGGCACTCGTTCAAGACGCACAGTCACCCGGGACTTCAACGACAACTCCCGATGCTTGTGGTGAGGCCGATCAGACGGCACTCGTTCAAGACACACAGTCACCCGGGACTTCAACGACAACTCCCGATGCTTGTGGTGAGGCCGATCAGACGGCACTCGTTCAAGACACACAGTCACCCGGGACTTCAACGACAACTCCCGATGCTTGTGGTGAGGCCGATCAGACGGCATTCGTTCAAGACGCACAGTCACCCGGGACTTCAACGACAACTCCCGATGCTTGTGGTGAGGCCGATCAGACGGCATTCGTTCAAGACGCACAGTCACCCGGGACTTCAACGACAACTCCCGATGCTTGTGGTGAGGCCGATCAGACGGCATTCGTTCAAGACGCACAGTCACCCGGGACTTCAACGACAACTCCCGATGCTTGTGGTGAGGCCGATCAGACGGCATTCGTTCAAGACACACAGTCACCCGGGACTTCAACGACAACTCCCGATGCTTGTGGTGAGGCCGATCAGACGGCACTCGTTCAAGACACACAGTCACCCGGGACTTCAACGACAACTCCCGATGCTTGTGGTGAGGCCGATCAGACGGCATCCGTTCAAGACACACAGTCACCCGGGACTTCAACGACAACTCCCGATGCTTGTGGTGAGGCTGATCAGACGGCATCCGTTCAAGACGCACAGTCACCCGGGACTTCAACGACAACTCCCGATGCTTGTGGTGAGGCTGATCAGACGGCATCCGTTCAAGACGCACAGTCACCCGGGACTTCAACGACAACTCCCGATGCTTGTGGTGAGGCTGATCAGACGGCATCCGTTCAAGACACACAGTCACCCGGGACTTCAACGACAACTCCCGATGCTTGTGGTGAGGCTGATCAGACGGCATTCGTTCAAGACGCACAGTCACCCGGGACTTCAACGACAACTCCCGATGCTTGTGGTGAGGCCGATCAGACGGCATCCGTTCAAAACGCACAGTCACCCGGGACTTCAACGACAACTCCCGATGCTTGTGGTGAGGCCGATCAGACGGCATCCGTTCAAGACACACAGTCACCCGGGACTTCAACGACAACTCCCGATGCTTTTGGTGAGGCTGATCAGACGGCACTCGTTCAAGACACACAGTCACCCGGGACTTCAACGACAACTCCCGATGCTTTTGGTGAGGCCGATCAGACGGCACTCGTTCAAGACACACAGTCACCCGGGACTTCAACGACAACTCCCGATGCTTTTGGTGAGGCCGATCAGACGGCATCCGTTCAAGACACACAGTCAACCGGGACTTCAACGACAACTCCCGATGCTTTTGGTGAGGCCGATCAGACGGCATTCGTTCAAGACACACAGTCACCCGGGACTTCAACGACAACTCCCGATGCTTGTGGTGAGGCCGATCAGACGGCATCCGTTCAAGACGCACAGTCACCCGGGACTTCAACGACAACTCCCGATGCTTGTGGTGAGGCTGATCAGACGGCATCCGTTCAAGACGCACAGTCACCCGGGACTTCAACGACAACTCCCGATGCTTGTGGTGAGGCTGATCAGACGGCATCCGTTCAAGACACACAGTCACCCGGGACTTCAACGACAACTCCCGATGCTTGTGGTGAGGCCGATCAGACGGCATTCGTTCAAGACGCACAGTCACCCGGGACTTCAACGACAACTCCCGATGCTTGTGGTGAGGCCGATCAGACGGCATTCGTTCAAGACGCACAGTCACCCGGGACTTCAACGACAACTCCCGATGCTTGTGGTGAGGCCGATCAGACGGCATCCGTTCAAGACGCACAGTCACCCGGGACTTCAACGACAACTCCCGATGCTTGTGGTGAGGCTGATCAGACGGCATCCGTTCAAGACGCACAGTCACCCGGGACTTCAACGACAACTCCCGATGCTTGTGGTGAGGCTGATCAGACGGCATCCGTTCAAGACACACAGTCACCCGGGACTTCAACGACAACTCCCGATGCTTGTGGTGAGGCCGATCAGACGGCATTCGTTCAAGACGCACAGTCACCCGGGACTTCAACGACAACTCCCGATGCTTGTGGTGAGGCCGATCAGACGGCATTCGTTCAAGACGCACAGTCACCCGGGACTTCAACGACAACTCCCGATGCTTGTGGTGAGGCCGATCAGACGGCATTCGTTCAAGACGCACAGTCACCCGGGACTTCAACGACAACTCCCGATGCTTGTGGTGAGGCCGATCAGACGGCATCCGTTCAAGACGCACAGTCACCCGAGTGTCCACGCCGTGCACGACTCCCGACTGTCCGCCGGGCGCCAGGTGTGAGGGAAGGAAGAGCAGTGGGATGGACAGGCCTGTTGCTTGACCCCCGGACTGTCCGCCGGGCGCCAGGTGTGAGGGAAGGAAGAGCAGTGGGATGGACAGGCCTGTTGCTTGACCCCCGGACTGTCCGCCGGGCGCCAGGTGTGAGGGAAGGAAGAGCAGTGGGATGGACAGGCCTGTTGCTTGACCCCCGGACTGTCCGCCGGGCGCCAGGTGTGAGGGAAGGAAGAGCAGTGGGATGGACAGGCCTGTTGCTTGACCCCCGGACTGTCCGCCGGGCGCCAGGTGTGAGGGGAGGAAGAGCAGTGGGATGGACAGGCCTGTTGCTTGACCCCCGGACTGTCCGCCGGGCGCCAGGTGTGAGGGAAGGAAGAGCAGTGGGATGGACAGGCCTGTTGCTTGACCCCCGGACTGTCCGCCGGGCGCCAGGTGTGAGGGAAGGAAGAGCAGTGGGATGGACAGGCCTGTTGCTTGACCCCCGGACTGTCCGCCGGGCGCCAGGTGTGAGGGAAGGAAGAGCAGTGGGATGGACAGGCCTGTTGCTTGACTCCCGGACTGTCCGCCGGGCGCCAGGTGTGAGGGAAGGAAGAGCAGTGGGATGGACAGGCCTGTTGCTTGACCCCCGGACTGTCCGCCGGGCGCCAGGTGTGAGGGAAGGAAGAGCAGTGGGATGGACAGGCCTGTTGCTTGACCCCCGGACTGTCCGCCGGGCGCCAGGTGTGAGGGAAGGAAGAGCAGTGGGATGGACAGGCCTGTTGCTTGACCCCCGGACTGTCCGCCGGGCGCCAGGTGTGAGGGAAGGAAGAGCAGTGGGATGGACAGGCCTGTTGCTTGACCCCCGGACTGTCCGCCGGGCGCCAGGTGTGAGGGAAGGAAGAGCAGTGGGATGGACAGGCCTGTTGCTTGACCCCCGGACTGTCCGCCGGGCGCCAGGTGTGAGGGAAGGAAGAGCAGTGGGATGGACAGGCCTGTTGCTTGACCCCCGGACTGTCCGCCGGGCGCCAGGTGTGAGGGAAGGAAGAGCAGTGGGATGGACAGGCCTGTTGCTTGACCCCCGGACTGTCCGCCGGGCGCCAGGTGTGAGGGAAGGAAGAGCAGTGGGATGGACAGGCCTGTTGCTTGACCCCCGGACTGTCCGCCGGGCGCCAGGTGTGAGGGAAGGAAGAGCAGTGGGATGGACAGGCCTGTTGCTTGACCCCCGGACTGTCCGCCGGGCGCCAGGTGTGAGGGAAGGAAGAGCAGTGGGATGGACAGGCCTGTTGCTTGACCCCCGGACTGTCCGCCGGGCGCCAGGTGTGAGGGAAGGAAGAGCAGTGGGATGGACAGGCCTGTTGCTTGACCCCCGGACTGTCCGCCGGGCGCCAGGTGTGAGGGAAGGAAGAGCAGTGGGATGGACAGGCCTGTTGCTTGACCCCCGTCTGTCCGCCGGGCGCCTGGTGTGAGGGAAGGGAGAGCAGTGGGATGGACAGGCCTGTTGCTTGACCCCCGGACTGTCCGCCGGGCGCCAGGTGTGAGGGAAGGAAGAGCAGTGGGATGGACAGGCCTGTTGCTTGACCCCCGGACTGTCCGCCGGGCGCCAGGTGTGAGGGAAGGAAGAGCAGTGGGATGGACAGGCCTGTTGCTTGACCCCCGTCTGTCCGCCGGGCGCCAGGTGTGAGGGAAGGAAGAGCAGTGGGATGGACAGGCCTGTTGCTTGACCCCCGGACTGTCAGACATAAGACATCAGATTTGATTACAACCACGTGCAGTACACAGGAATGTTGCTTGGCTTGAGTACATTCAACACAAAATCCATTCAAACACAACAACCAAACAGATTCTCACCGAACTGCGTACACACACTCACTCACACGCATGCATATCCACACACACGCACTGACGCACGTACAGACGCACGCACCCACCCACCTGCATGCTTTGGCGCATGCTCCTAGACACACACACACTCACACACACATATACACACACAAACACACACACACATACACACACAAACACACACACACACACACACACACACACTCACACACACACACACACACACACACACACACACACACACACACACACACACACACTCACTCTGTGAGCAGGGTTGGGCAGAACAGGGATCAGCAATGGCTAGGCGCCCCCAGCCTGCCCGGCGCCCCCAGCCTGCCCGGCACCCCCAGCCTGCCCGGCGCCCCCAGCCTGCCCGGCGCCCCCAGCCTGCCCGGAACTTTCTTTCTTGGTCAGCGGAGTTTCTGCAGTGTTTGGAGATGGAACTTTCTTTGCTGATGATCTCAGTCGACGTCCCTCGTGGTGGGAGCCTCCCTCTGCTGCTGGCGAAGGCTGAGGTAGGTCTGTGGCTACCGGTGTACCTGACCCTGTCAGTGTCTGCAGGTCTCGGTTTGGGCATGAAGCAGAGCTATTAGATGCTGTAAGCTGGGAGTCTTGGCCTCTTCTCCTCTGCAAGGAGGTGAGTAAAGTAGATGCTGGCAGAGGGCAAGTTTCATCTGTGGCTGTGGGTGTACATATCCCTGTCAGTCTCTGCGTGTCAAGGCCTTGGTGTGATGCAGCTTTGTTCAATGCTGTAAGCTGGGTGTACATGTCCCTGTCAGTCTCTGCGTGTCAAGGCCTTGGTGTGATGCAGCTTTGTTCAATGCTGTAAGCTGGGTGTACATGTCCCTGTCAGTCTCTGCGTGTCAAGGCCTTGGTGTGATGCAGCTTTGTTCAATGCTGTAAGCTGGGTGTACATATCCCTGTCAGTCTCTGCGTGTCAAGGCCTTGGTGTGATGCAGCTTTGTTCAATGCTGTAAGCTGGGTGTACATATCCCTGTCAGTCTCTGCGTGTCAAGGCCTTGGTGTGATGCAGCTTTGTTCAATGCTGTAAGCTGGGTGTACATGTCCCTGTCAGTCTCTGCGTGTCAAGGCCTTGGTGTGATGCAGCTTTGTTCAATGCTGTAAGCTGGGTGTACATATCCCTGTCAGTCTCTGCGTGTCAAGGCCTTGGTGTGATGCAGCTTTGTTCAATGCTGTAAGCTGGGTGTACATATCCCTGTCAGTCTCTGCGTGTCAAGGCCTTGGTGTGATGCAGCTTTGTTCAATGCTGTAAGCTGGGTGTACATGTCCCTGTCAGTCTCTGCGTGTCAAGGCCTTGGTGTGATGCAGCTTTGTTCAATGCTGTAAGCTGGGAGCTTTTTGTCCGCACAGAAGTGAGTGAAATAGACTGCGAGTCTCCACTCTCTGCCTCCGCTGTGATCACGCGCACAATGATCCTCTCCTGTCCTTTCCCCCCCAGGCTGCAAGTCTCCACTCTCTGCCTCCGCTGTGATCACGCGCACAATGATCCTCTCCTGTCCTTTCCCCCCCAGGCTGCAAGTCTCCACTCTCTGCCTCCGCTGTGATCACGCGCACAATGATCCTCTCCTGTCCTTCCCCCCCCAGGCTGCAAGTCTCCACTCTCTGCCTCCGCTGTGATCACGCGCACAATGATCCTCTCCTGTCCTTTCCCCCCCAGGCTGCAAGTCTCCACTCTCTGCCTCCGCTGTGATCACGCGCACAATGATCCTCTCCTGTCCTTTCCCCCCCAGGCTGCAAGTCTCCACTCTCTGCCTCCGCTGTGATCACGCGCACAATGATCCTCTCCTGTCCTTCCCCCCCCAGGCTGCAAGTCTCCACTCTCTGCCTCCGCTGTGATCACGCGCACAATGATCCTCTCCTGTCCTTTCCCCCCCAGGCTGCAAGTCTCCACTCTCTGCCTCCGCTGTGATCACGCGCACAATGATCCTCTCCTGTCCTTCCCCCCCAGGCTGCAAGTCTCCACTCTCTGCCTCCGCTGTGATCACGCGCACAATGATCCTCTCCTGTCCTTTCCCCCCCAGGCTGCAAGTCTCCACTCTCTGCCTCCGCTGTGATCACGCGCACAATGATCCTCTCCTGTCCTTTCCCCCCCAGGCTGCAAGTCTCCACTCTCTGCCTCCGCTGTGATCACGCGCACAATGATCCTCTCCTGTCCTTTCCCCCCCAGGCTGCAAGTCTCCACTCTCTGCCTCCGCTGTGATCACGCGCACAATGATCCTCTCCTGTCCTTTCCCCCCCAGGCTGCAAGTCTCCACTCTCTGCCTCCGCTGTGATCACGCGCACAATGATCCTCTCCTGTCCTTTCCCCCCCGGGCTGCAAGTCTCCACTCTCTGCCTCCGCTGTGATCACGCGCACAATGATCCTCTCCTGTCCTTTCCCCCCCAGGCTGCAAGTCTCCACTCTCTGCCTCCGCTGTGATCACGCGCACAATGATCCTCTCCTGTCCTTTCCCCCCCAGGCTGCAAGTCTCCACTCTCTGCCTCCGCTGTGATCACGCGCACAATGATCCTCTCCTGTCCTTTCCCCCCCAGGCTGCAAGTCTCCACTCTCTGCCTCCGCTGTGATCACGCGCACAATGATCCTCTCCTGTCCTTTCCCCCCCAGGCTGCAAGTCTCCACTCTCTGCCTCCGCTGTGATCACGCGCACAATGATCCTCTCCTGTCCTTTCCCCCCCAGGCTGCAAGTCTCCACTCTCTGCCTCCGCTGTGATCACGCGCACAATGATCCTCTCCTGTCCTTTCCCCCCCAGGCTGGCTGTGATCACGCGCACAATGATCCTCTCCTGTCCTTTCCCCCCCAGGCTGGCTGTGATCACGCGCACAATGATCCTCTCCTGTCCTTTCCCCCCCAGGCTGGCTGTGATCACGCGCACAATGATCCTCTCCTGTCCTTTCCCCCCCAGGCTGGCTGTGATCACGCGCACAATGATCCTCTCCTGTCCTTTCCCCCCCAGGCTGGCTGTGATCACGCGCACAATGATCCTCTCCTGTCCTTTCCCCCCCCAGGCTGGCTGTGATCACGCGCACAATGATCCTCTCCTGTCCTTTCCCCCCAGGCTGGCTGTGATCACGCGCACAATGATCCTCTCCTGTCCTTTCCCCCCCAGGCTGGCTGTGATCACGCGCACAATGATCCTCTCCTGTCCTTTCCCCCCCCAGGCTGGCTGTGATCACGCGCACAATGATCCTCTCCTGTCCTTTCCCCCCCCAGGCTGGCTGTGATCACGCGCACAATGATCCTCTCCTGTCCTTTCCCCCCCAGGCTGGCTGTGATCACGCGCACAATGATCCTCTCCTGTCCTTTCCCCCCAGGCTGGCTGTGATCACGCGCACAATGATCCTCTCCTGTCCTTTCCCCCCCAGGCTGGCTGTGATCACGCGCACAATGCTCCTCTCCTGTCCTTTCCCCCCCAGGCTGGCTGTGATCACGCGCACAATGATCCTCTCCTGTGCTTTCCCCCCCAGGCTGGCTGTGATCACGCGCACAATGATCCTCTCCTGTCCTTTCCCCCCAGGCTGGCTGTGATCACGCGCACAATGATCCTCTCCTGTCCTTTCCCCCCCAGGCTGGCTGTGATCACGCGCACAATGATCCTCTCCTGTCCTTTCCCCCCCAGGCTGGCTGTGCTGTCTGTTTTGCGTCCAACCAGGCGGCCTCGCCGCTGTGTGTCATAGAACCTGATCTCACGGTCAGATGGAGGGACAATTGAAGCTTGCTGGTTTTCTACAGAGCAAGGTTTCGTATTTCTTGACACTTCTTTGCGTTTGGACATCAGAGTCCTGATTATTGTTCCTTTCTTGCTTGGCACGATATCTGGCTGAGAGCTGTCTCTGGGAAGCGATTCTGTCTCCTGAGGGGAGCAAGCCAAGGAACTGTTCTCTGAAGATTCAACCTTTGGTTCCACATCTGTGCTTGGACCTTCGCTCTTTACCTCATGACTCTCACAGCAAGAGCAGAGTTCGCTCTTGTCGCAGTGACAACCACCGCCGTCACCGTGGAAACAACACCGGTGGCTGTCAATGCTAGTGGTGGCGGCCCTGTGGGCTGCATCAGCTAGTTCTACAAAATAAGTGCTGTTGTCTCGCTCCTGCTTTACACTCAGTTCAGCACCGGTGTCAGATTGTCTGCCCCCGGTGTCAGATTGTCTGCCCCCGTCCTCTGCTGTCAACCCTCTCTGACACCAACCTGTCTCACAATGCTGGTTACCATGGTTACAATATGTCTCAGCCTCCAGCTTGATGTCACTATCCTGTGAACAGCCCTCCGTTGCTAAGGCTTCCCAATGCGGGTTGCCAAGGGTCTCAAATTCAAACTTGGCATCTGTCTCCAGAGAAAAGCCGTCTGCAGGTTTACTTCTGTGAAGCTTGTTACCGCATGCTGTTCTATCTTCCTCTTTTATTTCAGAGTCAGACGTCTCCATGGTGTTGTTGTTGTAGCTGATTATGATGCTTCTCTGATTGTGCCAGTGTAATTGTTGTTCATATCAATAGCACTGTTCCTCTCTGACTCTGTATTTGAACTAGACCCCCATCTGCTGCTGTAGTATAATGAAGGACAAACAGACTGAACTAGACCCCCATCTGCTGCTGTAGTATAATGAAGGACAAACAGACTGAACTAGACCCCCATCTGCTGCTGTAGTAAAATGAAGGACAAACAGACTGAACTAGACCCCCATCTGCTGCTGTAGTATAATGAAGGACAAACAGACTGAACTAGACCCCCATCTGCTGCTGTAGTATAATGAAGGACAAACAGACTGAACTAGACCCCCATCTGCTGCTGTAGTATAATGAAGGACAAACAGACTGAACTAGACCCCCATCTGCTGCTGTAGTATAATGAAGGACAAACAGACTGAACTAGACCCCCATCTGCTGCTGTAGTATAATGAAGAACAAACAGACTGAATAGTTCACCACAATGTCAAGACACCGTAAGTGAAACGAGTTAGTTGCTTTGATTGATGTCATAAACCAGACCGCTGCTAATATTGTGATGACGACACAAGTGAACTAAAGTGTGTACAGATGGTGACATATCTACTGACATTGACAACAACAAGTGAACTAAAGGCCTGGATCCAGTGTGTACAGATGGCAATGGTGACATATCTACTGACATTGACAACAATAGTCACACTGAAGGAGATTACTCAAAGTTCAACCAAATTCCGCTAATTCACTGAAAAATTCTAGCCAGAAGTCACTGCGACAGCCGCAACTGCTAGAATCTTCACTGGGTCCCAACAAACTCAATCAGTCTTGGGGGAAGAGCTGTTCAATTTAAACCACACGCACCCTGTTGCCTGAAGATCTACTGTCTTGTGTATAAAACACACTGTTGCAGCCTGAAGATCTACTGTCTTGTGTATAAAACACACTGTTGCAGCCTGAAGATCTACTGTCTTGTGTATAAAACACACCGTTGCAGCCTGAAGATCTACTGTCTTGTGTATAAAACACACCGTTGCAGCCTGAAGATCTACTGTCTTGTGTATAAAACACACCGTTGCAGCCTGAAGATCTACTGTCTTGTGTATAAAACACACCGTTTCAGCCTGAAGATCTACTGTCTTGTGTATAAAACACACCGTTGCAGCCTGAAGATCTACTGTCTTGTGTATAAAACACACCGTTGCAGCCTGAAGATGACCCTGTCCTGTGTATAAAACACACTGTTGCAGCCTGAAGATCTACTGTCTTGTGTATAAAACACACCGTTGCAGCCTGAAGATCTACTGTCCTGTGTATAAAACACACCGTTGCAGCCTGAAGATGACCTTGTCCTGTGTCCAAGGTCAACATGTTCTCAGGACACCGGCTGTAGAAAGCTTAAGCGCAGGTTGCTTTGACGCAAGGAGTTCTGTAGACTTGAAGGTCACCTCAAGACATGGCGTTGTCTAGGTCACCTCAAGGCATGGCGTTGTCTAGGTCACCTCAAGACATGGCGTTGTCCAGGTCACCTCAAGGGACAAGGCTTCTCTGTCAGTGTCAGCTCTGAAACAAAACAAATTATGATTTATTTCTCATGTGTTTTTCAGAGAGAGAGAGAGAGAGAGAGAGAGAGAGAGAGAGAGAGAGAGAGAGAGAGAGAGAGAGAGAGAGAGAGAGAGAGAGAGAGAGAGAGAGAGAGAGAGAGAGAGAGAGAGAGAGAGAGAGAGAGAGAGAGAGAAAATCTGTTTAGTCAAAACCAAGCTGACTTACAATAATGCCTGTGAATACTAACACTATGAATGCGTTGTGCATATATAATTAATAGAGGGTCGCTCTTGATAAGTTGATAAATAATGTTATGTTGTTGTTGTATTTTCTTCCAATGATTGTACATCGCTTTCAGCAGGCTTAAATTAAACTTAAATCATGAATACAATATATACACTTTAGAAATATAATGCATCATTTAATTATCATTATTACAGTGAAACCCGGCTATATTGAAGTGGCACGGGACCCGGGAAGACCTTCAATATAGCCGGAACTTCAATATAGGCAATTCTCGGTTATATTGAATTTCCCTCCTTGTTCCTTCAGAAATTCAATATAACCGAACTTGTGTTCACTATACTTTCTTATTTCCGTGTCTACACATTGCGTTTGATGTGAGATATATTCCCATTAATCTTTCACCTGTTGGCTGTTGTTCTTCGAGCCTCCTTGCTTTTTTCTGCACACACACACACGGACACACACTCACACACACGGACACACACTCACACACACGCACGCCCCCCGTCCCTTACACACACAGAGCCATTCACACTATCAGACCGACGCCAAATGAAGCATTTGTCACACAAAAATAAACAGACAAACGAACAAACGAACAAGCAAAGTCCCTAAGATGTGCAGGTCCGGTACGCAGTGCTTAAAAAGGAGAGGGGGGGGGGGGAGGAGGATGTACACAAGTTACCAGCGCTGTTTACATCAATCATACGACTCAGTGATGAACAGCGGGGGTAACTTGTGTAACCTGCTCTTCTTCCAATCCCCCCCCCCCCCCCACTCTGCACACATCACAATACACAACAGATCAATCATACGACACAGTAAAGAGCAGTGGGGGTAAGTTAGGTACCTCCTCTTCCTCTCCCCCCCCCCCCCCCCATAGTCTGCACACATCAGACAACATAACACACTAATCATACGACACAGTATTGAACAGCGGGGGTAACTTGTGTAACCTGCTTTTCTTACACCCCCCCCCCCCCCACTCTGCACACAACACAACACATCAATCATACGACACAGTGATGAGCAGCTGGGGTAGCTTGTTTAACCTCCTCTTCATCCACTCACCCCCCTCCCCCCTCCCACCCTGCTCACATCAATCATACGACACATCAAACATACGACACAGTAATGAGCAGCAGGGGTAGCTTGTTAACCTCCTCTTCTTACTCCCTCCCCCTCCCCCAAACTCGCAGTGCTGAAAAAGAAAGGGGGGAGAATGTAATTAAGTTTAATAATAATAATAATGATGCAAACTTTTATAGCGCTGTTCTAGAAAAATGTCTACTCTTAGCGCTTTACAATACATACATCGACCAAGCATACTATACACGCACAGGCAAAGAAACCGACCAAACATAACCAACAAACTATACATGCACAGGCAAAGAAAACGACCAAGCATACAATACACGCACAGGCAAAGATAACGACCAAACATAAGCAAACATACTATGACCAAACATAACCAACATACTATACGCGCGCAGACAAAGAGAACAATCAGCACATGTAATAATTACTGACAACTAATAATGCAGGCATACAGTGACAGTCCAATACACAGCCTAAGCACAAGAACCACAGTAGGCTTCTATATAAAAACGTGTCAACAGTACTATTTACACACACACAAACAGTGCTGACACAAAGCGCAGAAAATATATATACACGTTATTTTAGGCACTAGGTAGGGGGTGAGGTGGGGCGGGATGGGGTGGGTGGGGAGATGCTGGAGGGAAAAAAATCACTTGCGCTGAAAGAGGTGTGTTTTGAGATTTGTCTTGAATGTAGTGAGAGAATCTGTGTGTCTGAGAGGCAGAGGTAATCTATTCCAGGTCACAGGGGCTTGATAGGCGAAGGACCTCTCGCCACATGTCTTTGTTTGCACTGTGGGGAGTCGGAAGAGTCGAGTGTCGGCGGCGGAGCGAAGCTGACGAGAGGGGGTGTAGAGATTGAGGAGTTCTGACAAGTATTCTGGGGCAGAACCAGAAACGACGGCAAAAGAAAGAGAGGAGAGTTTGTATTCGATCCTTTTAGTGATAGGCAGCCAGTGTAGAGAGTGAAGAAGGGGTGTGGCGTGTTCATACTTGGAAGATTTGAAGACCAGGCGGGCAGCGTTATTTTGGATCCTTTGAAGTCTATCTAAAAGGTACTTTGGGAGACCGGCCAGAAGAGAATTGCAATAATCTATCTTTGAGAGGACTAAAGAACACACTAACGTTTTGGTTGCATCAGTGGCGAGGTAGTGACGGACTGAACTAATCTTGCGCAGCTCTAGATAGGCGGACTTGCAGATGTTAGAGATGTGTTTTTGGAAAGAGAGAGTTGGATCGAGAGTGACGCCAAGGCTGCGGACAGACGGAGAGAAAGAGATAGGTAGTTCGTTGACAGTGAGAGAGGCAGAAAGAGAAGGGTGATTGAGAAATTTCTTGGGACAGGCCAGCATAACTTCGGTTTTGTCACTATTTAACTGGAGTTTGTTTAAAGACATCCAATCACTGAGGTCCGCAATGCAATCCTGTGTCCGAGATACCAGATCGTCAACTTCAGCAAGAGGGGCAGACTGATGAAGCTGTGTATCATCAGCGAAACTCTCGTGCGACAACGCATGGCGACTGATAACATCGGACACAGGGGAGGCATATAGAACGAAAAGTATGGGGCCAAGCACGGACCCTTGCGGGACACCGTACTGGAGAGCTGAAGGTTGAGATTTGATGCCGTTGACACAAACGGTCTGCGTCCGGTTAGTAAGGTACGAACGAACCCAGGAAAGGGCCAGATCATGAACACCAAAGGAGTGCTGAAGCCTGTGGAGCAGAATTTCGTGGTCTATCGTATCAAATGCGCTAGACAAGTCCAGTAGTGTTAGAATGGAGACCTGATTTTCGTCAAAGCCAAGAAGGATGTCGTTTACAATCTTCAGAAGTGCTGTCTCAGTACTATGGTTTTTCCTGTATGCAGACTGATGGGTGTTGAGAAGGTGGTTTTGCTCTAGGTGAGTGAGAAGTTGTGAAAGGACGATTTTTTCAGTGATTTTTGAAAGGAATGACAAGTTTGAAACGGGCCTAAAGTTTTTCAAGGAATTCTTGTCAAGTGAAGGTTTTTTGATGAGGGGCCTAACTATTGCAGGTTTGAATTCATCTGGGAATGAGCCGGAAGTCAGAGAGTCGTTGATGACGTGAGTGAGGTATGGAAGAAGGTCATCAATACAATCACACAGCAGAGAGGACGGAATGGGGTCAAGCTCGCACGTTTTCGGACTAGCGCCTAAACACACCTTTTTTACAAACTCGCTGGTGACAGGCTCAAAACGCTGCAGAGCTGGACCACAATACATCCAATCGGGAACCGGTGAAGGCGGGACAACAGCAGAATCAAGCGCTGTTCACATCAATCATACGATTTATTTATAAACAGCGGGAGTAACTTGTGTACCTCCTATTCCCCCCCCCCCCCCCCACATTCCCATCCCCACTCTGTACACAACACCCAACACAACACATCAATCATACGATTTATTTATAAACAGCGGGAGTAACTTGTTTACCTCCTCTTCTTCCCCCCCCCCCCCCCCCCCCCCCACTCTGCACACAACACAACACAACACATCCATCATACGACACAGTGATCAACTGTGGGGGTAACTTGTGTACCTTCTCTTCTTCCTCCCCCCCCCCCTCACTCTGCACACAACACACAACACAACACATCCATCATACGACACAGTGATCAACTGTGGGGGTAACTTGTGTACCTTCTCTTCTTCCTCCCCCCCCCCCCTCCACAACTCGTATCAGTGCTAACAAAGGAAGGGGGGGGGGGGAGGAGGATGTACACAAGTTACCAGCGCTGTTTACATCAATCATACGACTCAGTGATGAACAGCGGGGGTAACTTGTGTAACCTGCTCTTCTTCCACCTGCCCCCCCCCCCCCTCCCACTCTGCACACATCACAATACACAACAGGTCACACACACACACACACACACACACACACACACACACACACACACACACACACACACATACACACACACACGACGCACGGACACACACGAACATACTCACACTCACACTAAAACACACACACACACACACACACACACACACACACACACACACACATACACACATACACACATATACACACTCACCTACGCACGTACGCACACGCGCACACATACCCTTGTCTAGATTCCTAGTCCACCGGAATACACACACACACACACACACACACACACACACAGACACACACACACACACTCCCACACACCGGCTACACACACACAGACCCACACACACAGACGCACACACACACACACATACACACACACACCACCACCACCACCACCACCACCACCACCACACTCGTCTTGATTATGAGGCTACCGGAAGGAATACATTTAGCTCAAACTTGACTGAATGTAAACACTAGCCAGCAGTGAGAGTGTGTTACTTACTCGCTTTAACAAAAAAAATATCAGTTATCGATAGTTTTCGGATATAAATTGGACAAAGTTGAAGAAGAAACACGCCTTATGTGGTAGCATTCAGTATCAGTGTCCCAAGTTCACGGAACTAAACTTTACAAACAAGAAGAATCGTGGCAATGTGTTGAAAGTACTGGTGAAGCATAATCGTGATACAAAGCGAGAATGTTGACTTTGGAATTTGATTCATCAGTTTCGTATTTCGCATCTAGTATGTTGGTAAAATATTCTGAAATTTTCAAAGCAATCCACCAAGTCATTGCTAAAATGTAGCGCTTTTTGCCATGATACACATAACAAATGACGCAAAAAGTCCCGTTTTTGTCGCTCTTGCGATCGACACCTGCATCTGTAGGAATAGCATTGCACGCGAAATACGCAAGGTAGCAAACCAAA
>NC_090252.1:2032902-2042902 GCF_037325665.1 Littorina saxatilis | reverse complement strand
TTTTGAGAACTACTCTAGGGTTTCATATCATTTCCATACACAAAGCACGATGAACACCATTGGATTTGTTGTTTCACATGTACACATTTCACAAAATGAGCAGAAGAACTTATTGAATGGTGTTGACCATTGGAGTAATTAAATGTTGACTTTTACAATTCCCCTGTAAGACTGTTCCAGTTAACCATTGCTGCCAGACTTCAAGAACTGAAAAAGGTTTCTATCACTTAAAATAAATTAGAATATTTCCAATAAAAATTATATTGAAAGGATCTTCGCTAACTATTGAAAAAGGAAATTGCAAAGACGTTTGCCGTTACAATCTTCAACCAGAGGGGCGCAACACACACACACACACACACACACACACACACACACACACACACACACACACACACACACACACACACACACACACACTCACACACACACACACACACACACACACACACACACACACACCCTCGCAAGTGCAGAGTGAGAGAGAGATGTTTGTTTGTTTGTTTGGCTGGCTGGCTGGTTGGTTGGTTGGTTGGTTGGATGGTTGGTTGGTTGGTTGGTTGGTTGGTTGGTTGGTTGGAAGGCTTGGACTTATGTCATACTAACAGAACTAACTTACGTTCGTAGTTCATTTGGTGTCAGTAATCTTGTTTGTAAAGATTGCATTACAATCTCACTCCCAAATTAGTTGAAGAGACGTTTTAAAACCAACAGCCTCAAACTGCCCATCAGATCATTTTTCCGCCTGATAACGGCTAATGAATTGAATAGTTAGTTGATTGTTCGTTTTTCGATTAGTTACATACGTACATTAATTAAAAACTGGCAGGTCGGCAGTTTTGGTAAAACTGTATACTTTATCGTTATTCATCAACAATTCTCGAGTGTTCTCCAAACTTACACCCACTAAATATATACCGAGAGGCATAAATTCCGCAAACTGAACTTTAAAAAATCACAAAAAAATCAACTCAGTGGTGAATGTTTTCAATGTTTGAATATTTTATTTATTGGCCATTTTAGTGTTTATAAACCTTCGCTTTATTGATTTTGAATAAAACATCATGAAATGACAATTTTTTTAAAAAAGTGACTGAGTCCAAGCGCAATGATTTCGGAAAACGTTCAGTGTTCATCACGTTCAATGCTTTGGCCAGCTCTAAGCATCCCAATCGCTTGCTGTCTCTCTCCTTCATCAAGTCGTGGCATGATTGCGATATCTGATACAGCCAAACAGCCAGTTGCATTTTATAGGGCCATACACTATCGTTTTTACGTTATTGTCTCCCGTTCAGCCCATTGTCTTCATTAGCACAGTGAGCTGTGGCTGGATCAGCAATACTGCAAAGCGTACGCTGACAGCGTGAAACATTTGCTCCGACACTCAAGATGTCAACTACAAATTAAAGGTTCAATCTGATTTTCGTTTGAGAGCAAAATCGTTCAATGCACTATTTGCAGAATTTATGCCTTTCAGTATAGTACCAAATGGGAACTTATTAAATTGAAACTACAAAGGTTCCACACACACAACAAATCAAAACTTGACTAAATGTAAAAATAGATGAGCATTTAAATATTGTGATTGTCGTTACAAGACATTCAGGTTAGTTCTTCCCTCATCGGTTGACGTATAATGGAAACAACGAAGAAAGCTTACACAGCTAAAGACAATAATATTCCTACACGGGCACAAAGAGTCCAAGGAGTATGTGGTGTGTAAAGTGGTTCCATGCACCCCGTGCCTTTGGGCAGTGCAAAAAGAACCAGCCGCCGTTTTGCCTGAGAGGGCAACACTTCACTGACCCTGCAGAGACACAACAAGCAACGTTCACTATTTGTTTTCTACGTGTATGTTAGACACTGCTTGGTTGCCAGCATGCTGTCAGTGTGTATGTTAGGCACTGCTTGGTTGCCAGCATGCTGTCAGTGTGTATGTTAGGCACTGCTTGGTTGCCAGCATGCTGTCAGTGAGTCTGTAAGACACTGCTTGGTTGCCAGCATGCTGTCAGTGAGTCTGTAAGACACTGCTTGGTTGCCAGCATGCAGTCAGTGTGTATGTTAGACACTGCTTGGTTGCCAGCATGCAGTCAGTGTGTATGTTAGACACTGCTTGGTTGCCAGCATGCTGTCAGTGTGTATGTTAGGCACTGCTTGGTTGCCAGCATGCTGTCAGTGGGTCTGTAAGACACTGCTTGGTTGCCAGCATGCTGTCAGTGTGTATGTAAGACACTGCTTGGTTGCCAGCATGCTGTCAGTGTGTCTGTAAGACACTGCTTGGTTGCCAGCATGCTGTCAGTGTGTATGTAAGACACTGCTTGGTTGCCAGCATGCTGTCAGTGTGTATGTAAGACACTGCTTGGTTGCCAGCATGCTGTCAGTGGGTCTGTAAGACACTGCTTGGTTGCCAGCATGCTGTCAGTGTGTATGTAAGACACTGCTTGGTTGCCAGCATGCTGTCAGTGTGTCTGTAAGACACTGCTTGGTTGCCAGCATGCTGTCAGTGTGTATGTTAGACAATGCTTGGTTGCCAGCATGCTGTCAGTGTGTATGTAAGACACTGCTTGGTTGCCAGCATGCTGTCAGTGTGTATGTTAGACAATGCTTGGTTGCCAGCATGCTGTCAGTGTGTCTGTAAGACACTGCTTGGTTGCCAGCATGCTGTCAGTGTGTATGTTAGACACTGCTTGGTTGCCAGCATGCTGTCAGTGTGTATGTTAGACACTGCTTGGTTGCCAGCATGCTGTCAGTGGGTCTGTAAGACACTGCTTGGTTGCCAGCATGCTGTCAGTGTGTATGTAAGACACTGCTTGGTTGCCAGCATGCTGTCAGTGTGTCTGTAAGACACTGCTTGGTTGCCAGCATGCTGTCAGTGTGTATGTAAGACACTGCTTGGTTGCCAGCATGCTGTCAGTGTGTCTGTAAGACACTGCTTGGTTGCCAGCATGCTGTCAGTGTGTATGTTAGACAATGCTTGGTTGCCAGCATGCTGTCAGTGTGTATGTAAGACACTGCTTGGTTGCCAGCATGCTGTCAGTGTGTATGTTAGACAATGCTTGGTTGCCAGCATGCTGTCAGTGTGTCTGTAAGACACTGCTTGGTTGCCAGCATGCTGTCAGTGTGTATGTTAGACACTGCTTGGTTGCCAGCATGCTGTCAGTGTGTATGTTAGACACTGCTTGGTTGCCAGCATGCTGTCAGTGTGTATGTTAGACACTGCTTGGTTGCCAGCATGCAGTCAGTGGGTCTGTAAGACACTGCTTGGTTGCCAGCATGCTGTCAGTGTGTATGTTAGACAATGCTTGGTTGCCAGCATGCTGTCAGTGTGTCTGTTAGACACTGCTTGGTTGCCAGCATGTAGTCAGTGTGTCTGTAAGACACTGCTTGGTTGCCAGCATGCTGTCAGTGTGTCTGTTAGACACTGCTTGGTTGCCAGCATGCAGTCAGTGTGTCTGTAAGACACTGCTTGGTTGCCAGCATGCTGTCAGTGTGTATGTTAGACACTGCTTGGTTGCCAGCATGCTGTCAGTGTGTATGTTAGACAATGCTTGGTTGCCAGCATGCTGTCAGTGTGTATGTTAGACAATGCTTGGTTGCCAGCATGCTGTCAGTGTGTCTGTTAGACACTGCTTGGTTGCCGGCATGTAGTCAGTGTGTCTGTAAGACACCGTTTGGTTGCCAGCATGCTGTCAGTGTGTCTGTTAGACACTGCTTGGTTGCCAGCATGCTGTCAGTGTGTATGTTAGACACTGCTTGGTTGCCAGCATGCTGTCAGTGTGTATGTTAGACACTGCTTGGTTGCCAGCATGCAGTCAGTGGGTCTGTAAGACACTGCTTGGTTGCCAGCATGCTGTCAGTGTGTATGTTAGACAATGCTTGGTTGCCAGCATGCTGTCAGTGTGTATGTAAGACACTGCTTGGTTGCCAGCATGCAGTCAGTGTGTATGTTAGACACTGCTTGGTTGCCAGCATGCTGTCAGTGTGTATGTTAGACACTGCTTGGTTGCCAGCATGCTGTCAGTGGGTCTGTAAGACACTGCTTGGTTGCCAGCATGCTGTCAGTGTGTATGTTAGACACTGCTTGGTTGTCAGCATGCTGTCAGTGTGTCTGTAAGACACTGCTTGGTTGCCAGCATGCTGTCAGTGTGTCTGTAAGACACTGCTTGGTTGCCAGCATGCTGTCAGTGTGTCTGTAAGACACTGCTTGGTTGCCAGCATGCTGTCAGTGTGTCTGTAAGACACGGCTTGGTTGCCAGCATGCAGTCAGTGTGTCTGTAAGACACTGCTTGGTTGCCAGCATGCTGTCAGTGTGTATGTTAGACACTGCTTGGTTGCCAGCATGCTGTCAGTGTGTATGTTAGACACTGCTTGGTTGCCAGCATGCAGTCAGTGTGTCTGTAAGACACTGCTTGGTTGCCAGCATGCTGTCAGTGTGTCTGTAAGACACTGCTTGGTTGCCAGCATGCTGTAAGTGTGTATGTTAGACACTGCTTGGTTGCCAGCATGCAGTCAGTGTGTCTGTAAGACACTGCTTGGTTGCCAGCATGCTGTCAGTGTGTCTGTAAGACACTGCTTGGTTGCCAGCATGCTGTCAGTGTGTCTGTTAGACACTGCTTGGTTGCCAGCATGCTGTCAGTGTGTATGTTAGACACTGCTTGGTTGCCAGCATGCTGTCAGTGTGTATGTTAGACACTGCTTGGTTGCCAGCATGCAGTCAGTGTGTCTGTAAGACACTGCTTGGTTGCCAGCATGCTGTCAGTGTGTCTGTAAGACACTGCTTGGTTGCCAGCATGCTGTCAGTGTGTCTGTTAGACACTGCTTGGTTGCCAGCATGCTGTCAGTGTGTATGTTAGACACTGCTTGATTGCCAGCATGCAGTCAGTGTGTCTGTAAGACACTGCTTGGTTGCCAGCATGCTGTCAGTGTGTCTGTAAGACCCTGCTTGGTTGCCAGCATGCAGTCAGTGTGTCTGTAAGACACTGCTTGGTTGCCAGCATGCAGTCAGTGTGTCTGTAAGACACTGCTTGGTTGCCAGCATGCTGTCAGTGTGTCTGTAAGACCCTGCTTGGTTGCCAGCATGCTGTCAGTGTGTCTGTTAGACACTGCTTGGTTGCCAGCATGCTGTCAGTGTGTCTGTAAGACACTGCTTGGTTGCCAGCATGCAGTCAGTGTGTCTGTAAGACACTGCTTGGTTGCCAGCATGCAGTCAGTGTGTATGTTAGACACTGCTTGGTTGCCAGCATGCAGTCAGTGTGTATGTTAGACACTGCTTGGTTGCCAGCATGCAGTCAGTGTGTATGTTAGACACTGCTTGGTTGCCAGCATGCTGTCAGTGTGTATGTTAGACACTGCTTGGTTGCCAGCATGCAGTCAGTGTGTCTGTAAGACACTGCTTAATTGGTTGCCAGCATGCTGTCAGTGTGTCTGTAAGACACTGCTTGGTTGCCAGCATGCAGTCAGTGTGTCTGTAAGACACTGCTTGGTTGCCAGCATGCAGTCAGTGTGTATGTTAGACACTGCTTTGTTGCCAGCATGCAGTCAGTGTGTATGTTAGACACTGCTTGGTTGCCAGCATGCTGTCAGTGTGTATGTAAGACACTGCTTGGTTGCCAGCATGCTGTCAGTGTGTATGTTAGACACTGCTTGGTTGCCAGCATGCTGTCAGTGTGTCTGTTAGACACTGCTTGGTTGCCAGCATGCAGTCAGTGTGTCTGTAAGACACTGCTTGGTTGCCAGCATGCAGTCAGTGTGTCTGTAAGACACTGCTTGGTTGCCAGCATGCTGTCAGTGTGTCTGTTAGACACTGCTTGGTTGCCAGCATGCAGTCAGTGTGTATGTAAGACACTGCTTGGTTGCCAGCATGCTGTCAGTGTGTCTGTAAGACACTGCTTGGTTGCCAGCATGCTGTCAGTGTGTATGTTAGACAATGCTTGGTTGCCAGCATGCTGTCAGTGTGTATGTAAGACACTGCTTGGTTGCCAGCATGCTGTCAGTGTGTATGTTAGACAATGCTTGGTTGCCAGCATGCTGTCAGTGTGTCTGTAAGACACTGCTTGGTTGCCAGCATGCTGTCAGTGTGTATGTTAGACACTGCTTGGTTGCCAGCATGCTGTCAGTGTGTATGTTAGACACTGCTTGGTTGCCAGCATGCTGTCAGTGGGTCTGTAAGACACTGCTTGGTTGCCAGCATGCTGTCAGTGTGTATGTAAGACACTGCTTGGTTGCCAGCATGCTGTCAGTGTGTCTGTAAGACACTGCTTGGTTGCCAGCATGCTGTCAGTGTGTATGTAAGACACTGCTTGGTTGCCAGCATGCTGTCAGTGTGTCTGTAAGACACTGCTTGGTTGCCAGCATGCTGTCAGTGTGTATGTTAGACAATGCTTGGTTGCCAGCATGCTGTCAGTGTGTATGTAAGACACTGCTTGGTTGCCAGCATGCTGTCAGTGTGTATGTTAGACAATGCTTGGTTGCCAGCATGCTGTCAGTGTGTCTGTAAGACACTGCTTGGTTGCCAGCATGCTGTCAGTGTGTATGTTAGACACTGCTTGGTTGCCAGCATGCTGTCAGTGTGTATGTTAGACACTGCTTGGTTGCCAGCATGCTGTCAGTGTGTATGTTAGACACTGCTTGGTTGCCAGCATGCAGTCAGTGTGTCTGTAAGACACTGCTTGGTTGCCAGCATGCTGTCAGTGTGTATGTTAGACAATGCTTGGTTGCCAGCATGCTGTCAGTGTGTCTGTTAGACACTGCTTGGTTGCCAGCATGTAGTCAGTGTGTCTGTAAGACACTGCTTGGTTGCCAGCATGCTGTCAGTGTGTCTGTTAGACACTGCTTGGTTGCCAGCATGCAGTCAGTGTGTCTGTAAGACACTGCTTGGTTGCCAGCATGCTGTCAGTGTGTATGTTAGACACTGCTTGGTTGCCAGCATGCTGTCAGTGTGTATGTTAGACAATGCTTGGTTGCCAGCATGCTGTCAGTGTGTATGTTAGACAATGCTTGGTTGCCAGCATGCTGTCAGTGTGTCTGTTAGACACTGCTTGGTTGCCGGCATGTAGTCAGTGTGTCTGTAAGACACCGTTTGGTTGCCAGCATGCTGTCAGTGTGTCTGTTAGACACTGCTTGGTTGCCAGCATGCTGTCAGTGTGTATGTTAGACACTGCTTGGTTGCCAGCATGCTGTCAGTGTGTATGTTAGACACTGCTTGGTTGCCAGCATGCAGTCAGTGGGTCTGTAAGACACTGCTTGGTTGCCAGCATGCTGTCAGTGTGTATGTTAGACAATGCTTGGTTGCCAGCATGCTGTCAGTGTGTATGTAAGACACTGCTTGGTTGCCAGCATGCAGTCAGTGTGTATGTTAGACACTGCTTGGTTGCCAGCATGCTGTCAGTGTGTATGTTAGACACTGCTTGGTTGCCAGCATGCTGTCAGTGGGTCTGTAAGACACTGCTTGGTTGCCAGCATGCTGTCAGTGTGTATGTTAGACACTGCTTGGTTGTCAGCATGCTGTCAGTGTGTCTGTAAGACACTGCTTGGTTGCCAGCATGCTGTCAGTGTGTCTGTAAGACACTGCTTGGTTGCCAGCATGCTGTCAGTGTGTCTGTAAGACACTGCTTGGTTGCCAGCATGCTGTCAGTGTGTCTGTAAGACACGGCTTGGTTGCCAGCATGCAGTCAGTGTGTCTGTAAGACACTGCTTGGTTGCCAGCATGCTGTCAGTGTGTATGTTAGACACTGCTTGGTTGCCAGCATGCTGTCAGTGTGTATGTTAGACACTGCTTGGTTGCCAGCATGCAGTCAGTGTGTCTGTAAGACACTGCTTGGTTGCCAGCATGCTGTCAGTGTGTCTGTAAGACACTGCTTGGTTGCCAGCATGCTGTAAGTGTGTATGTTAGACACTGCTTGGTTGCCAGCATGCAGTCAGTGTGTCTGTAAGACACTGCTTGGTTGCCAGCATGCTGTCAGTGTGTCTGTAAGACACTGCTTGGTTGCCAGCATGCTGTCAGTGTGTCTGTTAGACACTGCTTGGTTGCCAGCATGCTGTCAGTGTGTATGTTAGACACTGCTTGGTTGCCAGCATGCTGTCAGTGTGTATGTTAGACACTGCTTGGTTGCCAGCATGCAGTCAGTGTGTCTGTAAGACACTGCTTGGTTGCCAGCATGCTGTCAGTGTGTCTGTAAGACACTGCTTGGTTGCCAGCATGCTGTCAGTGTGTCTGTTAGACACTGCTTGGTTGCCAGCATGCTGTCAGTGTGTATGTTAGACACTGCTTGATTGCCAGCATGCAGTCAGTGTGTCTGTAAGACACTGCTTGGTTGCCAGCATGCTGTCAGTGTGTCTGTAAGACCCTGCTTGGTTGCCAGCATGCAGTCAGTGTGTCTGTAAGACACTGCTTGGTTGCCAGCATGCAGTCAGTGTGTCTGTAAGACACTGCTTGGTTGCCAGCATGCTGTCAGTGTGTCTGTAAGACCCTGCTTGGTTGCCAGCATGCTGTCAGTGTGTCTGTTAGACACTGCTTGGTTGCCAGCATGCTGTCAGTGTGTCTGTAAGACACTGCTTGGTTGCCAGCATGCAGTCAGTGTGTCTGTAAGACACTGCTTGGTTGCCAGCATGCAGTCAGTGTGTATGTTAGACACTGCTTGGTTGCCAGCATGCAGTCAGTGTGTATGTTAGACACTGCTTGGTTGCCAGCATGCAGTCAGTGTGTATGTTAGACACTGCTTGGTTGCCAGCATGCTGTCAGTGTGTATGTTAGACACTGCTTGGTTGCCAGCATGCAGTCAGTGTGTCTGTAAGACACTGCTTAATTGGTTGCCAGCATGCTGTCAGTGTGTCTGTAAGACACTGCTTGGTTGCCAGCATGCAGTCAGTGTGTCTGTAAGACACTGCTTGGTTGCCAGCATGCAGTCAGTGTGTATGTTAGACACTGCTTTGTTGCCAGCATGCAGTCAGTGTGTATGTTAGACACTGCTTGGTTGCCAGCATGCTGTCAGTGTGTATGTAAGACACTGCTTGGTTGCCAGCATGCTGTCAGTGTGTATGTTAGACACTGCTTGGTTGCCAGCATGCTGTCAGTGTGTCTGTTAGACACTGCTTGGTTGCCAGCATGCAGTCAGTGTGTCTGTAAGACACTGCTTGGTTGCCAGCATGCAGTCAGTGTGTCTGTAAGACACTGCTTGGTTGCCAGCATGCTGTCAGTGTGTCTGTTAGACACTGCTTGGTTGCCAGCATGCAGTCAGTGTGTATGTAAGACACTGCTTGGTTGCCAGCATGCTGTCAGTGTGTATGTAAGACACAGCTTGGTTGCCAGCATGCTGTCAGTGAGTATGTAAGACACTGCTTGGTTGCCAGCATGCTGTCAGTGTGTATGTTAGACACTGCTTGGTTGCCAGCATGCTGTCAGTGTGTCTGTTAGACACTGCTTGGTTGCCAGCATGCTGTCAGTGTGTCTGTAAGACAATGCTTGGTTGCCAGCATGCAGTCAGTGTGTCTGTTAGACACTGCTTGGTTGCCAGCATGCTGTCAGTGTGTCTGTAAGACACTGCTTGGTTGCCAGCATGCTGTCAGTGTGTCTGTAAGACACTGCTTGGTTGCCAGCATGCAGTCAGTGTGTCTGTAAGACACTGCTTGGTTGCCAGCATGCAGTCAGTGTGTCTGTAAGACACTGCTTGGTTGCCAGCATGCTGTCAGTGGGTCTGTAAGAATATCTGCGCCACCTTGTTTGGCACCGTCAGCTAGTGAGTTTCTGTTGGGATTGAAACCCGGTAAGTAGTGTTGCTGATTGTTAAGTGTGGAATGAATACCCGCTATTACGAGCTAGTCGTGTGACAGAGAGTTTTCTTGCACACGAGACTGTAGATGTTTCACGAAGGAATGCGTGTGACATTACTTTTTGTTGTTGTTACGATTCGACACAAGCAATGTGAATTCGTTGAACGATCTGTCACAGCAAGTTGTGTTATGACATATACCGAAAACTGCGGGAAACGAACATATCATGGAT
>NC_090252.1:2012902-2027902 GCF_037325665.1 Littorina saxatilis | reverse complement strand
CATTACGCGTAATGCCTGAACATTTTAGGCATTACGCGTAATGCCTGGTTTCACTTAATGCCTGTAACATATCTAAGGTTTGGCCCGGTCAAAATCAGCTAGCCCAGAATGACCCCCCGGTCAAAACTGACAAGGCCAGTCAGTTTTGACCCCCCTTCAAACTTCAAGAATAAGTAGTGTAAGACCTTTTAAAACGAAATGAATGTAAAATGTGGACAATATTTGTTGCAAAATGATATTAAAAAAACAAAACAAAACAAAAAACGTTAATATTTTTTTTTATAAAAAAAAGGAAAGTTTCGACGCTTCCCTTTAAACTTCAAGAATAAGTACATTAGGACTTCACATGACGAAATGTATGCATATATGTATGCATCTATGTATCTCAACAGGTTTGGGGGGATGTGTCATACTTTAAGACCTTTTAAAACGAATATTGTCCACATTTACATTTAATTCGTTTAAAAAGGTCTTAAAGTACTTATTCTTGAAGTTTGAAGAGAGCCGATTTTGACCGGGAGGTCATTCTGGGCTTCCCCCAAACCTGTTGAGATACATAGATGCATACATATGCATACATTTCGTCATCTGAAGTCCTAATGTACTTATTCTTGAAGTCTGAAGGGAAGCGTCGAAATTTTGTTTTTGTTTTTTTTAAATAAAGTTAAAGTTTTTTTCCGATTTTTTGTTTGTTTGCAATATCATTTTGCAACAAATATTGTCCAGATTTACATTTAATTCGTTTTAAAAGGTCTTAAAGTACTTATTCTTGAAGTTTGAAGGGGAGGTCAAAACTGACTGGCCTAGTTAGTTTTGACATATCCCTCCAAACCTGTTGAGATACATAGATGCATACATATATGTATACATTTCGTCATCTGAAGTCCTAATTTACGTATTCTTGAAGTTGGAAGAGAAGCGTCGAAACTTTTTTTTTTTTTTTAGAAAATAAAGTTAAAGTTTTTTTTTTTAATAAAACAAGTCGCGTAAGGCGAAATTACTACATTTAGTCAAGCTGTGGAACTCACAGAATGAAACTGAACGCACTGCATTTTTTCAGAATGACCGTAGTCCGCCGCTTGTGCAAAACGCAGTGAAACTGACGAGCCTGTTTAGCGCGGTAGTGGTTTCGCTGTGCTGCATAAGCACGCTTTTATGTACCTCTCTTCGTTATAACTTTCTGAGCGTGGTTTTAATCCAAACATATCATATCTATATGTTTTTGGAATCAGGAACCTTCTTCTTCTTCTTCTTCTGCGTTCGTGGGCTGAAACTCCCACGTACACTCGTGTTTTTTGCACGAGTGGAATTTTACGTGTATGACCGTTTTTTACCCCGCCATTTAGGCAGCCATACGCCGTTTTCGGAGGAAGCATGCTGGGTATTTTTGTGTTTCTATAACCCACCGAACTCTGACATGGATTACAGGATCTTTTTCGTGCGCACTTGGTCTTGTTCTTGCGCGTACACAAGGGGGTGTTCGGACACCGAGGAGAGTCTGCACACAAAGATGACTCTGAGAAATAAATCTCTCGCCGAACATGGGGACGAACTCACGCTGACAGCAGCCAACCGGATACAAATCCAGCGCGCTACCGACTGAGCTACATCCCCGCCCGGAATCAGGAACCAACAAGGAATAAGATGAAAGTGTTTTTAAATCGATTTCGGAAATTTAATTTTGAACATAATTTTTATATTTTTAATTTTCAGAGCTTGCTTTTAAACCAAATATAACATATTTATATGTGTTTGGATTCAGGAAATGATAAAGAATAAGATGAACGTAAATTGGGATCGTTTTATATAAAAAAATTTTTTAATAATTTTCAGATTTTGAATGACCAAATTAAAGTCATTAATGAATGTTTAAGCCACCAAACGGAAATACAATACCGAAGTCCGGCCTTAGTCGAAGATTGCTTTACAAAAATTTCAATCAATTTGATTGAAAAATGAAGGCGTGACAGTGCCGCCTCAACTTTTACAAAAAGCCGGATATGACGTCATGAAAGACATTTATAATAATAATAATAATAATACGAATATTTATAACGCGCACATATCTCACCAACAGGCGACTCAAGGCGCACATACACTCATTCACACACACGGAGACTTAAAGTCACTAGCACACACACACCATCAACCATTAAAATATGTACAGTTATTCAGGGTGGGATGGGGTGGGCAGTGTAGAATGCATGGATTATTTGGAAAAAAGGAATGTCTTGAGTGCAGATTTGAATGATTCGAGGGACTGTTGTTGACGGAGGGGGAGAGGTAGTGTGTTCCATTGGCTAGGTGCTTGGAAAGAAAATGAGCGTTGACCTGCTGTTTTGAGTTTGGTGTGGGGGATGTTGAGCTTGAGGGAGTCAGCAGATGATCTGAGTGCTCGTGAAGGGACATAGAGAGAGAGAGAGTCGGAGAGATAGGCAGGGGCGAGACCATGGAGGCATTTGTAGGTGAGAGTGTTGATTTTGTAGGTGATACGGGCAGGAACGGGCAACCAGTGGAGCTGATTTAGGAGGGGGGTGATGTGATCTCTCTTTTTCTTTCGTAAGACAAGACGGGCAGAGCTATTTTGAATGCGTTGGAGACGAGAGATAGAAGAAGAGGGAAGACCCGCCAAGAGAGAGTTACAATAGTCAAGACGTGAGAGAATGGTGGAAGTGACCAGTTTGGCGGTAGCATCTGTGGTGAGGTACTTGCGGATAGTGGCGATGCGGCGGAGTTGGAAGTAGCAGGTGCGAGAGACAGAAGAGATGTGTTGTTTCATGGAAAGGGTGTTGTCTAGAGTGACTCCGAGGTTTTTGACAGCAGAAGACAGAGGGACAGAAGAGTCAGAGAGTTGAAGAGAGTCGGAGGTGGCTTTGGAGAGTTTGGATGTAGTGCCTATTAGGATAGCTTCAGTTTTGTTGCTATTGAGCTGAAGTTTGTTTTCTGTCATCCAATTCTGCACGTCAGTGATAGTGTCAGAGATAGAGGAAAGAAGAGATTCAGACTGGTCAGGGGAAGAGCTGTTGTGAAGTTGAGAGTCGTCGGCAAAAGAGTGGTGGAAAACGTTGTGTCGGTCAAGGATGTGGTCAAGAGGTTGAGTGTAGAGAGTAAATAGTACAGGCCCAAGGACTGAGCCCTGAGGGACTCCGCACTCAAGTCTGATGGGGTCAGAGTTCAGTTTGTCAATCGAAACAGTCTGGTAGCGGTCGGTAAGATAAGAAGAGAACCAAGAAAGAGCTGTGCTATGGATACCAAAGGTGTGCTGAAGGCGTTGAAGGAGGATGTTGTGGTCGACTGTGTCAAAGGCCGCTGATAGATCAAGTAGAGCGACGGCAGAGATTTCAGCTTGGTCAGTGGCAAGGAGGAGATCATTAGTGATTTTGAGAAGGGCAGTTTCGGTGGAGTGGTGAGGACGATAGGCAGATTGAAGCGGAGAGAGAAGATTGTTGCAAAGAAGGTGAGAGTTGAGTTGTTTCAGGACGACTCTTTCAAGGAGTTTGGAGATGAAGGAAAGATTTGAGACAGGGCGGTAGTTGCTGAGGGTGTTTGGGTCAAGCGATGGTTTCTTCAGTAGAGGTTTGACAATAGCAGTCTTAAAGGAGTTGGGGACAGTGCCTGTTTGCAGAGAAGTGTTGATGATTTTGAGAATAGAAGGGAGGAGTTCAGGAAGACAGTCAGAGTAGAGTTGTGTGGGAAGAGGGTCAAGGTCACAGGTTTTCAAGGTCATTTCTTTGAGGACTTTCTCCAGGTCAGTGAGAGTGAGAGGCTGAAAGTGTGTGAAGGGAGTGCCTGTAAATGCAGGAGGAGTTTCAGAGTTTTGGTGTGGGATTTTGTCTAGTTTGTCACGGATGGTATGGATCTTGTTATGGAAGTAATCAGAGAAAGCTTGCGACAGTTTGGAGGGGTCGATGTTGTTGGGCAAGGGAGAAGCAGAAGAGCAGCCAAGAAGGTCATTCATTGTGGAGAAGAGTGTTTTGGCAGAGGTTGTTTCACAGATTTTGGTGCTGTAGTGCGATGTTTTGGCGTCTGCGATGAGTGTCTGAACATGTTCCTTTTGCTTGTTGTAAATCTGTCTGTCAACTACCAGCTTTGAGGTTCGCGACTTCCTCTCTGCTCGGCGAAAAAATGAAAACAAGTCTGGGGGTATCATACCCAGGAACTCGCATGTAAAATTTCATAAAGATCGGTCCAGTAGTTTAGTCTGAATCGCTCTACACACACACACACACACACACACACACACACACACACACACACACACACACACACACACACACACACACACACACACACACACACACACACACACACACACACACACACACACATCCACCACAACCCTCGTCTCGATTCCCCCTCTATGTTAAAACATTTAGTCAAAACTTGACTAAATGTAAAAACAACAAATGACAGAACAGACTTACCTGTGGTGTTGAGACACAGCTCTGAAGATGTTCAGTCCAACACAAAGATTGTGAGACACAAGTGACAAGCTGTTTTGGGTTAACTCTTACCCTGTTTGTCTCAGTGCATTGTGATATGTTTTGTTGTAACGCTACAGTTCACAGTCCTCAACCCAACACATCACACATCACGAACCGTGACAAATTTATGATCCTATGACCCCCTGAACCTTGAATCCTTTCTTTCACGTAAAGTAGGCTAACACAGTACTGTCGGTCAAACTCCAAACTCGGTGGTTCACTATCTGGCACTTCCGTTTATGTCTTGATTGCAAAACGAACGTCATTTACTGATTAAAACAGCAATGAAGCAAGTTGTAATACTGAGATACTGAGAACAAATCGTTGTACAGTGCTAAGACGGAACGCAACAGAACGAACACAAGGTGTGGACCAACGTCGCAGGGAAAAACTTCCTGGTTGAATTATTCGAAGTCCTCTTGTATGCGTGGTGTCAACACTCTGTGTACCCGGGGTGCATAACTCATTAAATGACACTGAGGTGGGCCATGTGGTATGGTAGCACATTCCTGCCAACATTAGAAAAAGTGTTGTCTATTGGAATTGTCAAACTGCGAATATGCTTTGGTGGAGAATGTTTCTATCAATAAATACATTTAGAATTCAGATACAAAGTACGGGTAATTGGACAAGAGTAACACACATGAAAAGAAAAGTGGAGCAGGTTTATGGAGCTTGATATCTTAAAGGAAGAGGTTATCGTGTATACCAACATTCACAGGTCATGGGTCATTGTCTTCACCAACATTCACAGGTCATGGGTCATTGTCTTCACCACCATTCACAGCTCATGGGTCATTGTCTTCACCAACATTCACAGGTCATGGGTCATTGTCTTCACCGACATTCACAGGTCATGGGTCATTGTCTTCACCAACATTCACAGGTCATGGGTCATTGTCTTCACCAACATTCACAGGTCATGGGTCATTGTCTTCACCAACATTCACAGGTCATGGGTCATTGTCTTCACCAACATTCACAGCTCATGGGTCATTGTCTTAACCAACATTCACAGCTCATGGGTCATTGTCTTCACCAACATTCACAGGTCATGGGTCATTGTCTTCACCAACATTCACAGGTCATGGGTCATCGTCTTCACCAACATTCACAGGTCATGGGTCATTGTCTACACCAACATTCACAGGTCATGGGTCATTGTCTTCATCAACATTCACAGGTCATGGGTCATTGTCTTCACCAACATTCACAGGTCATGGGTCATTGTCTTCACCAACATTCACAGGTCATGGGTCATTGTCTTCACCAACATTCACAGGTCATGGGTCATTGTCTTCACCAACATTCACAGCTCATGGGTCATGGTCTTCACCAACATTCACAGCTCATGGGTCATGGTCTTCACCAACATTCACAGGTCATGGGTCATTGTCTTCACCAACATTCACAGCTCATGGGTCATTGTCTTCACCAACATTCACAGCTCATGGGTCATTGTCTTCACCAACATTCACAGCTCATGGGTCATTGTCTTCACCAACATTAACAGGTCATGGGTCATTGTCTTCACCAACATTCACAGCTCATGGGTCATTGTCTTCACCAACATTCACAGGTCATGGGTCATTGTCTTCACCAACATTCACAGGTCATGGGTCATTGTCTTCACCAACATTCACAGCTCATGGGTCATTGTCTTCACCAACATTCACAGGTCATGGGTCATGGTCTTCACCGACATTCACAGGTCATGGGTCACTGTCTTCACCAACATTCACAGGTCATGGGTCATTGTCTTCACCAACATTCACAGGTCATGGGTCATTGTCTTCACCAACATTCACAGCTCATGGGTCATTGTCTTCACCAACATTCACAGGTCATGGGTCACTGTCTTCACCAACATTCACAGGTCATGGGTCATTGTCTTCACCAACATTCACAGGTCATGGGTCATTGTCTTCACCAACATTCACAGGTCATGGGTCATTGTCTTCACCAACATTCACAGGTCATGGGTCATTGTCTTCACCAACATTCACAGGTCATGGGTCATTGTCTTCACCAACATTCACAGGTCATGGGTCACAGTCTTCACCAACATTCACAGGTCATGGGTCACTGTCTTCACCAACATTCACAGGTCATGGGTCATTGTCTTCACCAACATTCACAGGTCATGGGTCATTGTCTTCACCAACAAGGATACAAGCATAATTATACATGATGCTGCCCCAATAATCTATTGACATTCTGTCAAGGTTTGACTAGCTTACAACAAGGATACAAGCATAATTATACATGATGCCACCCCAATAGTCTGATGACATTTTGTCAAGGTGTGACTAGCTTGCAGGGAAAGGTGATGAGAACACCCACAACACTATGTCTCCCACACCATGCCAAGCACCCTGTAGGGTACAGGGAGGGTGGGGGAAACACCCACAACACTATGTCTCCCACACCATGCCAAGCACCCTGTAGGGTACAGGGAGGGAGGGTGGGGAAAACACCCACAACACTATGTCTCTCACACCATGCCAAGCACCCTGTAGGGTACAGGGAGGGAGGGTGGGGGAAACACCCACAACACTATGTCTCCCACACCATGCCAAGCACCCTGTAGGGTACAGGGAGGGAGGGTGGGGGAAACACCCACAACACTATGTCTCTCACACCATGCCAAGCACCCTGTAGAGTACAGGGAGGGAGGGTGGGGAAACACCCACAACACTATGTCTCACACACCATGCCAAGCACCCTGTAGGGTACAGGGAGGGAGGGTGGGGAAAACACCCACAACACTTTGTCTCTCACACCATGCCAAGCACTATGTAGGGTACAGGGAGGGTGGGGGAAACACCCACAACACTATGTCTCCCACACCATGCCAAGCACCCTGTAGGGTACAGGGAGGGAGGGTGGGGGTAACACCCACAACACTATGTCTCTCACACCATGCCAAGCACCCTATAGGGTACAGGGAGGGTGGGGAAAACACCCACAACACTATGTCTCCCACACCATGCCAAGCACCCTGTAGGATACAGGGAGGGAGGGTGGGGAAAACACCCACAACACTATGTCTCTCACACCATGCCAAGCACCCTGTAGGGTACAGGGAGGGTGGGGGAAACACCCACAACACTATGTCTCTTACACCATGCCAAGCACCCTGTAGAGTACAGGGAGGGAGGGTGGGGAAACACCCACAACACTATGTCTCTCACGCCATGCCAAGCACCCTGTAGGGTACAGGGAGGGAGGGTGGGGGAAACACCCACAACACTATGTCTCTCACACCATGCCAAGCACCCTGTAGAGTACAGGGAGGGAGGGTGGGGAAACACCCACAACACTATCCACAACACTATGTCTCTCACACCATGCCAAGCACCCTGTAGGGTACAGGGAGGGAGGGTGGGGAAACACCCACAACACTATGTCTCCCACACCATGACAAGCACCCTGTAGGGTACAGGGAGGGAGGGTGGGGAAACACCCACAACACTATGTCTCCCACACCATGTCAAGCACCCTGTAGGGTACAGGGAGGGAGGGTGGGGGAAACACCCACAACACTATGTCTCTCACACCATGCCAAGCACCCTGTAGGGTACAGGGAGGGA
Organism: Littorina saxatilis; assembly: GCF_037325665.1. Lineage (NCBI taxonomy): Eukaryota > Metazoa > Mollusca > Gastropoda > Littorinimorpha > Littorinidae > Littorina > Littorina saxatilis. Next base: position 2,019,825 of record NC_090252.1, on the reverse strand, counting down.
GGGTGGGGAAAACACCCACAACACTATGTCTCTCACACCATGCCAAGCACCCTGTAGGGTACAGGTAGGGTGGGGTAAACACCCACAACACTATGTCTCTCACACCATGCCAAGCACCCTGTAGGGTACAGGGAGGGAGGGTGGGGAAACACCCACAACACTATCCACAACACTATGTCTCTCACACCATGCCAAGCACCCTGTAGGGTACAGGGAGGGAGGGTGGGGAAACACCCACAACACTATGTCTCTCACACCATGCCAAGCACCCTGTAGGGTACAGGGAGGGAGGGTGGGGGAAACACCCACAACACTATGTCTCTCACACCATGCCAAGCACCCTGTAGGGTACAGGGAGGGAGGGTGGGGAAACACCCACAACACTATGTCTCTCACACCATGCCAAGCACCCTGTAGGGTACAGGGAGGGAGGGTGGGGGTAACACCCACAACACTGTGTCTCTCACACCATGCCAAGCACCCTGTAGGGTACAGGGAGGGTGGGGGAAACACCCACAACACTATGTCTCTCACACCACGCCAAGCACCCTGTAGGGTACAGGGAGGGAGGGTGGGGGAAACACCCACAACACTATTTCTCTCACTCCACGCCAAGCACCCTGTAGGGTACAGGGAGGGTGGGTGGGAAAACACCCACAACACCATTTCTCTCACACCATGCCAAGCACCCTGTAGGGTACAGGGAGGGAGGGTGGGAAAACACCCACAACACTATTTCTCTCACACCACGCCAAGCACCCTGTAGGGTACAGGGAGGGAGGGTGGGGGGTACAGGGAGGGTGGGTGGGAAAACACCCACAACACTATTTCTCTCACACCACGCCAAGCACCCTGTAGGGTACAGGGAGGGAGGGTGGGGGGTACAGGGAGGGTGGGTGGGAAAACACCCACAACACTATTTCTCTCACACCACGCCAAGCACCCTGTAGGGTACAGGGAGGGAGGGTGGGAAAACACCCACAACACTATTTCTCTCACACCATGCCAAGCACCCTGTAGGGTACAGGGAGGTAGGGTGGGGGGTACAGGGAGGGAGGGTGGGGGAAACACCCACAACACTATGTCTCTCACACCATGCCAAGCACCCTGTAGGGTACAGGGAGGGAGGGTGGGGAAACACCCACAACACTATGTCTCCCACACCATGCCAAGCACCCTGTAGGGTACAGGGAGGGAGGGTGGGGAAACACCCACAACACTATGTCTCCCACACCATGCCAAGCACCCTGTAGGGTACAGGGAGGGAGGGTGGGGGGTACAGGGAGGGAGGGTGGGGGAAACACACACAACACTATGTCTCTCACACCATGCCAAGCACCCTGTAGGGTACAGGGAGGGTGGGGGAAACACCCACAACACTATGTCTCTCACACCATGCCAAGCACCCTGTAGGGTACAGGGAGGGAGGGTGGGGAAACACCCACAACACTATGTCTCTCACGCCATGCCAAGCACCCTGTAGGGTACAGGGAGGGAGGGTGGGGGAAACACCCACAACACTATGTCTCTCACACCATGCCAAGCACCCTGTAGGGTACAGGGAGGGAGGGTGGGGAAACACCCACAACACTATGTCTCCCACACCATGACAAGCACCCTGTAGGGTACAGGGAGGGAGGGTGGGGAAACACCCACAACACTATGTCTCCCACACCATGCCAAGCACCCTGTAGGGTACAGGGAGGGAGGGTGGGGAAAACACCCACAACACTATTTCTCTCACACCATGCCAAGCACCCTGTAGGGTACAGGGAGGGAGGGTGGGGAACACCCACAACACTATGTCTCTCACACCATGCCAAGCACCCTGTAGGGTACAGGGAGGGTGGGGGAAACACCCACAACACTATGTCTCTCACACCATGCCAAGCACCCTGTAGGGTACAGGGAGGGAGGGTGGGGAAACACCCACAACACTATGTCTCTCACACCATGCCAAGCACCCTGTAGGGTACAGGGAGGGAGGGTGGGGGTAACACCCACAACACTATGTCTCTCACACCATGCCAAGCACCCTGTAGGGTACAGGGAGGGAGGGTGGGGGTAACACCCACAACACTGTGTCTCTCACACCATGCCAAGCACCCTGTAGGGTACAGGGAGGGAGGGTGGGGGTAACACCCACAACACTATGTCTCTCACACCATGCCAAGCACCCTGTAGGGTACAGGGAGGGTGGGGGAAACACCCACAACACTATGTCTCCCACACCATGCCAAGCACCCTGTAGGGTACAGGGAGGGAGGGTGGGGAAAACACCCACAACACTATGTCTCTCACACCATGCCAAGCACCCTGTAGGGTACAGGGAGGGAGGGTGGGGGAAACACCCACAACACTATGTCTCTCACACCATGCCAAGCACCCTGTAGGGTACAGGGAGGGAGTGTGGGGAAACACCCACAACACTATGTCTCTCACACCATGCCAAGCACCCTGTAGGGTACAGGGAGGGAGGGTGGGGGAAACACCCACAACACTATGTCTCTCACACCATGCCAAGCACCCTGTAGGGTACAGGGAGGGAGGGTGGGGAAACACCCACAACACTATGTCTCTCACACCATGCCAAGCACCCTGTAGGGTACAGGGAGGGAGGGTGGGGGAAACACCCACAACACTATGTCTCTCACACCATGCCAAGCACCCTGTAGAGTACAGGGAGGGAGGGTGGGGAAACACCCACAACACTATGTCTCTCACACCATGCCAAGCACCCTGTAGGGTACAGGGAGGGAGGGTGGGGGAAACACCCACAACACTATGTCTCTCACACCATGCCAAGCACCCTGTAGGGTACAGGGAGGGAGGGTGGGGAAACACCCACAACACTATGTCTCTCACACCATGCCAAGCACCCTGTAGGGTACAGGGAGGGTGGGGGAAACACCCACAACACTATGTCTCTCACACCATGCCAAGCACACTGTAGGGTACAGGGAGGGAGGGTGGGAAAACACCCACAACACTATGTCTCTCACACCATGCCAAGCACCCTGTAGGGTACAGGGAGGGTGGGGGAAACACCCACAACACTATGTCTCTCACACCATGCCAAGCACCCTATAGGGTACAGGGAGGGAGGGTGGGGGAAACACCCACAACACTATGTCTCTCACACCATGCCAAGCACCCTGTAGGGTACAGGGAGGGAGGGTGGGGGAAACACCCACAACACTATGTCTCTCACACCATGCCAAGCACCCTGTAGGGTACAGGGAGGGTGGGGGAAACACCCACAACACTATGTCTCTCACACCATGTCAAGCACCCTGTAGGGTACAGGGAGGGAGGGTGGGGGAAACACCCACAACACTATGTCTCTCACACCATGCCAAGCACCCTGTAGGGTACAGGGAGGGAGGGTGGGGGAAACACCCACAACACTATGTCTCTCACACCATGCCAAGCACCCTGTAGGGTACAGGGAGGGTGGGGAAACACCCACAACACTATGTCTCTCACACCATGTCAAGCACCCTGTAGGGTACAGGGAGGGAGGGTGGGGAAACACCCACAACACTATGTCTCTCACACCATGCCAAGCACCCTGTAGGGTACAGGGAGGGAGGGTGGGGGAAACACCCACAACACTATGTCTCTCACACCATGCCAAGCACCCTGTAGGGTACAGGCAGGGAGGGTGGGGGAAACACCCACAACACTATTTCTCTCACACCATGCCAAGCACCCTGTAGGGTACAGGGAGGGAGGGTGGGAAAACACCCACAACACTATTTCTCTCACACCATGCCAAGCACCCTGTAGGGTACAGGGAGGGAGGGTGGGGGAAACACCCACAACACTATGTCTCTCACACCATGCCAAGCACCCTGTAGGGTACAGGGAGGGAGGGTGGGAAAACACCCACAACACTATTTCTCTCACACCATGCCAAGCACCCTGTAGGGTACAGGGAGGGAGGGTGGGAAAACACCCACAACACTATTTCTCTCACACCATGCCAAGCACCCTGTAGGGTACAGGGAGGGAGGGTGGGAAAACACCCACAACACTATGTCTCCCACACCATGCCAAGCACCCTGTAGGGTACAGGGAGGGTGGGTGGGAAAACACCCACAACACTATTTCTCTCACACCATGCCAAGCACCCTGTAGGGTACAGGGAGGGAGGGTGGGAAAACACCCACAACACTATTTCTCTCACACCACGCCAAGCACCCTGTAGGGTACAGGGAGGGAGGGTGGGGGGTACAGGGAGGGTGGGTGGGAAAACACCCACAACACTATTTCTCTCACACCACGCCAAGCACCCTGTAGGGTACAGGGAGGGAGGGTGGGGGGTACAGGGAGGGTGGGTGGGAAAACACCCACAACACTATTTCTCTCACACCACGCCAAGCACCCTGTAGGGTACAGGGAGGGAGGGTGGGAAAACACCCACAACACTATTTCTCTCACACCATGCCAAGCACCCTGTAGGGTACAGGGAGGGAGGGTGGGGGGTACAGGGAGGGAGGGCGGGGGGTACAGGGAGGGAAGGTGGGGGAAACACCCACACCACTATGTCTCTCACACCATGCCAAGCACCCTGTAGGGTACAGGGAGGGAGGGTGGGGAAACACCCACAACACTATGTCTCCCACACCATGCCAAGCACCCTGTAGGGTACAGGGAGGGAGGGTGGGGGGTACAGGGAGGGAAGGTGGGGGAAACACCCACACCACTATGTCTCTCACACCATGCCAAGCACCCTGTAGGGTACAGGGAGGGAGGGTGGGGGAAACACCCACAACACTATGTCTCCCACACCATGCCAAGCACCCTGTAGGGTACAGGGAGGGAGGGTGGGGGTAACACCCACAACACTATGTCTCTCACACCATGCCAAGCACACTGTAGGGTACAGGGAGGGAGGGTGGGGGTAACACCCACAACACTATGTCTCTCACACCATGCCAAGCACCCTGTAGGGTACAGGGAGGGTGGGGGAAACACCCACAACACTATGTCTCTCACACCATGCCAAGCACCCTGTAGAGTACAGGGAGGGAGGGTGGGGAAACACCCACAACACTATGTCTCTCACGCCATGCCAAGCACCCTGTAGGGTACAGGGAGGGAGAGTGGGGGAAACACCCACAACACTATGTCTCTCACACCATGCCAAGCACCCTGTAGAGTACAGGGAGGGAGGGTGGGGAAACACCCACAACACTATGTCTCCCACACCATGACAAGCACCCTGTAGGGTACAGGGAGGGAGGGTGGGGAAACACCCACAACACTATGTCTCCCACACCATGACAAGCACCCTGTAGAGTACAGGGAGGGAGGGTGGGGAAACACCCACAACACTATGTCTCTCACACCATGCCAAGCACCCTGTAGAGTACAGGGAGGGAGGGTGGGGAAACACCCACAACACTATGTCTCCCACACCATGCCAAGCACCCTGTAGGGTACAGGGAGGGAGGGCGGGGGGTACAGGGAGGGAAGGTGGGGGAAACACCCACACCACTATGTCTCTCACACCATGCCAAGCACCCTGTAGGGTACAGGGAGGGAGGGTGGGGGAAACACCCACAACACTATGTCTCCCACACCATGCCAAGCACCCTGTAGGGTACAGGGAGGGAGGGTGGGGGTAACACCCACAACACTATGTCTCTCACACCATGCCAAGCACCCTGTAGGGTACAGGGAGGGTGGGGGAAACACCCACAACACTATGTCTCTCACACCATGTCAAGCACCCTTTAGAGTACAGGGAGGGAGGGTGGGGAAACACCCACAACACTATGTCTCTCACACCATGCCAAGCACCCTGTAGGGTACAGGGAGGGAGGGTGGGGGAAACACCCACAACACTATGTCTCTCACACCATGCCAAGCACCCTGTAGGGTACAGGGAGGGAGGGTGGGGAAACACCCACAACACTATGTCTCCCACACCATGACAAGCACCCTGTAGGGTACAGGGAGGGAGGGTGGGGAAACACCCACAACACTATGTCTCCCACACCATGACAAGCACCCTGTAGAGTACAGGGAGGGAGGGTGGGGAAACACCCACAACACTATGTCTCTCACACCATGCCATGCACCCTGTAGAGTACAGGGAGGGAGGGTGGGGAAACACCCACAACACTATGTCTCCCACACCATGACAAGCACCCTGTAGGGTACAGGGAGGGAGGGTGGGGAAACACCCACAACACTATGTCTCCCACACCATGTCAAGCACCCTGTAGGGTACAGGGAGGGAGGGTGGGGGAAACACCCACAACACTATGTCTCCCACACCATGCCAAGCACCCTGTAGGGTACAGGGAGGGAGGGTGGGGGTAACACCCACAACACTATGTCTCTCACACCATGCCAAGCACCCTGTAGGGTACAGGGAGGGTGGGGGAAACACCCACAACACTATGTCTCTCACACCATGCCAAGCACCCTGTAGAGTACAGGGAGGGAGGGTGGGGAAACACCCACAACACTATGTCTCTCACGCCATGCCAAGCACCCTGTAGGGTACAGGGATGGAGGGTGGGGGAAACACCCACAACACTATGTCTCTCACACCATGCCAAGCACCCTGTAGAGTACAGGGAGGGAGGGTGGGGAAACACCCACAACACTATGTCTCCCACACCATGACAAGCACCCTGTAGGGTACAGGGAGGGAGGGTGGGGAAACACCCACAACACTATGTCTCCCACACCATGTCAAGCACCCTGTAGGGTACAGGGAGGGAGGGTGGGGGAAACACCCACAACACTATGTCTCCCACACCATGCCAAGCACCCTGTAGGGTACAGGGAGGGTGGGGGAATCACCCACAACACTATGTCTCTCACACCATGCCAAGCACCCTGTAGGGTACAGGGAGGGAGGGTGGGGGAAACACCCACAACACTATGTCTCCCACACCATGACA
>NC_090252.1:1932902-2007902 GCF_037325665.1 Littorina saxatilis | reverse complement strand
TGCCTGTAACACGTCTCTGATGTAGTGATGGCGACAGGTTACATATATACACTACACACTGCCTGTAACACGTCTCTTCTGTGGTGATGACGACAGGTTACATATATACACCACACACTGCCTGTAACACGTCTCTGATGTAGTGATGGTGACAGGTTACATATATACACTACACACTGCCTGTAACACGTCTCTGATGTAGTGATGGCGACAGGTTACATATATACACTACACACTGCCTGTAACACGTCTTTACTGTTTTTGTTTGTTTTTGCTTGACGCCCAGCCGACCACGAAGACCCATACCAGGGCGGTGCTGCTTTGACATATTACGTGCGCCACACACAAGACAGAAGTCGCAGCACAGGCTTCATGTCTCACCCAGTCACATTATTCTGACACCGGACCAACCAGTCCTAGCACTAACACCATAATGCCAGACGCCAGGCGGAGCAGCCACTAGATTGCCAATTTTAAAGTCTTAGGTATGACCCGGCCGGGGTTCGAACCCACGACCTCCCGATCACGGGGCGGACGCCTTACCACTAGGCCAACCGTGCCGGTACGTCTCTACTGTGGTGATGGCGACAGGTTACATATATACACTACACACTGCCTGTAACACGTCTCTACTGTGGTGATGGCGACAGGTTACATATATACACTACACACTGCCTGTAACACGTCTCTACTGTGGTGATGACGACAGGTTACATATATACACTACACACTGCCTGTAACACGTCTCTTCTGTGGTGATGACGACAGGTTACATATATACACTACACACTGCCTGTAACACGTCTCTACTGTGGTGATGACGACAGGTTACATATATACACTACACTCACTGCCTGTAACACGTCTTTACTGTGGTGATGACGACAGATTACATATATACACTACACACTGCCTGTAACACGTCTCTACTGTAGTGATGACGACAGGTTACATATATACACTACACACTGCCTGTAACACGTCTCTACTGTAGTGATGACGACAGGTTACATATATACACTACACACTGCCTGTAACACGTCTCTACTGTGGTGATAACGACAGGTTACATATATACACTACACACTGCCAGTAACACGTCTCTACTGTGGTGATGACGACAGGTTACATATATACACTACACACTGCCTGTAACAAGTCTCTACTGTAGTGATGACGACAGGTTACATATATACACTACACACTGCCTGTAACACGTCTCTACTGTGGTGATGACGACAGGTTACATATATACACTACACACTGCCTGTAACACGTCTCTACTGTGGTGATGACGACAGGTTACATATATACACTACACACTGCCTGTAACACGTCTCTACTGTGGTGATGACGACAGGTTACATATATACACTCCACACTGCCTGTAACACGTCTCTACTGTGGTGATGACGACAGGTTACATATATACACTACACACTGCCTGTAACACGTCTCTACTGTGGTGATGACGACAGGTTACATATATACACTACACACTGCCAAATCTATTAAGGCATATCAGAAAAAGATAAATGTAATACAGGAGGCAAACTATGAATTGTTAAAGCAAAAACCATGGAAAATAATATTTGAAGGAAACCATAGTGCCCAATCGTGTTTGGCCTCGGCAGACTCAGCCCCAGCTGGTGTGGTAAAATGGAATGGTATTTTTGATAACCTCAGCTGGAACAAGATCTTTTACTTATGTCATAAGACAACAGTTGATTGTCAGCTAAAATGGTTCCAGCTGAGGTTAATTTATAGGGCTTTGCCCACAAACCGCTACTTATTTCTGAGAAAAATTGTTGAATCTTCTAATTGTTCGTTTTGTAACAATGAGGAAGAAACAATTAATCATTTGATGTGGCATTGTCAGCATATTAACAGGTTTTGGCAGGAACTACAGGAACTGTTAAATAATAGTTGTTATCATGTTACTAATTTCCGGTTTTCGGAAGCGTTGGTATTGTTTGGAGTTCAGGAAAATATGTTCACTGATAAAGCCTTAGATTTCATTATTTTACTGGCCAAATTTTATATTTACAAATGTAAATGGAACTCTGAAAGACCAATGCTTCCGATATTCTTGAAATTTTTGAAAAGTAGATATTTATTGGACAAGTACAAGGGGGGATTAGCAGAAGATAAGTTTGACCGCCTCTGGCAACCATATTCTAACCTGGTTTCATGAAAATTGTCCAGTACTAGGCTCTACTCCTCCTCCCTAATTCGTTAACAGTATCTTGATATATATTCTGTTGTAAACTTGAATCTTGTAGTAATCAATATTGTTTAAAGGTCTAGTAGTTGTTGTAGTCAAACGGTCCTATACAGTGCCTCTTTAACTTTCTCCCTCTCTCTCTCTCTATTTCTCTCTCTGTTCTAGATCATTCTTTCTATGCATGTTGTAGGTATGAATGTGGCGATGTGAATTGTGATGTAATGTATAATGTGTTGTAAAAAAAACAAACAGCAAAAAAATATTAAAGATAAAAAAAAATAAAAAAACAAGCTCTGAAAATTAAAAATATAAAAATTATGATCAAAATTAAATTTTTGAAATCAATTTAAAAACACTTTCATCTTATTTCTTGTCGGTTCCTGATTCCAAAAACATATAGATATGATATGTTTGGATTACAAACACGCTCAGAAAGTTAAAACGAAGAGAGGTACAGAAAAGCGTGCTATCCTTCTCAGCGCAACAACAACCCCGCTTTTCATGTCAATTTCACTGCCTTTGCCATGAGCGGTGGACTGACGATGCTACGAGTATACGGTCTTGCTGAAAAATTGCATTGCGTTCAGTTTCATTCTGTGAGTTCGACAGCTTGACTAAATGTTGTATTTTCGCCTTACGCGACTTGTTTTATTTCTTTAAAGTTATGAGGCTATATCTCTGGAGCCCATGGACCATCCCTTGCTAAGCATACAAAGTTGCATGCATGTCACCTTTGTCTCTGGGGCGTTATGAGCGAATACAGTACTGGAACGAATACAGATGAGGGTATTTGTCATCGTTCTGTGATGCTGCTACATGTAGTTATAGATGTATTGCATATCAACTGCCGCTACCCAGCAAAAACACCATCAAATCCATGATTTCTTGCCGTTTTCCGGGATTGCAGTTGCTCTCTGTCAAGCGCTGTGTTAACCTGACTGCTCCGCGGATTTAAACTAAATGTGTAAGTCCTGTTAGGTCAGACACCAAACAAACTTTCGGATGTAAAAAATGTAAATTATCGTTCAGTTTAAGTTCACGTTTGGACTGTTGAAAGTGAATCATGCCGTCAAAACACGCCATTTTTGAGGGAAGGCGTGGTCAGGGACCAGGGACGTCATATCCAAATATTGCTACAATCTAAGGAACCCATTTTTGAGAAGAAGAAAGGCAGATCTTCAAATACACGTATGTTTCTGACCAAAACACTGCTGTTTGACATCTGGGCTATACCCCTGGAAAACATATCCTTAACTTATTTTGCTCGGTGTATGTTTGCATACATTGACAAATAAACAATACGTTGTTTTTTCGGCAGAACCATCAGGGTGCTAGAAGCGGACATGCTGGGGGAAACCAATTTGAACAACATTGCGAACTTACATAGGCGTTATGTTGCGCTCGATCGGCTTCGAAGGGAACTCTGTCTGTTTCCAAGAGGTGAGATCAATTAAATTGAGGAATTTGATTTCTACCAGTAGGCAACATCCTTACTATTGTAACAGCTAGATTGATTTAAAACGAAATGTTATGCACACACATGTTTGATTTATGTGAACTTTTAACGTTGTAAAACCAAGTCAGCTATAGTCATGTAAGTACAGTGATACAAAAACATGAAGTAAATCTATCGGCTTTAAGGGCATACTCGTGAATTGACGTTACTATGTTATGTTAATTGTTTTATTTTTTCGAGAAGCTACCTCCCTTACGTTGTTTCTCTCTAAAGACAAGAAGTATACTCAATTATTTGCCCTGAACGTCGGGAACAAAGTATTTCTTAAAAACAATATAGCTCGTATACTGAACATTGAGGAAACCTCTTATTGAAGCCTGTTTGAACGTCATCTACATTGATTTTTCAGTAATATATTGTGCGAATCACTCTATCTGTCATACCTTTGATTTTAAAGGGGAATTTTTACCAATTGTCTCTTTGGAACGTGCGGTTTTATATAGCATGTGCAAATTGATTGGTTTCCAGAAAATGAAAACTAACTTGGACGAAAATCCAGAAGAAGCCAGCCGTTGGTTTTCAGGATTCTCACCTGGAGGATCCTTGCAAATTCCTTGCAAAAGCTCCACACTCTCATACCTATTTTGAATAGTGTGGTCAAAACCGGCCAGCAGTTGTAACCCATTACAAAACCTACTAGTTATTTATTTTTTCTTAAATTTTAATCATAGATTTACCATTACAAGAATCTATTGATTGATGTTTTGTATGATTGATTGATTTATAATTGTTTCTCTGATGACGTATTTACTAATTATCCTTTGTATTCTTTGCTCAAATGACATTTGATATGCCCACAGAGGATTAAAGCGGTACATATGTAAAATACTGATATAAATATTTTCGAAAAAAAAGGAAAAACAACACACACACACACACACACACACATACACACACACACACACACACACACACACACACACACACACACACACACACACACACTAACATCTTGCCCGTAGTGGTTTCGTCTCAAAGGCACAGTTCTTTAAAAGCGGTAAGACTATCCCTCCACGTTGACAGTTTTCAAGATCCTGGCTCATTCCTGTGTCGAGTTGGACGTTTGAGACGATTGATTTTTTTTTAAGACACGAGTGTCTTTGTAAGAAATTAATTGACACACTAAATTCCCTCTCTGCAGTGTCTTTGTAAGAAATTAATTGACACACTAAATTCCCTCTCTGCAGTGTCTTTGTAAGAAATTAATTGACACACTAAATTCCCTCTCTGCAGTGTCTTTGTAAGAAATTAATTGACACACTAAATTCCCTCTCTGCAGAGAAAGCAGTCAGACTATTGAATGTTGTTATGTCTTAAAGTGGAAGGATGGTCCTATCCTATGTTAAAACCTGGTAAGATCTGAGATCGTTTGCACAGGATGTTCCTTCAAGTCTAATAACTTACTTTTGCGCTCTTTTGGTTTAACAGTGTTTATTCAACAATTCATGGACAATTCAACATAATACATGTTAAGGATCAACAACAAGCTCAAACTTATGGCGCTCCTTTACATGAGTTATTAAAAAAACAAAAAACTCTTTTTCGGTGATTTGTTTGAAGCTTGTGACATGTGTGAACCAGCACTGATACTTTCCCCGCATTTCTGATTGTCGAACATTTAAATGAGGATCATGAATGTTTATATGATCGATCAATAAAATGCCTGTCCCTTCGGATGTTGTTTGTTGTTATATCTACTCGGAATCTTTAATACTCTTTAAGTGTATGGTGTGTTTTTACAATTGATTAATTGCTGATGGTGTACACTGTTGATTTTGAATTAAACACAACATTGATAAACTGGCTTCATGTCTACACCGTTAGTACAATATCACTGAGTAATGTCATGGTGCACAGTGTGTTATGTAACTATGTGTAGTTAAGTTTGCTAATTTAATAGTCTGTTTATTATTTGAACCACCACAAAATGTATAACATTTACAAACTCGTAGCTGATAGAATGACATTAAATGCATGTCTTGACAGTCTGTATAATTTAATTTCATTCTTCCTTGCCGGCGGGCTTTGGAATTTTTCTGTGTCAATGAATACTTTATTTGATTTATCATCTACTCGTTTTTGACAAAAGAATATCCACAAATTGTAGTACTGTTTTCCGATACACGCGGTTAACCCCGAAACGATCCAAACAAAAGTCAACGTGTGCGTTGGCAGACATTGATGATTGGCACGTCAATAATATTCCATCAAGTATTTTGTTCTCTATCATTCATTTTAAGTAAAGCTCCAAATGATCGATTCCATCTTGTGTCTGTTGTTACGTTTGGTCAATTTTGAATAAATATTTTCACTTACACCCCGGAATTCAGACGAGTTGGTGGTGGTGGTAGCGTGTGGGGGGGGGGGGGTGCGTGTGTGTGTGTGCGTGCGCGCGCGTGTGTTTGTGTGTGTGTGTGTGTGTGTGTGTGTGTGTGTGTGTGTGTGCAGATCTATACAAAACGTCACAATTAAAATTCAGCCTCGGACCAGACAACAATATTGTCATGAAAAAAGTCAAAGCGAGTCCTATTATAAAAGTGTACGTGTGTTTGTTAAATGAGGCAACTGCATTACAACACACACACGCACACACAGACACACACACACACACGCGCGCGCGCGAGAGAGAGGGAGAGTGAAACAGAGAGAGAGAGAGAGAGAGAGAGAGAGAGAGAGAGAGAGAGAGAGAGAGAGAGAGAGAGAGAGAGAGAGAGAGAGAGAGAGAGAACCACGTTTGCTCACATCGATAACACAATAGATAGCAGAGCTACAAATAAGCGCATTTACTGTCTCAATCGATAACAGGCAATACACAAGTCCTACACAAAATTGATATCCACGTTCACTGACACTGATCCAAATATTACACAGGAGGTTTTTGCAAACAAAAGATGCCTGTTTCACTTTCACATCTTATAAAAGATGGCTAAACAACACTGCCGCGATAAACAGATGTCTTCAGTGACATGAACCAAGTGCAACATGGCTACAACTATAATGTTCGATAAACAGATGTCTTCAGTGACATGAACCAAGTGCAACATGGCTACAACTATACTGTTTTCATTGTCCGACTCAAAGGACACAGCCCAATTCACAAGTCGGTTGCCACAATTAAATAATCCCTGCGCTTTGTCAGTTACTGATTATGAACAATAAAACAAGATGGCTGGTACAAATGCATACATTGACTAATTCAACTGACACCTGGCTATGTAAGACGACTGCTACAACAACTTATTCTCACAGTCGCACTCCACTCATCCTTAAAACCTTTGCTAAACATACACAAACAAAATAAACACTTCACATTAAAGGCACAGTACGCCTCCCGTAAACCATCAGATACTGTCAGGCTTTTACACACAGTACAAACACCCTTTCATTTACACACTCACCGCTTTTGAACATCCTGGGTGCCCTACGTAAAGAGCGAGCCATTTTCAAAGAATTAATTTTGCGTTTTGGCGCTAGACCTAACTTTTAAAATCCCCCCCCCCCCCTCTTTGCCTAGTCCGGCCCTGCTACCTTATTCTTTCAATATCACACAAGCGCGCTGCTCACACGACTTACAACAACGTTTTTCCCGAAACAAGTGACGAAAATGAGGCTGTATGAACGGACACATCCTGCGGATGAACGGAAACATCCGGTGGATGAAGGGAATCAGTTGACACACTGTGTATACTGTCTTGAAGGTGTTTGGTTGCATCACTCTTGCTAGGGGGTCTTCAAAAACAAGTGGTAAACATATTTCAAGATGGGCTTTAGAAGCTTCTCCTTGCTTAAACAAAAACTTAAAATTGGAGCTGCACAAAATCACAAAATCTTGTAAACTTGAAGGTATTTCATCACAGAGTTTTGTCTTTGATTTAAAACATGTTTACCGCATTAAAGGAAAATCGCCATGCTAACAAAAAGTTAGGCAAACACATGAAATATCAGTCACCTCCCTTGTATTACACATTTTTACTTGTAGCTTATGATTTTATCATTGCAGGTGGTATATTCTAAAATAATTGTTGAACCATAGCTTGAACCAAATGAGAAACAAGTTTCAAGTCAGTGTGTTTCAATTGAACAAACCCGCGGAGTTATATCCCTTGCTAATGCTATACAGGACTGTGCACATTATTTTGCTTTTCTGCTTGTACCATTGGAAGACAGGCATGAAGGGGCTTCCCATCAGTCAGAAAAAGGGTTATTTGGGTCTAGATTTCTTACCCCTGCGTAGCAAGAAACGCGGATAAGGTTGGCTCTGTACCATCTGTGGGCTTTGTAACACAGGCTGGCTCTGCACTGGCATTGGGCTTTGTACCGTCAAAGGGCTTTGAACCGTATTACAAACGGGCTTTGTGCAACCGGCTGCCTGATCACCGTCAGTGGACTCTGCACTGTAAAAGAGCTTTGCAAAGCCGGCGTGTTGAGTGTGAGCCCTGTGTTTTGTGGAGCGAGCAGGCTTTGCAAAGCCGGCGTGTTGAGTGTGAGCCCTGTGTTTTGTGGAGCGAGCAGGCTTTGCAAAGCCGGCGTGTTTAGTGTGAGCCCTGTGTTTTGTGGAGCGAGCAGGCTTTGCAAAGCCGGCGTGTTGAGTGTGAGCCCTGTGTTTTGTGGAGCGAGCAGGCTTCGCGAACCTGGAGGGTTCAGCACATTGAACGGCTTCTGACCTGAAACAAGATTCTGTGTGGGTATCGGGGTTTGAGCGACCAGCTGGTTTTGTAGTAGGTAGACAGGGAAGCGTGTGACTGATGTGGGCTGGATACCGGGGGGAGGTCGGATGGCGGGCGGAGGTCGGATGGCGGGGGAAGGTCGGATGGCGGGCGGAGGTCGGATGGCCGGGGGAGGTCGGATGGCGGGGCAAGGTCGGATGGCGGGGGGAGGTCGGATGGCGGGGGGAGGTCGGATGGCGGGCGGAGGTCGGATGGCAGGCGGAGGTCGGATGGCGGGGGGAGGTCGGATGGCGGGCCAAGGTCGGATGGCGGGCAGAGGTCGGATGGCGGGGGGAGGTCGGATGGCGGGCGGAGGTCGGATGGCGGGCGGAGGTCGGATGGCGGGGGGAGGTCGGATGGCGGGGCGAGGTCGGATGGCGGGGCGAGGTCGGATGGCGGGGCGAGGTCGGATGGCGGGCAGAGGTCTGGGCAGGAGGGTTAGAGGTCCCGAGCCTGGCGCACAAACGAAAAGCGTCGGTCTCTGTACGAGACCTGGCAGCAGTGAGTAAGGGTTAGCACCCGCCTTGTGGCGCCCTCTCTGTACAGGACCTGGCGGTGGTGAGTAAGGGTTAGCACCCGCCTTGTGGCGCCCTCTCTGTGACCTTGACCCTGGCTGTCGTAGGTCAGCTTTTGCCTTGCCATGCCCTCCTTGCGACCTTGACTTGTCGGGTTCTACATTGTCGCTGTCAGGCAGCCAGTCGTCATCTTCCCCTCTCTGCCTTTTACCACGTGGCGACTGCACGCCTTTCCTTCTCTGTTTCACTGGTGAAGACGTGCTGCTTTCAATAGCATCATCCTCATCCTCTTTTTTACGATCATCATCATCCTCATCATCATCAGTAGCATCACCATCCAACCTGCCCAACGCTTTGGAGTAAGCTCCGGTTGTATGCCGTTTTCTCCTTGGCACTGTTGCACCGCCCTTCACACCTGGTTTTGACACCTGCAGGTCACTGTCTCTGTGTTGTGTTTCCCCGGTGAGTGGCTCTCCACCTTCATCTGATGAACAGTCCTGGTGAGCAGGTTCCTGCCCTGCACCGAGTGCACGCGACCAGATCTCTGTTTCGTCCTGGTCTGTACCGGTGGAAAACAAGCTCTCTGTAGGAGAACCAGGCTCCGTCTCACACTCCAGAATGAGCCCACCGTCCCCTTCTGACAGCGACTCTTCCCCGTTGTCTTCCACCTCCTCACACGCTGCTTGCATCCCGTCACTGCCTCGTGACGTCTGTCCTGCGTAACGTTCACACTCTGAAAGCATCGCACTCGTGGACTTCTCCTCTCCTGCCGTGTTCATCACAGATTCTGAAAGCATCGAGACGATTTCTCTGGACTGCGTCTCTCTTGCACTCTGCGTCATCGTACTCCCCTCATGCCGTTGTTGTGAAGCCGTGACATTTCCCGGTAGCTTGTCTTCATCCCTTGTGGAATCACTGGACTGCCGCTCACCTCCACTAAGCGCACTCATACTCTCTGTACGCTGATGCTGTGAAGCCGTGACATTTCCCGCTAACCTGTCTTCTTCCCCTCCATTCATGGATGAGGAATCACTGGACTGCATCTCGTCTTCAATCATACTCTGCTCAGAGTCAGACTGATGCTGTGAACCCATACCACTTCCCTCTGGCTCATCCTCATCTCGTGCAGTGGACTGGCTGGCTGCTGTAGCACTCGCTGTACTGGTAGCGGTGGACTGGCTGGCTGCTGTAGCACTCGCTGTACTGGTAGCAGTGGACTGGCTGGCTGCTGTAGCACTCGCTGTACTGGTAGCAGTGGACTGGCTGGCTGCTGTAGCACTCGCTGTACTGGTAGCAGTGGACTGGCTGGCTGCTGTAGCACTCGCTGTACTGGTAGCAGTGGACTGGCTGGCTGCTGTAGCACCCGCTGTACTGGTAGCAGTGGACTGGCTGGCTGCTGTAGCACCCGCTGTACTGGTAGCAGTGGACTGGCTGGCTGCTGTAGCACTCGCTGTACTGGTAGCAGTGGACTGGCTGGCTGCTGTAGCACTCGCTGTACTGGTAGCGGTGGACTGGCTGGCTGCTGTAGCACTCGCTGTACTGGTAGCAGTGGACTGGCTGGCTGCTGTAGCACTCGCTGTACTGGTAGCGGTGTCGGGGTGGCACAGTCTCCGGTGGGCAAGGAGGCTGCTGCTGTAGACGTAAGACTTGGTGCATGTCGCACACCGGAACGCTCGCTTGCTACAGCCCGTGCCCTTGGCGTGTTCACTGCACGGGAAGGGGTCTTTGCCACCATGGATCCTTGCATGACAGTTCACTTCTCTTTTTGAAGAACACACCTTCAGACAATGTTGGCATTCGAAGAGTTTTTGCTCCTTCACAATCTTGGGAGCAGTGAAACCGCTTGAAGCTTCTTTGAGGGATAATCCGGTATTGTGAACAGTTCTCATGTGATGCACGACAGTCCATGTGTTGGGGAATGTAGCCTCGCATGTCAGGTAAACGACAGGATCGTTACGGTTGTGAATCTTGGAATGACGGTCAAAAGCCAATTTTGTATAAAATGTAGCCCTACAAAGGTCGCACTTGACAGGACCATCACGATGATGAATCTTTGAATGATGGACGAAAGCTAATCTGTGAGTGCACAGCTTGGGGCAGTGTTGGCATCTGAAGACTTCCTTTGCCTTGGCATACCACCGGTCTGGATGGCTCTTTCGCATAATAAAATTATGACCCCTCAAAGTGTGCTTGCTGGCAAATGAAGCCGTACACAGCTGGCACTTGGCAGCACCATCACGATTGTGAATTTTGAATGCCTGACGAGAGCCAACTTCTGAGTGCACACCTTGGGGCAGTGTTGGCATCTGAAGACTTTCTTCTCTTTGACCAACGAGCGTCCTGGGTGAGATGTTTGCATGTGTTTCTTTAAACCATTGACGTCAGTAAATGTAGCTGTACACAACGGGCATTTGACGGGTCCTTCACGATTATGAACCTTTGAATGATTGAGGAAAGCTAATCTTGAAGTACACACCTTTGGGCAATGTTGGCATTTAAACACTCTCTGCCTGTTGGCGCTGGCTGAAGCGTGTTCAGCGTCAGTGTCCCGGCTCTTTACCTCTTTGCTTTTAACAAGTCTCTGCCTTCTCTGCGCCATATACACATATTTTCTGCGAGCGTTAAGAGCAGATTGCACCCGGGACTTCAACGACAACTCCCGATGCTTGTGGTCAGGCCGATCAGACGGGATTCGTTCAAGACACACAGTCACCCGGGACTTCAACGACAACTCCCGATGCTTGTGGTCAGGCCGATCAGACGGGATTCGTTCAAGACGCACAGTCACCCGGGACTTCAACGACAACTCCCGATGCTTGTGGTCAGGCCGATCAGACGGGATTCGTTCAAGACGCACAGTCACCCGGGACTTCAACGACAACTCCCGATGCTTGTGGTGAGGCCGATCAGACGGCATTCGTTCAAGACGCACAGTCACCCGGGACTTCAACGACAACTCCCGATGCTTGTGGTGAGGCCGATCAGACGGCATTCGTTCAAGACACACAGTCACCCGGGACTTCAACGACAACTCCCGATGCTTGTGGTGAGGCCGATCAGACGGCATTCGTTCAAGACGCACAGTCACCCGGGACTTCAACGACAACTCCCGATGCTTGTGGTGAGGCCGATCAGACGGCATTCGTTCAAGACGCACAGTCACCCGGGACTTCAACGACAACTCCCGATGCTTGTGGTGAGGCCGATCAGACGGCATTCGTTCAAGACGCACAGTCACCCGGGACTTCAACGACAACTCCCGATGCTTGTGGTGAGGCTGATCAGACGGCATTCGTTCAAGACGCACAGTCACCCGGGACTTCAACGACAACTCCCGATGCTTGTGGTGAGGCCGATCAGACGGCATCCGTTCAAGACGCACAGTCACCCGGGACTTCAACGACAACTCCCGATGCTTGTGGTGAGGCCGATCAGACGGCACTCGTTCAAGACACACAGTCACCCGGGACTTCAACGACAACTCCCGATGCTTGTGGTGAGGCCGATCAGACGGCATCCGTTCAAGACGCACAGTCACCCGGGACTTCAACGACAACTCCCGATGCTTGTGGTGAGGCTGATCAGACGGCATTCGTTCAAGACGCACAGTCACCCGGGACTTCAACGACAACTCCCGATGCTTGTGGTGAGGCCGATCAGACGGGATTCGTTCAAGACGCACAGTCACCCGGGACTTCAACGACAACTCCCGATGCTTGTGGTGAGGCCGATCAGACGGCATTCGTTCAAGACGCACAGTCACCCGGGACTTCAACGACAACTCCCGATGCTTGTGGTGAGGCTGATCAGACGGCATTCGTTCAAGACGCACAGTCACCCGGGACTTCAACGACAACTCCCGATGCTTGTGGTGAGGCCGATCAGACGGCATTCGTTCAAGACGCACAGTCACCCGGGACTTCAACGACAACTCTCGATGCTTGTGGTGAGGCTGATCAGACGGCATTCGTTCAAGACGCACAGTCACCCGGGACTTCAACGACAACTCCCGATGCTTGTGGTGAGGCCGATCAGACGGCATTCGTTCAAGACGCACAGTCACCCGGGACTTCAACGACAACTCCCGATGCTTGTGGTGAGGCTGATCAGACGGCATTCGTTCAAGACGCACAGTCACCCGGGACTTCAACGACAACTCCCGATGCTTGTGGTGAGGCTGATCAGACGGCATTCGTTCAAGACGCACAGTCACCCGGGACTTCAACGACAACTCCCGATGCTTGTGGTGAGGCTGATCAGACGGCATTCGTTCAAGACGCACAGTCACCCGGGACTTCAACGACAACTCCCGATGCTTGTGGTGAGGCTGATCAGACGGCATTCGTTCAAGACACACAGTCACCCGGGACTTCAACGACAACTCCCGATGCTTGTGGTGAGGCTGATCAGACGGCATTCGTTCAAGACACACAGTCACCCGGGACTTCAACGACAACTCCCGATGCTTGTGGTGAGGCTGATCAGACGGCATTCGTTCAAGACGCACAGTCACCCGGGACTTCAACGACAACTCCCGATGCTTGTGGTGAGGCCGATCAGACGGCACTCGTTCAAGACGCACAGTCACCCGGGACTTCAACGACAACTCCCGATGCTTGTGGTGAGGCGGATCAGACGGCATTCGTTCAAGACGCACAGTCACCCGGGACTTCAACGACAACTCCCGATGCTTGTGGTGAGGCCGATCAGACGGCATTCGTTCAAGACACACAGTCACCCGGGACTTCAACGACAACTCCCGATGCTTGTGGTGAGGCTGATCAGACGGCATTCGTTCAAGACGCACAGTCACCCGGGACTTCAACGACAACTCCCGATGCTTGTGGTGAGGCTGATCAGACGGCATTCGTTCAAGACACACAGTCACCCGGGACTTCAACGACAACTCCCGATGCTTGTGGTGAGGCTGATCAGACGGCATTCGTTCAAGACGCACAGTCACCCGGGACTTCAACGACAACTCCCGATGCTTGTGGTGAGGCTGATCAGACGGCATTCGTTCAAGACGCACAGTCACCCGGGACTTCAACGACAACTCCCGATGCTTGTGGTGAGGCTGATCAGACGGCATTCGTTCAAGACGCACAGTCACCCGGGACTTCAACGACAACTCCCGATGCTTGTGGTGAGGCTGATCAGACGGCATTCGTTCAAGACGCACAGTCACCCGGGACTTCAACGACAACTCCCGATGCTTGTGGTGAAGCTGATCAGACGGCATTCGTTCAAGACACACAGTCACCCGGGACTTCAACGACAACTCCCGATGCTTGTGGTGAGGCTGATCAGACGGCATTCGTTCAAGACACACAGTCACCCGGGACTTCAACGACAACTCCCGATGCTTGTGGTGAGGCTGATCAGACGGCATTCGTTCAAGACGCACAGTCACCCGGGACTTCAACGACAACTCCCGATGCTTGTGGTGAGGCCGATCAGACGGCATTCGTTCAAGACGCACAGTCACCCGGGACTTCAACGACAACTCCCGATGCTTGTGGTGAGGCTGATCAGACGGCATTCGTTCAAGACGCACAGTCACCCGGGACTTCAACGACAACTCCCGATGCTTGTGGTGAGGCCGATCAGACGGCATTCGTTCAAGACACACAGTCACCCGGGACTTCAACGACAACTCCCGATGCTTGTGGTGAGGCCGATCAGACGGCATTCGTTCAAGACGCACAGTCACCCGGGACTTCAACGACAACTCCCGATGCTTGTGGTGAGGCCGATCAGACGGCATTCGTTCAAGACACACAGTCACCCGGGACTTCAACGACAACTCCCGATGCTTGTGGTGAGGCCGATCAGACGGCATCCGTTCAAGACACACAGTCACCCGGGACTTCAACGACAACTCCCGATGCTTGTGGTGAGGCCGATCAGACGGCATCCGTTCAAGACGCACAGTCACCCGGGACTTCAACGACAACTCCCGATGCTTGTGGTGAGGCCGATCAGACGGCATCCGTTCAAGACACACAGTCACCCGGGACTTCAACGACAACTCCCGATGCTTGTGGTGAGGCTGATCAGACGGCATCCGTTCAAGACACACAGTCACCCGGGACTTCAACGACAACTCCCGATGCTTGTGGTGAGGCCGATCAGACGGCATCCGTTCAAGACACACAGTCACCCGGGACTTCAACGACAACTCCCGATGCTTGTGGTGAGGCCGATCAGACGGCATCCGTTCAAGACGCACAGTCACCCGGGACTTCAACGACAACTCCCGATGCTTGTGGTGAGGCCGATCAGACGGCATCCGTTCAAGACGCACAGTCACCCGGGACTTCAACGACAACTCCCGATGCTTGTGGTGAGGCCGATCAGACGGCATCCGTTCAAGACACACAGTCACCCGGGACTTCAACGACAACTCCCGATGCTTGTGGTGAGGCCGATCAGACGGCATCCGTTCAAGACGCACAGTCACCCGAGTGTCCACGCCGTGCACGACTCCCATCTGTCCGCCGGGCGCCAGGTGTGAGGGAAGGAAGAGCAGTGGGATGGACAGGCCTGTTGCTTGACCCCCGGACTGTCCGCCGGGCGCCAGGTGTGAGGGAAGGAAGAGCAGTGGGATGGACAGGCCTGTTGCTTGACCCCCGGACTGTCCGCCGGGCGCCAGGTGTGAGGGAAGGAAGAGCAGTGGGATGGACAGGCCTGTTGCTTGACCCCCGGACTGTCCGCCGGGCGCCAGGTGTGAGGGAAGGAAGAGCAGTGGGATGGACAGGCCTGTTGCTTGACCCCCGGACTGTCCGCCGGGCGCCAGGTGTGAGGGAAGGAAGAGCAGTGGGATGGACAGGCCTGTTGCTTGACCCCCGGACTGTCCGCCGGGCGCCAGGTGTGAGGGAAGGAAGAGCAGTGGGATGGACAGGCCTGTTGCTTGACCCCCGGACTGTCCGCCGGGCGCCAGGTGTGAGGGAAGGAAGAGCAGTGGGATGGACAGGCCTGTTGCTTGACCCCCGGACTGTCCGCCGGGCGCCAGGTGTGAGGGAAGGAAGAGCAGTGGGATGGACAGGCCTGTTGCTTGACCCCCGGACTGTCCGCCGGGCGCCAGGTGTGAGGGAAGGAAGAGCAGTGGGATGGACAGGCCTGTTGCTTGACCCCCGGACTGTCCGCCGGGCGCCAGGTGTGAGGGAAGGAAGAGCAGTGGGATGGACAGGCCTGTTGCTTGACCCCCGGACTGTCCGCCGGGCGCCAGGTGTGAGGGAAGGAAGAGCAGTGGGATGGACAGGCCTGTTGCTTGACCCCCGGACTGTCCGCCGGGCGCCAGGTGTGAGGGAAGGAAGAGCAGTGGGATGGACAGGCCTGTTGCTTGACCCCCGGACTGTCCGCCGGGCGCCAGGTGTGAGGGAAGGAAGAGCAGTGGGATGGACAGGCCTGTTGCTTGACCCCCGGACTGTCCGCCGGGCGCCAGGTGTGAGGGAAGGAAGAGCAGTGGGATGGACAGGCCTGTTGCTTGACCCCCGGACTGTCCGCCGGGCGCCAGGTGTGAGGGAAGGAAGAGCAGTGGGATGGACAGGCCTGTTGCTTGACCCCCGGACTGTCCGCCGGGCGCCAGGTGTGAGGGAAGGAAGAGCAGTGGGATGGACAGGCCTGTTGCTTGACCCCCGGACTGTCCGCCGGGCGCCAGGTGTGAGGGAAGGAAGAGCAGTGGGATGGACAGGCCTGTTGCTTGACCCCCGGACTGTCCGCCGGGCGCCAGGTGTGAGGGAAGGAAGAGCAGTGGGATGGACAGGCCTGTTGCTTGACCCCCGGACTGTCCGCCGGGCGCCAGGTGTGAGGGAAGGAAGAGCAGTGGGATGGACAGGCCTGTTGCTTGACCCCCGGACTGTCCGCCGGGCGCCAGGTGTGAGGGAAGGAAGAGCAGTGGGATGGACAGGCCTGTTGCTTGACCCCCGGACTGTCCGCCGGGCGCCAGGTGTGAGGGAAGGAAGAGCAGTGGGATGGACAGGCCTGTTGCTTGACCCCCGGACTGTCCGCCGGGCGCCAGGTGTGAGGGAAGGAAGAGCAGTGGGATGGACAGGCCTGTTGCTTGACCCCCGGACTGTCCGCCGGGCGCCAGGTGTGAGGGAAGGAAGAGCAGTGGGATGGACAGGCCTGTTGCTTGACCCCCGGACTGTCCGCCGGGCGCCAGGTGTGAGGGAAGGAAGAACAGTGGGATGGACAGGCCTGTTGCTTGACCCCCGGACTGTCCGCCGGGCGCCAGGTGTGAGGGAAGGAAGAGCAGTGGGATGGACAGGCCTGTTGCTTGACCCCCGGACTGTCCGCCGGGCGCCAGGTGTGAGGGAAGGAAGAGCAGTGGGATGGACAGGCCTGTTGCTTGACCCCCGGACTGTCCGCCGGGCGCCAGGTGTGAGGGAAGGAAGAGCAGTGGGATGGACAGGCCTGTTGCTTGACCCCCGGACTGTCCGCCGGGCGCCAGGTGTGAGGGAAGGAAGAGCAGTGGGATGGACAGGCCTGTTGCTTGACCCCCGGACTGTCCGCCGGGCGCCAGGTGTGAGGGAAGGAAGAGCAGTGGGATGGACAGGCCTGTTGCTTGACCCCCGGACTGTCCGCCGGGCGCCAGGTGTGAGGGAAGGAAGAGCAGTGGGATGGACAGGCCTGTTGCTTGACCCCCGGACTGTCCGCCGGGCGCCAGGTGTGAGGGAAGGAAGAGCAGTGGGATGGACAGGCCTGTTGCTTGACCCCCGGACTGTCCGCCGGGCGCCAGGTGTGAGGGAAGGAAGAGCAGTGGGATGGACAGGCCTGTTGCTTGACCCCCGGACTGTCCGCCGGGCGCCAGGTGTGAGGGAAGGAAGAGCAGTGGGATGGACAGGCCTGTTGCTTGACCCCCGGACTGTCCGCCGGGCGCCAGGTGTGAGGGAAGGAAGAGCAGTGGGATGGACAGGCCTGTTGCTTGACCCCCGGACTGTCCGCCGGGCGCCAGGTGTGAGGGAAGGAAGAGCAGTGGGATGGACAGGCCTGTTGCTTGACCCCCGGACTGTCCGCCGGGCGCCAGGTGTGAGGGAAGGAAGAGCAGTGGGATGGACAGGCCTGTTGCTTGACCCCCGGACTGTCCGCCGGGCGCCAGGTGTGAGGGAAGGAAGAGCAGTGGGATGGACAGGCCTGTTGCTTGACCCCCGGACTGTCCGCCGGGCGCCAGGTGTGAGGGAAGGAAGAGCAGTGGGATGGACAGGCCTGTTGCTTGACCCCCGGACTGTCCGCCGGGCGCCAGGTGTGAGGGAAGGAAGAGCAGTGGGATGGACAGGCCTGTTGCTTGACCCCCGGACTGTCCGCCGGGCGCCAGGTGTGAGGGAAGGAAGAGCAGTGGGATGGACAGGCCTGTTGCTTGACCCCCGGACTGTCCGCCGGGCGCCAGGTGTGAGGGAAGGAAGAGCAGTGGGATGGACAGGCCTGTTGCTTGACCCCCGGACTGTCCGCCGGGCGCCAGGTGTGAGGGAAGGAAGAGCAGTGGGATGGACAGGCCTGTTGCTTGACCCCCGGACTGTCCGCCGGGCGCCAGGTGTGAGGGAAGGAAGAGCAGTGGGATGGACAGGCCTGTTGCTTGACCCCCGGACTGTCCGCCGGGCGCCAGGTGTGAGGGAAGGAAGAGCAGTGGGATGGACAGGCCTGTTGCTTGACCCCCGGACTGTCCGCCGGGCGCCAGGTGTGAGGGAAGGAAGAGCAGTGGGATGGACAGGCCTGTTGCTTGACCCCCGGACTGTCCGCCGGGCGCCAGGTGTGAGGGAAGGAAGAGCAGTGGGATGGACAGGCCTGTTGCTTGACCCCCGGACTGTCCGCCGGGCGCCAGGTGTGAGGGAAGGAAGAGCAGTGGGATGGACAGGCCTGTTGCTTGACCCCCGGACTGTCCGCCGGGCGCCAGGTGTGAGGGAAGGAAGAGCAGTGGGATGGACAGGCCTGTTGCTTGACCCCCGGACTGTCCGCCGGGCGCCAGGTGTGAGGGAAGGAAGAGCAGTGGGATGGACAGGCCTGTTGCTTGACCCCCGGACTGTCCGCCGGGCGCCAGGTGTGAGGGAAGGAAGAGCAGTGGGATGGACAGGCCTGTTGCTTGACCCCCGGACTGTCCGCCGGGCGCCAGGTGTGAGGGAAGGAAGAGCAGTGGGATGGACAGGCCTGTTGCTTGACCCCCGGACTGTCCGCCGGGCGCCAGGTGTGAGGGAAGGAAGAGCAGTGGGATGGACAGGCCTGTTGCTTGACCCCCGGACTGTCCGCCGGGCGCCAGGTGTGAGGGAAGGAAGAGCAGTGGGATGGACAGGCCTGTTGCTTGACCCCCGGACTGTCCGCCGGGCGCCAGGTGTGAGGGAAGGAAGAGCAGTGGGATGGACAGGCCTGTTGCTTGACCCCCGGACTGTCCGCCGGGCGCCAGGTGTGAGGGAAGGAAGAGCAGTGGGATGGACAGGCCTGTTGCTTGACCCCCGGACTGTCCGCCGGGCGCCAGGTGTGAGGGAAGGAAGAGCAGTGGGATGGACAGGCCTGTTGCTTGACCCCCGGACTGTCCGCCGGGCGCCAGGTGTGAGGGAAGGAAGAGCAGTGGGATGGACAGGCCTGTTGCTTGACCCCCGGACTGTCCGCCGGGCGCCAGGTGTGAGGGAAGGAAGAGCAGTGGGATGGACAGGCCTGTTGCTTGACCCCCGGACTGTCCGCCGGGCGCCAGGTGTGAGGGAAGGAAGAGCAGTGGGATGGACAGGCCTGTTGCTTGACCCCCGGACTGTCCGCCGGGCGCCAGGTGTGAGGGAAGGAAGAGCAGTGGGATGGACAGGCCTGTTGCTTGACCCCCGGACTGTCCGCCGGGCGCCAGGTGTGAGGGAAGGAAGAGCAGTGGGATGGACAGGCCTGTTGCTTGACCCCCGGACTGTCAGACATAAGACATCAGATTTGTTATTAAAACCATGTGCATTACACAGGAATGTTGTTTGGCTTGAGCACATTCAGTACATAATCCATTCCAACACAACAACCAAACAGTGCTCACCGAATTGCGTACACACACTCACTCACACGCATGCATATCCACACACACACACTGACGCACGTACAGACGCACGCACCCACCCACCTGCATGCATTGGCACATGCTCCCAGACACACACACACACACACACACACACACACACACACACACACACACACACACACACACACACACACACACACACACACACTCACTCTGTGAGCAGGGTTGGGCAGAACAGGGATCAGCAATGGCTTGGCGCCCCCAGCCTCCCCGGCGCCCCCAGCCTGCCCGGCACCCCCAGCCTGCCCGGCGCCCCCAGCCTGCCCGGCGCCCCCAGCCTGCCCGGAACTTTCTTTCTTGTTCAGCGGAGTTTCTGCAGTGTTTGGAGATGGAACTTTCTTTGCTGATGATCTCAGTCGACGTCCCTCGTGGTGGGAGCCTCCCTCTGCTGCTGGCGAAGGCTGAGGTAGGTCTGTGGCTACCGGTGTACCTGACCCTGTCAGTGTCTGCAGGTCTTGGTTTGGGCATGAAGCAGAGCTATTAGATGCTGTAAGCTGGGAGTCTTGGCCTCTTCTCCTCTGCAAGGAGGTGAGTAAAGTAGATGCTGGCAGAGGGCAAGTTTCATCTGTGGCTGTGGGTGTACATATCCCTGTCAGTCTCTGCGTGTCAAGGCCTTGGTGTGATGCAGCTTTGTTCAATGCTGTAAGCTGGGTGTACATATCCCTGTCAGTCTCTGCGTGTCAAGGCCTTGGTGTGATGCAGCTTTGTTCAATGCTGTAAGCTGGGTGTACATATCCCTGTCAGTCTCTGCGTGTCAAGGCCTTGGTGTGATGCAGCTTTGTTCAATGCTGTAAGCTGGGTGTACATGTCCCTGTCAGTCTCTGCGTGTCAAGGCCTTGGTGTGATGCAGCTTTGTTCAATGCTGTAAGCTGGGTGTACATGTCCCTGTCAGTCTCTGCGTGTCAAGGCCTTGGTGTGATGCAGCTTTGTTCAATGCTGTAAGCTGGGTGTACATATCCCTGTCAGTCTCTGCGTGTCAAGGCCTTGGTGTGATGCAGCTTTGTTCAATGCTGTAAGCTGGGTGTACATATCCCTGTCAGTCTCTGCGTGTCAAGGCCTTGGTGTGACGCAGCTTTGTTCAATGCTGTAAGCTGGGTGTACATATCCCTGTCAGTCTCTGCGTGTCAAGGCCTTGGTGTGACGCAGCTTTGTTCAATGCTGTAAGCTGGGTGTACATATCCCTGTCAGTCTCTGCGTGTCAAGGCCTTGGTGTGATGCAGCTTTGTTCAATGCTGTAAGCTGGGTGTACATATCCCTGTCAGTCTCTGCGTGTCAAGGCCTTGGTGTGATGCAGCTTTGTTCAATGCTGTAAGCTGGGTGTACATGTCCCTGTCAGTCTCTGTGTGTCAAGGCCTTGGTGTGATGCAGCTTTGTTCAATGCTGTAAGCTGGGTGTACATGTCCCTGTCAGTCTCTGCGTGTCAAGGCCTTGGTGTGATGCAGCTTTGTTCAATGCTGTAAGCTGGGTGTACATGTCCCTGTCAGTCTCTGCGTGTCAAGGCCTTGGTGTGATGCAGCTTTGTTCAATGCTGTAAGCTGGGTGTACATGTCCCTGTCAGTCTCTGCGTGTCAAGGCCTTGGTGTGATGCAGCTTTGTTCAATGCTGTAAGCTGGGAGCTTTTTGTCTGCACAGAAGTGAGTGAAATAGGCTGCAAGTCTCCACTCTCTGCCTCCGCTGTGATCACGCGCACAATGATCCTCTCCTGTCCTTTCCCCCC
This sequence comes from Littorina saxatilis, assembly GCF_037325665.1. Classification (NCBI taxonomy): domain Eukaryota; kingdom Metazoa; phylum Mollusca; class Gastropoda; order Littorinimorpha; family Littorinidae; genus Littorina; species Littorina saxatilis. The sequence continues at coordinate 1,986,177 of NC_090252.1, read as the reverse complement.
CAGGCTGCAAGTCTCCACTCTCTGCCTCCGCTGTGATCACGCGCACAATGCTCCTCTCCTGTCCTTTCCCCCCCAGGCTGCAAGTCTCCACTCTCTGCCTCCGCTGTGATCACGCGCACAATGATCCTCTCCTGTCCTTTCCCCCCCAGGCTGCAAGTCTCCACTCTCTGCCTCCGCTGTGATCACGCGCACAATGATCCTCTCCTGTCCTTTCCCCCCCAGGCTGCAAGTCTCCACTCTCTGCCTCCGCTGTGATCACGCGCACAATGCTCCTCTCCTGTCCTTTCCCCCCCAGGCTGCAAGTCTCCACTCTCTGCCTCCGCTGTGATCACGCGCACAATGATCCTCTCCTGTCCTTTCCCCCCCAGGCTGGCTGTGCTGTCTGTTTTGCGTCCAACCAGGTGGCCTCGCCGCTGTGTGTCATAGAACCTGATCTCACGGTCAGATGGAGGGACAATTGAAGCTTGCTGGTTTTCTGCAGAGCAAGGTTCCGTATTTCTTGACACTTCTTTGCGTTTGGACATCAGAGTCCTGATTATTGTTCCTTTCTTGCTTGGCACGATATCTGGCTGAGAGCTGTCTCTGGGAAGCGATTCTGTCTCCTGAGGGGAGCAAGCCAAGGAACTGTTCTCTGAAGATTCAACCTTTGGTTCCACATCTGTGCTTGGACCTTCGCTCTTTACCTCATGACTCTCAAGGCAAGAGCAGAGTTCGCTCTTGTCACAGTGATAACCACCGCCGTCACCGTGGAAACAACACCGGTGGCTGTCAATGCTAGTGGTGGCGGCGCTGTGGGCTGCATCAGCTAGTTCTACAAAATAAGTGCTGTTGTCTCGCTCCTGCTTTACACTCAGTTCAGCACCGGTGTCAGATTGTCTGCCCCTGGTGTCAGATTGTCTGCCCCTGGTGTCAGATTGTCTGCCCCCGGTGTCAGATTGTCTGCCCCTGGTGTCAGATTGTCTGCCCCTGGTGTCAGATTGTCTGCCCCCGGTGTCAGATTGTCTGCCCCCGGTGTCAGATTGTCTGCCCCCGGTGTCAGATTGTCTGCCCCCGGTGTCAGATTGTCTGCCCCCGTCCTCTGCTGTCGACCCTCTCTGACACCAACACTGTCTGCTACCTGTCTCACAATGCTGGTTACCATGGTTACAATATGTCTCAGCCTCCAGCTTGATGTCACTATCCTGTGACCAGCCCTCCGTTGCTAAGGCTTCCCAATGCGGGTTGCCAAGGGTCTCAAATTCAAACTTGGCATCTGTCTCCAGAGAAAAGCCGTCTGCAGGTTTACTTCTGTGAAGCTTGTTACCGCATGCTGTTCCATCTTCCTCTTTTATTTCAGAGTCAGACGTCTCCATGGTGTTGTTGTTGTTGTTGTAGCTGATTATGATGCTTCTCTAATTGTGCTGGTGTAATTGTTGTTCATATCAATAGCACTGATCCTCTCTGACTTTGTATTTGAACTAGACCCCCATCTGCTGCTGTAGTATAATGAAGAACAAACAGACTGAATAGTTCACCACAATGTCAAGACACCGTAAGTGAAACGAGTTAGTTGCTTTGATTGATGTCATAAACCAGACCGCTGCTAATATTGTGATGACGACACAAGTGAACTAAAGGCCTGGATCCAGTGTGTACAGATGGCAATGGTGACATATCTACTGACATTGACAACAACAAGTGAACTAAAGGCCTGGATCCAGTGTGTACAGATGGTGACATATCTACTGACATTGACAACAATAGTCACACTAAAGGCCTGGGTCCAGTGTGTACAGATGGCAATGGTGACATATCTACTGACATTGACAACAACAAGTGAACTAAAGGCCTGGATCCAGTGTGTACAGATGGCAATGGTGACATATCTACTGACATTGACAACAACAAGTGAACTAAAGGCCTGGATCCAGTGTGTACAGATGGCAATGGTGACATATCTACTGACATTGACAACAACAAGTGAACTAAAGGCCTGGATCCAGTTTGTACAGATGGCAATGGTGACATATCTACTGACATTGACAACAATAGTCACACTAAAGAAGATCACTGAAAGTTCAACCAAATTCCGCGAATTCACTCAAAAATTCTAGCCAGAAGTCACTGCGACAGCCGCAACTGCTAGAATCTTCACTGGGTCCCAACAAACTCAATCAGTCTTGGGGGAAGAGCTGTCAGGGTCATTCTCGTTCAATTTAAACCACACGCACTCTGTTGCCTGAAGATCTACTGTCTTGTGTATAAAACACACCGTTGCAGCCTGAAGATCTACTGTCTTGTGTATAAAACACACCGTTGCAGCCTGAAGATCTACTGTCTTGTGTATAAAACACACCGTTGCAGCCTGAAGATGACCCTGTCCTGTGTATAAAACACACCGTTGCAGCCTGAAGATCTACTGTCTTGTGTATAAAACACACCGTTGCAGCCTGAAGATGACCCTGTCCTGTGTATAAAACACACTGTTGCAGCCTGAAGATGACCCTGTCCTGTGTATAAAACACACTGTTGCAGCCTGAAGATGACCCTGTCCTGTGTATAAAACACACTGTTGCAGCCTGAAGATGACCTTGACCTTGTCCTGTGTCCGAGGTTAACATGTTCTCAGGACACCGGCTGTAGAAAGCTTAAGCGCAGGTTGCTTTGACGCAAGGAGTTCTGTAGACTTGAAGGTCACCTCAAGACATGGCGTTGTCTAGGTCACCTCAAGGCATGGCGTTGTCTAGGTCACCTCAAGGCATGGCGTTGTCTAGGTCACCTCAAGGCATGGCGTTGTCTAGGTCACCTCAAGGCATGGTGTTGTCTAGGTCACCTCAAGGCATGGCGTTGTCTAGGTCACCTCAAGGGACAAGGCTTCTCTGTCAGTGTCAGCTCTGAAACAAATGTAGCCAAGTGCACTTCGCTACCCTAAACACTCTAATCATCGCATAGCGAAACAGCCTTGTGTACAGTTCAAACGGGATCACCCATCCCATAGCAGACGATACGATGGTGCGCGCGCTCCTTGTCGGCGCAAATTCTAATAAAATACCTTTCTTTATATATCTACCTAACTTCTATCTTTCAAAGTCCCTTTTATCTTTGATACGGTCCTAATTATATTTAGGTTTGCATAGAAGTCACTGATTAGGCTGGATGGCTGCATATTATTGTGTTATTTACGATAATGCTTCGAACTGACCAAAGCGTCACTCTGACCTTGACCGGTTTTCATGTATCGTTGAGAGAAATTGATTCTCACAAACTCATCTTTGTCTTTTCAATCATTGTTTTGTCATTTTTGTATCACTATTACATATCCCGTACCTATGTTGCATATGATTTTAGTTTGTTTATAAGGATTTGGTTGTAATGAGTGATGTTTGGTTCCTCTGCAAAGATTGCTAATTTATGCAGACAGGTACTCGCGCAGGAATTTAGCCGATTCCATTTACTTTCGGACTTTACCGCTTCGTACTAAGTCAATGTATAATTTTCCCCCAAGTAACGCATATCATGATGTTTGTCTAGGGTTCTTCTTTTTATCTGTATGATTTATGAATTTGTCCATTATTCCAGTTTAGAGAGTTTTGTAATTTTCTGCACTGAAGTTGGTTCAGTGCCTTCACTAGGACCATTGTTTTTGCATCCTACTAAATAAATATAAATTTTTACGAAATGTTATCTATTGCAATGGAAAGCTAAAGGTCGTAGCTTTAATTTGATGTATTGTTTGTTAGGATTGGTTATGTATTTGTTTAAATAACGTAGGGTAAAGCAAGTGTAAGAAACACAGATTCCGTGTTTCTGGCCGTATTCAGGCGATTTTTATTCTCGGCGGACGGTGCTTTCTGTGCAGTCCGCGCCGGGGCTATAAGTATAAGCCGGACCCCCAAACTGTACATATTGTTTTTATTACCACGGCCTTCGTGGCTTACATCTTAATCCTTTTATTTGTAAAAAGTTTTGAGATTTATTGTTCGTGTTCCTCTTACTTGCTCATCTATTTGGTTTTATTGGTGATCCTGAAAGGTTCCACTTTTTAACTCGATTTGAAATAAAATTAAAATAATATTACAAGCCCGTTATTCAAGATATAGAATACAGACTTATAATTCTTACCAAGAAACATCTTAACTACTTTTCATTTTAACAAATTCCACAGAGCATTATCAACTCAACCCCACCCCCTGCCCTCCTCTCCTTATTTTTTGTTTCTTTCTTTCCTCTTTTTGAAAGCGGACAAACACTCAAGTCCTTAATGGCTCAAAACCGTAGGACTTTTAATATTAATTTTAACGCATGAGCATGCATTCGCTCCTAGCAGCTGAACACGACACTACACTTGCTTTGCTGTCTACGGGTTTCGCCTTCGGCCTCTACGTTTCCTTGCATTGTTTTCTTGAATAAAAAGTTGAAACAAGACGCTTGGACTTGGGCTTCGTGTGTCTACTACTACCCCTTCCACTCCGCCACTACACAAAACTATGATTTATTTCTCATGTGTTATTCAGAGAGACACAGAGAGAGAGAGAGAGAGAGAGAGAGAGAGAGAGAGAGAGAGAGAGAGAGAGAGAGACAGAGAGAGAGAGAGGGGGAGAGAGAGAGAGAGAGCGAGAGAGAGAGAGAGAGAGAGAATCTGTTTAGTCAAAACCAAGCTGACTTACAATAATGCCTGTGAATACTAACGCTATGAATGTGTTGTGCAATATAATAGAGGGTCGCTCTTGATAAGTTGATACATAATGTTATGTTGTTGTTGTATTTTCTTCCAATGATTGTACAGCGCTTTCAGCAGGCTTAAATTAAACTTAAATCATGAATACAATAATATACACTTTAGAAATATAATGCATTATTTAATTATCATTATTACAGTGAAACCCGGCTATATTTAAGTGGCACGGGACCCGGGAAGACCTTCAATATAGCCGGAACTTCAATATAGGCAATTCTCGGTTATATTGAATTTCCCTCCTTGTTCCTTCAGAAATTCAATATAACCGAACTTGTGTTCACTATACGTTCTTATTTCCGTGTCCACACATTGCGTTTGATGTGAGATATATTCCCATTAATCTTTCACCTGTTGGCCTGTTGTTCTTCGAGCCTCCTTGCTTTTTTCTGCACACACACACACACACGGACACACACTCACACACACGGACACACACTCACACACACGGACACACACTCACACACACGGACACACACTCACACACACGCACGCCCCCCGTCCCTTACACACACAGAGCCATTCACACTATCAGACCGACGCCAAATGAAGCATTTGTCACACAAAAATAAACAGACAAACGAACAAACGAACAAGCAAAGTCCCTGAGATGTGCAGGTCCGATACGCAGTGCTTAAAAAGGAGAGGGGGGGGGGGGTCGGAGGATGTACACAAGTTACCAGCGCTGTTTATATTACACGGTAGAAATTAGGATTTTAGAGTTTAAAAAGGATTTAGGTTTGGAACTTTGTTCACAATGTTGATAACCTATGAGTGTTTGGTATTGAATGATGTGTTGTAGAATTTTTATGTTATTGATTTACATTTTTATAGCGTATTTGATGTAGTTTCCTTAGTGCAGGAGTTTTTGTGTATTTTCGAGGAATTTAACTGTAACTTCTATGGAGGCTGACAGCAGCCTCGAAACTCTCCCCCCTCACCTTCTATGGAGGCTGACAGCAGCCTCGAAACTCTCCCCCCTCACCTTAACCTTTTTAACCCCTCTTCCTGTCGACCTGATTATTTGCTTCTAGGTCGGCTGTACCTTCTCTGACATCACTAACATACTTTGTCGTTGTTTTATTGCGGTCGACATTTCGCCGCGCTGACTAAACTACACGTGCGCTGGGTTTTTCCACAGCCCCCCCCCCCTCACCTTACCCCTCCCTAAACCTTCCCTGTTGACCTGGTTATTGCTTCTAGGTGGCATGTACCTTTTCTGACATTATTAATGAAGAGACTTGTAGGATCAGCAAGGCCACGAGTGCTCATGAATATGCATGGCGTATTGATAATGATTATTGTATTGGTTAAATTTATATTGTTCATAAGGGTTGAAGAGAATAATAGGCTGCATAAGTTATGTAATGTTTTGATACATATATTTTTATAGTTTGTTTTGAAGAGAAATCGGGAATTCTCTGTGGAATGAAGGGACTATGTTTTAGGCGTATTAATTTGATAAGTAATTTGTTCCTGATATTCTCGTTGTGGCGCGAATGTTTTGTCGCTCTCGTCTGGGTGTTCTCGGTTGGCGGTTGGCCACTCTCAGCTCTCAGCCCCGGTCAACGAATAGTCAAGGTATGACGACTTTAACTTTAATAGGATAGGGAATTAGGATGTATACTTTGTAATATGTTTTGATCATTTCTTAAAGTAAATTCTTAAATTGTTTTCCTGAATTGTGTGCGATATCTGGTGGGGATAACAGGATTCCCCCTACCTCAGTCTCACATGCCAAGCGATCTACCCCCTCTCTCCCCAACCTACTAACTTCTGTGTTGTTGTGATTTTGTTTGTGTGAGTTTCGCCGTCATGTTGTGTGTTATATTTTGACACGACCACCACAGAGTCCCCATCCATCCTTCAACAACCCATCATGGCCACTGGTCAACCCTTAGCTGCACACCGCATGAACATTCCGACGTCACTTCTCCCTGAACCTTTCACAGGCCAGTCCTCTGAGGACATTGACTTGTGGCTACGCCGATTAGACCAATATGCAGCGCTACAACAGTGGAATCATCAGCAACAGGCATCGCTTCTTCCTCTGCTCCTAAAGAACCAGGCACAAATCTGGTATGAAGGCCTGACACCAGAAGAAAAAGCCAACTATGCCTCCCTGACCGCTGCACTCCGCCGGCGTTACCAGCCTCATCAGTCCATGAAATGGGTGATGCTAAAACAATTTCAGGACAGAAAACAACAACTTCATGAATCTGTGGAAGACTACTTCCAAGATATGAAGCAAAAAGGACGCAAACTCAATAAGACCGACGAGGACATCATGAACACGACCGTGGCAGGACTTCTTCCCTCCATCTCTAAGTTCGTAATGGTGAGAAGTCCAACAACATTTGAGGAAGCCTTGGACTGCGCTAGGAAAGCATCCATTCTTCAGGACGCCTCCTCGGATCGGGTGGAAGTTGCTCTCACCACACTAACAGACCAAATCGGCAATCTTCAGGCGGATCTCAACCGCATGAAGTCCACGAACAGAGAGCCACTCTACTCGGCTCTCTCTCGCCAAGAACATACTTATTTCCCTCCCAGACCTATGCACCCACGAGGAACGTATGATGACCAACGGCCAACCCAACAACAGCAATTTTTACCAAGGTCTTCCTCCTACTCCAATCAACAATCATCCAACCAGCAAAACAGAGGAAACGACCCTTTTCGTCGACAAGCCACTCCGTGTCGCTCATGTGGAGGCCCACACCACCGGGACACCTGCCGCTTTCGCTCGGCCAAGTGCAACCACTGCCAACGGTTGGGCCATATCGCATCAGCGTGCCTTCAAAAACACAGACAACAATAGCAATTTTCCCTTGGTTATCCTAGAGCCAGGTCTAGGGTAGGCAAGGATCAACGCTTCGACACCCAACCTACGTCCACCCCCACCATACGCTCCCTGACCAACTGCAGTAAGGTGTCATTGTTTGTCAATGGCACGAACTGTCGAGCGCTACTTGACACCGGCGCCGATGTGTCATGTATTAGCTACACTCTTGCTTCTACCTTCATGAAAAAAGGCACTCCACTAGAGCCAAGCAACTTACCTAAGTTGAATGGAGTTGGAGGTCAACCACTTCGCATACTGGGAAAAATTACGCTGTCATTAAAGTTTTCAGGACTCACAATTCCACACTCGTTCATGGTACTTGACAGCGTCGCATTCTCCTTGATCCTAGGTGTTGACTTCTTCACAGCTCATCAGGCTAATATTGACTTTGCTTCAAACCAGTTACAACTCTACAATGGCATGACCGCGCTCCCTTTGAAGCGGGACGAAGATTTCACACCACCAGTTCAACTCCTTTGCAAGTTGTCCATACCTCCAAGGACCGACGTCACCCTGACTGTTCGCGTACGAACAATGGACAAGATTGGTGTAATAGAGGCCCGTTCAGCCACGTTAACCAATGACAATGTTATTGCTGCTCGTACCCTCGTGACTGTTTCTAATGACCGTGCGATTTGCACCATTAGAAATCCCACTGCAAGGTCAGTTTCACTGAAGAAAGACCACACCATAGGCTTCTTTTGTTCTATCACGGATGTGTTGGGTGAACTCGATGACGTCAACCCAGATCAACCCTCCGTCGCCACATTGTCTACACGCCCGTCTGATAACAATCTTCAAGAAGCCAAGACCTTATTACAAACAATGCGCATCGACCTACACAATGCTGATTTAAGTGATGATGAGAAAGACCGCCTAGCTGTTTTCATTGCCAGTCAAAGAGACATTTTTGCCCTTGATATGTCCGAACTTGGACAAACTACAATGAAAACACATTACGTCGACACTGGCGATGCCGACCCCATCAGACAGAGACCTTACAGGACCTCACCTGCCATCAACGCTGAGATTGAAAAGCAAGTAGAGGACATGCTACAACATAACGTCATCAGACCATCCACCTCTCCTTGGTCCTCGCCTGTCGTCATGGTAAAGAAGAAGGACGGAACCTACAGATTCGCAGTGGACTACAGGAAACTAAACAAAGTGTCCAGACCCATCCACTTTCCCCTTCCCCGCCTGGATGACGCTCTCGATATCATGGGGAAGTCAACCATCTTCTCTACGTTGGACTTATTCTCAGGTTTCTGGCAAATCCCGCTTGACAGTGATTCTCAAGAGAAGTCTACCTTCACCACTCACTTTGGTTCCTTCGCCTTCAGGAAGATGCCTTTTGGTCTTCAATCCGCACCAGCAGCCTTTCAGTCACTGATGAACCAGTGCCTAGCCGGCCTCACCTTCAAAACGTGTTTAGTCTTCATCGATGACATTATCTGTTTGTCGAGAACTTTTGAAGAACACTTACAACACCTGTCAGCTGTGTTTGATAGAATAAGGAAGGCTGGACTCAAACTGAAACCAAGCAAGTGTCATTTTGCTGCGGCAAAAGTTGAATACATGGGACACATTATCTCAAAGGATGGTGTAGCAGTCGATCAGAACAAGATAAAGGTGGTCCAACAATTTCCGACACCCAGGACGCAACACGACGTTCGATCATTTTTGGGTCTTGCTAACTACTATCGTCGATTCGTCAAGAATTTCTCTCAGATAGCGGGTCCTCTGAACAACCTGCTGAAAAACGAGACCCAATTCGCCTGGACAGAACCGGAGGAAAAAGCCTTTCAAACTCTCAAGACTGCTTTAACGTCAGCACCAATCCTCGCCTACCCTGACTTCTCTAAGCAGTTCCTCTTGTACACAGATGCAAGTCAACAGGCTCTCGGTTATCTCCTAGGACAGAGAGATGACGACGGCAGAGAGAGAGTGATAGCGTACGGCGGACAAGCACTCCGCGGAGCAGAACTCAGATACGGCATCACAGAGAAGGAAACACTAGCACTTGTTGATGGTGTCCGACATTTCAAGGTCTATCTTTCTCATGCCAAATTCTTAGTCTACACGGACCACTCAGCCTCCAAGTATCTTCAAACATCAAAGGACCCAACAGGACGACTTGGACGCTGGTCCATTTTCCTTCAGGGCTACGACTTTGAAATACTGCACAAACCCGGAAAAGTGCATACCAATGCAGATGCACTCAGCCGAAGGCCGTACGCACTAGACCCAACACCGGATTCCCCAGAGGATTATGACCCGCCTACACCTGAGGTCACCAAAACCACCAATTCCGCAGTACAAGTGGTTCAGGCAAAGAGCGACAGTGCGTACAGTGACAACACTACCACACTGCGCGACAACGATACAAGCCACGCCCCCACCGACCCCGCGGCGGACCTATCTCCTCCACTGACCACTCCGCCGACTGAGGCACAGGTACCTGACACATTATGGATATGTGCAGTCGACACAACTTCCAATGACGACCTACGTGAAATGCAGCAGGCAGATATACAGTCCGCCCCATTCATCAGCTATCTGGAGAAAGGAGACCTACCTCAAGAGGACAAGATAGCACGAAGACTCTTACTCGAAAGTCAAGATTACGTCATGTCCAACGGCATATTGTATCATCTTTACTATCCACGCGGACAGGGTCCACGTGCAGACAGAGTCGTCCGACAACTTGTGGTTCCCTTTGCTCTACGCAACGATATTCTGTTGTCCTTTCATGACTCCTTGTTAGGAGGGCATTTTGCCTTAGAGCGAACATACCAAACAATCAGACTTCGCTACTTCTGGATCGGTATGTACTCAGACATTGAGGCTTACGTCAAGTCTTGCATTGCTTGCCAGAAAGCCAAACGAGTCATACATCCTACAAAGCCCGCATTGACTCCTCTTCCAGTAGCTGAAAACCAGTTGTTCTCAAGATGGCACGTTGACGTCCTCGGTCCACTTACAAAATCGAAAGACGGTTATACACACATTCTTCTCTTTGTGTGTTCGTTCAGTAAGTGGGTCGAAATCATTCCTCTTCAGGATAGCGCAGCTACTACCATCGCCTGGCATCTATATCAGAACATTATTTGTCGATACGGTGCACCAGATCATCTCCTCTCCGATCGAGGACAAAACTTTTTGGCCAAAATTGTCACAGAAGTGTGCAAGATATTCCAAATCACGCGTCTTCACACAAGTAGCTATCATCCACAAACAAATGCCACAAGTGAACGATCAAATTCTACCATTGCACAGTCTATCCGAGCTTACTGTGACAAAAACCCTACCCACTGGTCCGATCATCTTCCAGGTATAGCTGCAGCATTACGGACCGTTCCGTCCACAGAGTCTACAATGTTCTCGCCATTCTTCATCCTCTACAAACAAGAATGCCGACTTCCAATTGACACAGCCTTACAGACTCAAGATATCCCTACTGCAGCGAAACCCTGCATGGAACAAATCATCCAGAACGCAGAGCTTACCAGGGAACTTGTCACTGAAAACATCAAACAAGCTCAAACCCGCTACAAGAAACAGTATGACTCTAAAATCAATCCACAAACTTACGTTGTGGGACAGCGAGTCTGGATCTACTGTTCACACAAACAACCAGGCATCACCCCGAAGCTGCAACCTTCTTCTTCTTCTTCTGCGTTCGATGTTGGTGGCCGTGCTAGATCCTCAGACCAGTGGCTGCCAGGAAGTCCGCAGTCTTGCGCAGTTCGTCGGCAGGACCCCAGAGTTTGGCTCCAACACTGGTCTCTTCTTGCCAGAACTTCTGGCGTATTGTCTCTAGATGGGGGCAGTTCTGGAGAATGTGCTCCGGAGTTTGCTCTTCCGAGCCACATTCACAGTGTGCGTCATCCGCAAGGCCCAGTCTCTTGAGGTGTTTCTTCAGTCCACAGTGCCCTGTCCTTAGACGGAAGATGGTGGTTTGGCTTCTCCGGTCTAGTTTGTTGATGGGGTCTTCCTGTGGGTTGTAGTCTCCGTTTCTCTTTTTCCAGTTTTCTTTCTTCTTCCGTTGTAGAAGAATCTTGGCTTCTTTGTACGAGGTGGAGTTGTGTGGTTGGGGAAGTCTCGCACCTCCTTTTGCCAGCCTGTCCGCTTCTTCATTGCCGGCAATGCCGACATGAGCCGGTATCCACTGGAGCACCACCTTGTTGTGTTGAGACAGGGTGCTGAGGCAGTTGTCGAGTTGCCTGGTGGGGAGGTCAGTGGGGCCAGACAGAAGGGACTGGAGGGCGGACAGGGAGTCAGTGAGGAGGACGATGTTTTGCCGACTGCGGTCTTCCCCTGCTGCGTGCTCTGCTGCAGTGATGAGGGCGTGGAGCTCGGCCCTGTAGTTCGAGCTCAGGTCACCAGCTGGGACGGAGAGGGAGGTGGTGGTCCCGTTTGGGCGACGGATGTAGACGCCACTGCCTCCATTCCTTACGGCGTTCTCTGAGGAGCCGTCTGTGTAGACGTGAGTCCAGGTGCAATGTGGGTAGCGGTCCTGAATCATCTCCATGGCGAGGGCCTTCTGGACATGTGGTGACTGTTCGCCCTTTGCTGTCAGTCCTGGTACATCTGTTCTGACTTCATGGAAGCTCTTGCGTGGGGCCCAGACGTCTGAGACGAGTGTCTCACAGCAGTTGGGGTCAGCTTCCAGAGCTTCAGCATACTCCGTTTGGAGGTCCTTGACCTGATGTTTGAGGCTCTTTCGTTTCAGCCTGTTCTTGGTGCCCTTGTTGAGGTTTTGGTGAAGTGGGTGAGTGGTCAGTCTCTTCATCTTCTCTCCCTGGAGGACAGCTTTGTACTCTCGTCTGTCCTCGAGTGGTTCCAGGTCTGCTGTTTTCTCCATTTCTTGGATGGGTGTACTTTTCATGGCACCGAGGATGATCCTTAGCCCCATGTTCTGGACTTTGTCCAGCTTTCCTTTGTTGGTTTTGGAGGCAGTGGTCCATGTTGAGGAGGCGTATTCCATGACCGGTCTGACAGCGCCTGTGTAGACCTGTTTCAGAATGCCAGAGTTTGCGCCCCACTGGGTTCCTGCCAATTTCTTCATGAGCGAGAGCTTCTTCATCGCTCTTCCTTCTGTCGCTTCAATCTGCGGCTTCCACGTCAGACGTGTGTCCAGGGTGACTCCCAGAAACGTTGGCGTGTCGACCTGTGGGACTGCTTGGTCTTTCAGTTTCAGCAGGACCTTTTCCTTGGAGGTGGAGAGTGAGAAGAGAGTGCTGACCGTCTTGGTAGTGTTCAGCTGTAATGCCCAGTGTTCTGACCAGCTGGACACGCTATTGATGGTGTTCTGGATACGGTGTGTTGCTGTGGAGGTGTGTTCTTCTGCACACCAGACTGCAAAGTCATCCGCATGCAGGGTGTTCGAGACATGTTTTGGCACCGTTGTTGTGATGTCATTTATGTAGACGAGGAAGAGGGTAGGGGAGATCACTCCGCCTTGTGGGACACCCTCTCTCAGCTTCACGAGGTTGCTGGTCGTCCCGTCTACCATCACTCTTGCTGTTCTATTGAAGAGGAAATCACTCAGCCACTTAAACATCTTGCCATGGACGCCAGCATGCAAAAGCTTCAGTAGCAGCCCTTCCTTCCAGACTGTGTCGAAGGCCCGGGACAGATCAAAGAACACTGCCAGGACCTTCTTTTTCTCTTGGAAGGCATCTTCAATCTCCTGCGTCAAGAGGGCAAGCTGGTCTTCGGTGCTGCGATGTTGCCGGTAGCCTGTTTGGGTGGGTGCAAGGAAAGATCTGGACTCAAGAAGCGACAACAGTCTCTTGTTCACGATCCTTTCCAGAAGTTTTCCAAGCTGCAACCAAAGTTCGAGGGACCCTACTACATAACCAAGGCGCTACCCCTGATTGTTTACATTGTGAGACGTTGTTCCGACAATAAACAACTCAAGTCACCTGTGAACGCCACACGCCTTCGCCCTTATGTGTCCCCTGACGACAGGCCCACCAATCCACCCCCTGATCCCCCACCCGACCCACCTACAGAGGACATACCCACCGATACTCGGGACTCACAAGATGACGTTCATAGTACACACACCTCTGACCTTGCTCGACCAGTCGTTAATGACGTTGACGACTCAAACGACGACAACAACGTGACTGATGCGGAAGAGTTGTACGAAGTAGAGAAACTCGTTGCAAGCAAAGTCATAAACAAAGTACGTCATTACAAAATCAAATGGCGTGGCTTTCGTAATACTACATGGGAACCTGAAACAAACGTCCCTGACGAATTAATTCGCAACTTCCATGTAAACAAAACAAATAACGGCCGCAAACGTCAGCACCGCCGGTAATCATCGGGATAGAAACGCATACTGATCATATACCAGTTTCTTTAAGAGATATTGATCATCATTGTACATATGAGTGTACATAACCAGTAATCTATGGGCTTGCTTTATTATTTTTATTTCAGTATACATGTATGTTCCTGTACACACGTGATGTATATAATACAGGTTCCCAGTTATACCAGCGCTGCATTAATGACCTCCTCATAAAGTCACCACCATTTATTCCACAGTCCACAGGTGCTCGTTCTTGTCCTTAAAATCGATACTGGACACAAAAGGGAAATGGACAAGCTGATTTGAGTATATTCTTTTCGTTTACCATAATGCCACACTTATCTTGATTTAGCCACACGATGCTAACACCACTACGTCAGGGTTTGAGACGTGACCGGTATCATGCCCTCAGCCACTTGAAGGTACAGTATGTAAACCATTACGTCAACACAGCCTTAGCCTTCCTTCAATTCGCGGAATGAAATGTGTCACGCACAATGCTACAGTGCCCAGTTTCACCACATACGTCTGGTGACATCTTTAAGTTTTAATTGCAATTTGTTCATACATTCGCCTTTCTTCCATGCGCTGAAGAAAACAGCACGGTTACACAACCATTACAGTTCAATAAATCACCACACCCGTTTGGTGATGGCTCGTTTGTACCTTGTAATTCAGTACAAATGCCTGTGCTTACGATACCACTAGGTTCGTTACTTACAAGCACAATGCCTACTAATGATGTTCAAACTACAATTCCTATTTCAAATGGATATCCAAAAGATAGGAGCAAGCAACGCTAACTGAACCGTTTTTTTTGTTCCCTCGTCTCGAGACCTTACCTTTGTCGCGTGTTTATGTCTTAGGCCTGAGACATTGCACATGTGCTTTACAGCATATCAATTTAAGGCTGACCGGCTTTGTTGACTTCATTGGTGTTATAATGTATTTATTTACTTAGCGTTGTTGTGCGTCCTACTTACCAAACAAAAATCGCGCGTATTTACACCTACGGTTATGTCAACCCTAATTCACACAGGGATAACCACGGATCAGCACTAGCTATCCGATGTTCTCTCGATCGTTTCGGATTTAGCACTAACTGTCCGAGTATTACTACGATCCTTATTGATTCAAAGTATTCCAAACACCTACGGTTATGCCACCCTTGTCACATGGGGATAACCACGGATCAGCACAAGGCTATCCGATCTCCTGCGGTTTTATTGCACTTCATTCTAGATCGTTTCGGATTTAGCCCTAGCTCTCCGAGTATTATACGATGCTAGGTTCTCCAATACATACGGTTATTTCAACCCTAAATAACATAGGGATAACCACGGATTCGCACTGGCTATCCGATCCCCTGTTTTGTTTTGTATAAACACTATTTTCGCTCCTGCAGATCATGATACTGAAGCCATTTTTGTACGCTAGATAACGGTCAGCACTGACTACCGAACAACAGAAGCATAAATGATATTATTATTTGTTCCTGCTTCCCCAGCAATTCATACTGCTGCATAGGCTTTCTCAATTCCGATTTGTTCATTCCTACATGTTAACCCTTCACAAAGTCTCATGATCAGCGCTGGTTACCCACGTGTAATTATGTTTTAATGTAATTTTTTTTCAGTTGTTATAATTACACGAGTAGGCAATTAGGATACAGATGGTTTTAATTCCTTCCAGGAATTTTTTTTCTTCTTTTCTTACGGTCATAAGTGGACATCAGGTTAACCACTGGATCCGATTTTTGTCCCATCCATATGATATAACCTTGTATAAGTTTTATTGCAATTATGGACAATGGTTTACGATTCTCATTTAACCTTCCAGCGATACCTAACACAATCGCATCAATGTGTTAAACAATTGTATGTTGTACAGATATTCGTTCTACCTATTAAAGAATGGGGAAAAATGTATTATTTACCTTGTATGATTCATGTTGTGTTTTAATGTACCTTTACATTGCAGGACGCTCGATGTTAATTCATTTTATGGCCAACTGTTTCAAAATTCTCCCTATTATTTACTCAAACTACAATCCTAGGGCAGTCATACTGTCTATTTTCAAACCCTATCAGCGAAAGAAAATCCAAATGAAAAACTACATGGCCTTCCTCAAAATCACGCACTGCTTAAATAGGCTAACTTGTTCGCAACATTCATATGGAACACACAACCAAATTGCAGAACCATTCCCTTACCAATAATTTAATTACAAACATGCTTGCAACACCTTTTTGGATTTTGTTATTTTGTTTCGTTTTTCCACCATTCAATACGAACGAAAACACTCAGAACAACTTTCTATTTAAAAGTACACTTTTGTTCGAAACAAATTCCGAGATATCCTTCTATTAAAAACAATCCACAAATTCTTTTTATACATATTCTTATTGCTTTGCACCCTCCTCCACATTTCCCAGTTCCATAAAACACTAATTATTATGATAATGTTACCTTTTGTTACACCTGTTCCCACGCCTTTTTTTTTAGTGATTAACGTTATTATTTAGGTACAATTTAGTTATTTTAATTGATTTAGGATTATGAGAGTTAAAAATATTATTTAAGTTTTTTTTTAGTGGTTTATTTTATTAATTACGAGTAATGTTCGGATGAGAAGAAGTATAATTGTTTCCTTTTTATTTTATTTATTTCCTTTTTTTTATAATGAATTAGAGTACTGCATATTTTTATTAGCTATATTTTTTTTATTGATATATTTGGTTTAAACTGTTTTATTTAACGTTTGTGCATTATTTACAAAAAACGCATATTGAGTAAACAACAACAAGCATAATGCTTATAGTGGTGTTCACTATTTCTAGAAAATTACATATAATATAAATGGCGGCTATTGTACAGTTTAAATGAAAAGCTTGCAAACATGAAAAGAAAATTGAATGAAAATTGTACATCAAAACAAAAATCCGTTTGGGAATACATATATAATATTTATGGTGTTTGAGAGTAAGCTTAGATAGGGAGGGATCGAGAGAGGGAGGGAGGGAGGGGGAGAGAGGGGGAGAGTGTGAGAGAGAGAGAGAGAGAGAGAGAGAGAGAGAGAGAGAGAGAGAAAGAGAGAGAGAGAGACGAGTAGACGTGTCGATTTTGCTTTCACTTTACATGTTTATCTGTTCGAAACGGCCGGACTGTCCAATAAATTCCTGCACTGTTAAAAAGATTTTTTTGTTAATTTTTGTTTGCAAGGAGGGGTTTCCATGAAGTAGAATATCTGTGTGTATGAGGTTGTTGGTTAGTTTGTTGATTGTGTTGTTTCTTGCAGCTAAGTGTAAACGGCATTCTAGTAAGAAGTGTGTTGCAGTTTCTGTTCCATCACCACAGTCGCATACGCTGTTTTCCGCAATGTGTCGCTTAACTAAGTCTTTCTTTAGATCACTAATATTAAGTCTCATTTTTGTGTGGATTATTTGTGTTTGTCGACTGCCACTGTAGAAGTAAACGGGAATTTGTGTGTCGTCTTTTGTTAAGTAATGTTTAAATTCACCGAGGGAGTCAGTTAACTGTATTTGTTCAGGTAGTTGGTTCCAGAGTACTGTTGTCGAAGGAAAAAAGGATGTTTTGTACGTTTCTGTTCGATGTGGGGGTATACTTCGTTCTAAGGGGCGGCGTCTGTGGTAGGGGTTGTTGGCTGCTACGAGAGGTGGGAGTGCTGCTTGTAGGTATGGGGGGGTCTTGTCGTGAATAATTTTATGGAACATTGTTAGTTTATGACGGTTACGCCTTTCAGATAATGATTGGAGTCCAGATTCTCCGTAAAGCTTAAAGTGACTGGTTCCGCGGATAGCTCCGATGATTGTTCGTATTGCATCTAGGTTTAACTTTTCGAGTTCATCTGTTAGGGTTTTGCTACAATTGTCCCATATTATGTCGCAATAATCAAAGTGTGGTAGAATGAAGGATTTAAACATAATTTCCAATGATTTTCGACTCAGTCTATATTTGTATGTACGCAAGCAAGCTACGAGAGTTCTGCACTTTGCAACAAGAGATTTTATATGTTCATCCCATTTACAGTTGTTTTGTATTATTATTCCTAAGTGTTTGTGATTTTGGGAACTTTCAAGGATGGTATTGCCAAAGTTTAGATCTGCGATATCAGGGGTTCTTTGTGTACAAAAGTTCACCAATTCAGTTTTTGCATGGTTAAATGCTACCTTCCATGTTTCTGCCCAATTTACAATTTTTTCAAGATCTGAGTTTAAAATTTCGGCACGGATGTTGTGATTGGCTAAAGACAAGTACATGCTAGTGTCGTCAGCAAAAAGCTTCATCGTAGATTCTATGTCACGTACAATGTCGTTTACATAAATTAGGAAAAGCAAAGCTCCAAGCACTGATCCTTGAGGAACTCCCGCTACTACTGGAAGATAAGTTGATTTACTGCCTTTTAATACAACTGCTTGCTTTCGATCTGTTAGGTAGTCTGTAAACCAGTTTAATAATGGCCCATTAATTCCAACGGCTTCGAGTTTATGCAATAAGCCCCGGTGCCAAACTCTATCGAATGCTTTGGATATATCAAAGAAGATTGCTTGGGTAGTTATTCTATTATCGAGTGATTTGCATATGTCATTGTATATTGTAAGAAGCTGGTAAACAGTTGAGTCTCCAGGGATGAAACCGGACTGCGACTCTGTAATGATATTGTTTTGTGTTAAGTAGTCAAAGACATGAATTTGTATGCATTTCTCTAGTGTTTTGCCAACACAGCTTAGGAGGGAGATTGGACGATAATTACTACATGTATCTTTGTTTCCCTTTTTATGAACTGGTGAAACGTGGGCTATTTTCCAAACTGACGGAAAAAGTCCTTCACGTAAAGACCGATTAAACAGTGCAGTTAGGCTGTCACAAATCACTTCGCAGCTCTCAATTAAAATTCTATTGTGGATTTCGTCTGGACCGACTGCTTTTGTTTTGTCTAGTTTGTTAATCGTATTTATAACTTCTTCGACTGAAAGTGTGAGAGTGTTTATTCTGCAAGGAAGCCTTGGTACTTCAGGAATGTCTGACATATCGTCTTCGACAATGGACTGTTGGATAAAGAAGTCGTTGAACAAGTTTGCTTTTTCTAGGTTAGTATAGTAGGTTGTTCCGTTTGACGTCAAAGGAGGAATTTCATTGGGGTTTGATCCTTTCTTTGATAAGAATGATTTAACTAGTTTCCACCAATATTGATATATTTAGCACAAAGTCAATTTTATTATTATAGACACAAATTTTACAGGTTTTGTAATATTAGTTAATTAATTAAATATGTATAATTAATTAAATATGTATGTTTTAAAGGGAACCCTGAGCTTGATCTGTATATTAATACAGGTGTTTACATTTACCTTTTATTATTGGCTATTATTTGATTTACAACGGAACGCAAGGTTACCCCGATTCCAAACGAAAGGTCACCACTTTTAGAATGTGATTTTAATGTTTATAACTATTGTGTTGATTTTGTATGTATTATTGTTTTACTTACGTAAACGTATTACGTCTGTACACCATTATGGTCCACTTCAGTGACCAACCGGCCTATTAAGATACACACCCCATAGTATCTGTATTACTTGTGCCAGTGACTCACATAATGACCTTGTCAGCGACCCTTGTCTCGTCTTCGTGTAATGCGCCAACACTATCTTAGTTACCTCACTCTAGAGAGCCACAGTTGCTCCTTATGACACAATTCGGGCCCCCACAAGGACGTGGCGAGCGACCCAGTTGACCCACCCAAATTGCCTGCCCCGGACAATGAACTGATTGACCTAAAGTGCTTCGTTTTCATAAGGAAACACTTATTATCTGTATATATGAATATAGGTGACCTTTCCTTTGACATTTTTTTTTTCAACGGAACCTGGCATCCGTCAATGAAATGATAAACAGAAAAGCTTATTTTCACGGTTCAACCTTGCGTTCTGGTGTATTCCTATAGTGGTTTTAATCTTTGTTATATATTAAATAAAAAAAAAAAAAGGAAGTATTCTGCAATTGATATACATATAACCCTCCTAATAGGCAATCTTTTGAATAAACCTTTGACGTGTTAAGTCGCAACCTAATTCGTAAATGTTATACCTTACAACATATTTAAATTGTGTTCTTTTCCTTCCTTTTTTTTATCATTTTCCCCCCTATTATATTGTTTTTAAACCAACGCAATATGTTGACTATAAGCATTATGCTTTGTGCTCTATTATTCAATGGCGCAAACGCCTACGTTACAAAATGAATTACAGTACTATATCAAGTTTGATGTGCTTGACGATATTACGGGCGTGTCTGTTTTTGTGTTTGTGTGAAATTACCATGAATTTTTTTTTGAATGATCGTTTACTCGGTAGGCTGAATTTGAGTGATTCAGCTAATGTACAATGCTACTAGTACTAGCATTCAACTGGGCTAAATAATGTCTTGCACATAAAACTCGCGAGTGTATTGTAACCCATATGTATTGTTGCGATTTTTTCCCCATTTTCATCACATATTATTTCTGGAGATCAGTAACGTCTGAGTAGTAGTCGGTTAAAAGCCCAAAGTTAAGCCTCAGTGCCATTGGCCCGTAAAGCTACCTATTTACGATTTAGGCGCAGAAACCCCAACAATGGATGAACGGGAATTCTGGTTGACACATATATTTGGGTAATGATCTCGTATTTACCTCCTGATGTGGTGATATAGTAAGATGCCTTTACTGTAAGCCGTGAGCGATAGTTTTTGTGAGTGTTAAGCTTAGGCATACAAGAGCACACATTGAAAGGGAAATGCTATAATTATTATCAACTTACCGGGTTGATGAAGGTTGTATTTTTGTGTGGTAGTTTTGACATTGTGTTACTTTTTCTTTGTGGAGAAAATTGACTGTCAAGATTATTTTTAGCCATGTCGAGTTGAGATATTCAACGACAATGTGGTTCTCCTTCAACGGATTTTTGTTTTTATTTTATTATATTTGTATGTGTTTTTTTTTCGGAATGAATTACGGTATATAAGAACATAAATTAATATGATAGTTTGTTTAAAATATGATATATTGGTTGGGTTTTTTTTATGACGTATTTGACGATTTTGTTGTGCTGTGTACAACAATGTCAAATCTGGCAAATGATCCGCTCACCACACCCCCTTAAATCAGTCTACCCCACTCCTAAGTCGGAAAACCACAACATGGTACTTCACACCTTACACGGCAGCCTCGCCGTAACACCCCCTTCACATGGTCAACGTCGACGCTAACCATCTACAGCCTGGCCTATCTTTCACGCCAGCCCTGGTCCGCATAATGCCACATCATCGGTCTCTACACCGCCCTTCAATTCGAGGGCTATCCACGAAAGACCCCGTCGCCTTATCCGCATTGTTACGATATCCATCCACTCTACAAACTTAAGTGACCTCCCACAAGGTCACGCCGGCGTCACAGTTGACTCACTGACGCCGGTCACTACAAACGAACACTGCTGATAAACACTCCTGTCTATGTGAACACTGCACAATACAGAAGTGCACAACAGAGCGTTCAAACAATGACATTACCTCATTACCATTTCCAGGACAGCGACTACGTATTGGCATCATTCTACGCGTCACCAACACCTCGAAGGACCTCACTCGCCGGACAATATCTTCCGGACAAGACATCATCATTCAGTGTACCATCTTCAACATCAACCTGTTGTTGGATTTCCGACTTAGTCAAATACGACTCACTGTGTCGTTAACTTTAAAATTTTCCCTCCCTATTGGACCCCCTCAAATTCATCGATCACTTGCCAAGTTTGATATTGATAGTTATGCAATGTATTATATATATGATGATAATAATTCTGATAGTAGTTGTCATACCTTAAACAAAACGGAGGACCGTTTTCGCGTAGGGCGGAAGGTACTATTACACGGTAGAAATTAGGATTTTAGAGTTTAAAAAGGATTTAGGTTTGGAACTTTGTTCACAATGTTGATAACCTATGAGTGTTTGGTATTGAATGATGTGTTGTAGAATTTTTATGTTATTGATTTACATTTTTATAGCGTATTTGATGTAGTTTCCTTAGTGCAGGAGTTTTTGTGTATTTTCGAGGAATTTAACTGTAACTTCTATGGAGGCTGACAGCAGCCTCGAAACTCTCCCCCCTCACCTTCTGTGGAGGCTGACAGCAGCTTCGAAACTCTCCCCCCTCACCTTCCTAACCCCTCTTCCTGTCGACCTGATTATTTGCTTCTAGGTCGGCTGTATATTCTCTGACATCACTAACATACTTTGTCGTTGTTTTATTGCGGTCGACATTTCGCACTGACTAAACTACACGTGCGCTGGGTTTTTTCACAGCCCCCCCCCCCTCACCTTACCCCTCCCTAAACCTTCCCAGTTGACCTGGTTATTGCTTGTAGGTTGCATGTACCTTTTTGGATATTATTATGAAGAGACTTGTAGGATCAGCAAAAAGAACTGGTGCCCATGAATATGCATGGCGTATTGATAATGATTATTGTATTGGTTAAATTTATATTGTTTATAAGGGTTGAAGAGAATGATAGGCTACATAAGTTAGGTAATGTTTGATACATATATTTTTATAGTTTGTTTTGAAGAAGAAATCGGGAATTCTCTGTGGAATGAAGGGACTATGTTTTAGGCGTATTAATTTGATAAGTAATTTGTCCCTGATATTCTCGTTGTGGCGCGAATCTTCTGTCTCTCTCGTCTGGGTGTTCTCGGTTGGCGGTTGGCCACTCTCAGCTCTCAGCCCCGGTCAACGAATAGTCAAGGTATGACGACTTTAACTTTAATAGGATAGGGAATTAGGATGTATACTTTGTAATATGTTTTGATCATTTCTTAAAGTAAATTCTTAAATTGTTTTCCTGAATTGTGTGTGGTATGCTTCAAGATTCTTTCTTGTCTAAAGGTTTTGAACGTGGAACTAGAATGTTAATTTCTCTCTAGTCTAAACCTGTACTGTGTGATCTCTCTCTCTCGCTCTGTCTCCGTGTCTCTCTTTGTCCCTCTCTCTCTCTCTCTCTCTCTCTCTCTCTCTCTCTCTCTCTCTCTCTCTCTCTCTCTCTCTCTCTCTCTCTCTCTCTCTCTCTCTCTCTCTCTCTCTCTCTCTCTCTCTCTCTCTCTCTCTCTCAACCGCACGTTTGTTTGTAAATAATCCGTCACCATTGTACACCATGACGACGCCACGCACACAGAACAATACGCACAACATACAGGCACACACACCACACACAACTCTCCCCCACACACCCCACACGCGCAACTCCCCGTGCGATATTTACATCAATCATACGACTCAGTGATGAACAGCGGGGGTAACTTGTGTAACCTGCTCTTCTTCCAATCCCCCCCACTGTGCACACATCACAATACACAACAGATCAATCATACGACACAGTAAAGAGCAGTGGGGGTAACTTAGGTACCTCCTCTTCCTCCCCCCCCCCCCCCCCACAGTCTGCACACATCAGACAACATAACACACTAATCATACGACACAGTATTGAACAGCGGGGGTAACTTGTGTAACCTGATTTTCTTAACCCCCCCCCCCCCTCACTCTGCACACATCACAATACACAACAGATCAATCATACGACACAGTGATGAGCAGCTGGGGTAGCTTGTTTAACCTCCTCTTTATCCACTCACCCCCCCCCCTCCAACCCTGCTCACATCAAACATACGACACATCAATCATACGACACAGTAATGAGCAGCAGGGGTAGCTTGTTAACCTCCTCTTCTTCTTACTCCCTCCCCCTCCCCCAAACTCGCAGTGCTGAAAAAGAAAGGGGGGAGTGGGGGGAGGGGGGGGGAAGGGAGAATGTAATTAAGTTTCCTGCGCTGTTCACATCAATCATACGATTTATTTATAAACAGCGGGAGTAACTTGTGTACCTCCTATTCCCCCCCCCCCCCCACAACCCCCCACTCTGTACACAACACCCAACACAACACATCAATCATACGACACTGTGATGAACAGTGGGGGTAACTTGTGAACCTCTTTTCCTCCACCACCCCCCCCCCCTCACTCTGTACACAACACCCAACACAACACATCAATCATACGACACAGTGATGAACAGTGGGGGTAACTTGTGAACCTCTTTTCCTCCACCACCCCCCCCCCCCCCTCACTCTGCACACAACACAACACAACACTTCGATCATACGACACAGTGATCAACTGTGGGGGTAACTTGTGTACCTTCTCTTCTTCCTCCCCCCCCCCCCCCCCCCCACAACTCGTATCAGTGCTCAAAAAGGAAGGAGGGAGGGAGATGAGGATGTACACAAGTTACCAGCGCTGTTTACATCAATCATACGACTCAGTGATGAACAGTGGGGGTAACTTGTGTAACCTGCTCTTCTTCCACCTGCCCCCCCCCTCCACTCTGCACACATCACAATACACAACAGATCAACACACACACACACACACACACACACACACACACACACACACACACACACACATACACACACACTCACACACGACGCACGGACACACACGAACATACTCACACTCACACTAATACACACAGACACACAGACACACACACACACACACACACACACACACACACACACACACACACACACACATATATAGATATATATATATACACACTCACCTACGCACGTACGCACACGCGCACACATGCCCTTGTCTAGATTCCCAGTCTACCGGAATACACACACACACACACACACACACGGACACGCACGGACACACACGCACACATATACACACACACTCACACACACCGGCTACACACACACAGACCCACACACACATACACACAGACCCACACACACACCACCACCACCACCACCACCACCACCACCACCACACTCGTCTTGATTATGAGGCTACCGGAATACATTTAGCTCAAACTTGACTAAATGTAAACACTGACCAGCAGTGAGAGTGTGTTACTTACTCGCTTTAACAAACAAAATAGCAGTTATCGATAGTTACCGGATATAAATTGGACAAAGTTGAAGGAGAAACACGCCTCATGTGGTAGCATTCAGTATCAGTGTCCCACGTTCAAGGAACTAAACTTTACAAACAACAAGAATCGTGGCAATGTGTTGAAAGTACTAGTAAAGCATAATCGTGATACAAAGCGAGAATGTCGACTTTGGAATTTGATTCATCAGTTTCGTATTTCGCATCTAGTATGTTGGTAAAATATTCTGAAATGTTCAAAGCAATCCACCAAGTCATTGTTAAAATGTAGCGCGTTTTGCCATGATACACTTAACAAATTACGCAAAAAGTCCCGTTTTTGTCGCTTTTGCGATCGACACCTGCATCTGTAGGAATAGCATTGCACGCGAAATACGCAAGGTAGCAAAACAAAACAATCTGTTCAGGATAGATAATTGGTTTGACATTCTTCTCGTATGTCAAAGTTGCAAAGTTTTGCCTATTGTGATTTTTTGTCGATTTTTCATTCGGCTCTTCCGTTTTTGTCTGGTTGATTTTGAGACCTTACTTGAGCGGCGGTCACGTGATCCCTGTAAAAGAAATATTTAATCCAAAAGGTGATCCTGAAGGTTAAGTGAACGGCCTTAACTGACATATACAGTTTTAATAACATGACACGGGGATTAATGCTTTACTTTGGGTTTGAAATTTGTTGGCCAAGTTTATACTAAAAGAGTTCAAAACTTGTTACAGAAAGTGTTGAAAAGTGGAACGCTTTTGTTTAAAGTGTGTGTATTGTGTATGCTTCTTGTTCTTGTTCTTCTTGTTCTTGTTCTTGTTCTTGTTTTTCCTCGTTCGCTCAAACATACGCTAGAAGTGGGTCACCATTTGACCTGGTCAAGTCAGCAGGCGAAGCTGGATAGGGGAAGTAACTGACTATTTTCCGGGTCGGGCACTTTCAGGCAGTTACTTCCCTTACTTCCTTTCGCCATGTACTGATTTTTGTCGACATGTCAGCATCCGTGTAAAATAAGTGATCAGGAATAGCTTTTGAATAAGTAATTTATGACACAAAGCTAATCAAATACGTTATAAATCCATCTGTATATTAAATGATTAGCTGATAGTGTATTGTTTTGGTCACGTGATGTAGGCTTGTTTGCTTGAGTTCGTGTCCTCGTTGAATACTGTTCCTTGTTTCGTGTCGTATTATGAATAACATTTTGTTTAAACCATTAGCTGATTTTGTAATTGACTTCGTGCGAAAAAGTGGAGCTGAAGAGGGTGGCAATTGTATTTCACAATAACAGCCTGATGTGCAACTGAAATGTCCTCATTCTTGTTAGTTTTGTGTGAAAAAGGGAATGAAGAGATGCTGTGCACAATTTGAAGCTTTGGATTTGCCTACCTTTTTTAAAAATGTATTATCAGCCGCTTTCTTGCTTCGCGCCCTCAAAATTTCAAGGGTTCGTGTGTTTTTATGCGAACTACTATCTAGTTCTACAGGAAAAGTCCAACACATGGTAAACACTATATAGTTTACCATGCGTGTTCACAACTGGTTGCAAAACGTGAGTTCCAAAGTGTTGGACTTGTACAAACTGCCGCCATCAAGCATCATCCCTGAGTGAAACACCTCAAAGATCGACACAGAACAACAACAAGAAAGGTTACTTATTGGAACGTTAGCCTACATTTGTGAAAAAACAAGACAAGTGAATGACTTGTTTTATCAAAAACTAAATATTCCAATAACAAACATTTCTTGGTTTTTTTTTATCCTCGGTTTTGGAACGTTAGCAGTCTATGTGTTTTAGGGTTATCACAAAGATCAACCTGCCAGCTGTGCGCCTTTCTTTTTTATTTGTTTGTGTGTGTTTTGTTCAAGGTGTTTTGGTTTGATTTGTTTTGAGGTTGTCTTTTGTTACATGTTAGATTAAATTGCAGTTATCTCCCTTCTGGATGGAGGGAAATTCAAGATGGTGACTTACTGTATACTGTCTTTACTTGACAAGTTGTGTTAACTTAATTTTGTAGAAAGTTTCTGAGATAGTGCACCGTTGTGTATTTTATGTTTGTGGTAGCGGAGACTTCGAAATGTGACGGAGGTCACCAAACTTTGTGGACAACAGTGATCATAAAACACTAAGTGTGTCTTGAGCTTACAATGAAAATGTATGATGCGGCCACACACTCAAATGCGCGCACGTGAAAACACACACACACACACACACACACACACACACACACACACACACACACACACACACACACACACACACACACACACACACACACACACACACACACACACACACACACACACACACACACACACACACACACACACACACACACACATACACAAACACACACACACAAACATACACACACATACACACACAAACACATAATACATAAGGCAGATAGAAGAGCAAAAACATTTTTATTAAAAAATAATCGGTTTTTTTGTGTTGGTGCTGTTTGAGAACGCCAAGATTTGCTATCGACTTTTCAAACAGGCAGTAAACATGTGTAAATTGTAAACGACATGTTTAGACTAAAAAGGTTCTGACAGGGGAAGCAGTTTCGAAGCGCAATCCCAAGGTCAAGATCTGAATGACGTAAAACACAAGCACGATGACGTCAATTCTTGTTTTGCGTCATAGAACTGACGAAGTCTTTCTCTGGCAATCTCCAAATGATTACAATCTGCGAAAACCAGGAATAACCCGATGTGTTTTGGATTGTTCTGGTGGTGGTGGTGGTTGTTGTTGTTGGTGTTGTTGTTGTTGTTGTTGTTGTTGTTGTTGTTGTTGTTGTTGTTGTTGTGGTGGTGGTGGTGGTGGTGTTGTGGTGGTGGTGGTCATGGTGGTGGTGATCGAGGTGGTGGTGGTGGTCGTCGTGGTGGTGATCTAGGTGGTGGTGGTGGTCGTCGTGGTGGTGATCGAGGTGGCGGTGGTGGCGGCGGTGAGGGTGGTGGTGGTGGTGGAGGTGAAGCTCACGGTAGTGGTGGTGACGATGGTGTTGATGGCAGCATGTCACGACAAGACACACTTACTGTCTCTCCTCTTTTTGGCGGAGGTAGTGGTCGTCGTCGTCGCTGGTGGTATTGGTGGTCGTTGTGGTGATGGCGGTGGTAGTTGTTGTTGTATTAGGTTGTGGCGTGGGTGGTGGTGGGGGTAGTGGTTGTTGTAAGGGATGGCGTGGTGGTGGTGGTGACAGGAGGCGTGCGGACCGTGATGAGCTGTGTGGTGCAGCGTGATACTGCATCCAGCCTGTCAGCACGATCAATATCCTCATCAGTCCTCCCTTCATCATCATCAACCTGATCTCTGCCCTGTAACACGGCCACCACGCGCCGCTCCAGGCCTCGCACAAAGCCATACCTCGCTACTGTCACTGTGTCCGTTGCCGCCACCGCCACGTCCTGCACAGCTCGCTCCCACCTCGCCCTGTTGTGTTTCCTGTCTTGATACCCCAACACACTCACCGGTACACCTGCATCCTTCAGTCCCTGCACCACGCCGCTAGCTGGTGACGTCACCCGCCCTGCCTCATCCGTGACGTCATCCTGTAGATCTGTGCTTCTGGTCAGGACGAACACATCACGGTAGCTCAGCCGGGAGGGACTGTTGGCGATGCTCCTCCCTGCAGGGAAAAGACCGTTGGAACAGTTAGACAGTCCTGTCTGATAAATATTCATGTATGTTAGCAAACATTCATTACAACCTATCCGTGTATTTGTTTTCTCAAACACACACACCATCCCCTCTCACACACACGCAGCATACACACTAGCTTTATAAAATCACCACAAAGTGTGTACATTTTAGACACATACAGCAACACTTCGACGTCATGACGTAATTTTGCAATAAAAATTACGTCATTTTTCTCCCTGCAGACTGACCTGACTTAGGATTTGATTGAAATTTTAGTTCTTTTGAAGTGAGCGAAGACTTTTCAATATATTCTCGAGAGGGCGGGGGCGGGGGGGGGGGGGGGGTGGTGGAACGAGAAGGTTTACCCCTCAACTCAAACCTACCACAATCATCATCATCATCATCATCATCATCATCATCATCATCATCATCATCATCATCATCATAACCAACACCCCCACCAACATCAACACCACCTCCAACATCATCACTATCATCATCAGCTACACAACTTACCCACACCCAGACGGCGCAGCACGGCAGCGATATCCTGACCACACTGTGCGCAGTCCAACGGCCACCGACCTGTGTGATCGTTGCCATGGTGACTCAGCCGTATAACGTTCAGCCCGTCCCCAGGCGCAGGCACGCCGCTGTCGCTGTAGTCGTGGACTTTACACCTGTGAATCACGGGCTGTATTTCACGGAGGATGGCGGGCGCCGAGCGGAGGGGGACAGTGAACACCTGTGTCTGTAGTGCTGGGGGTATGTCGCAGTTAATAGTACCGGCACACCACAGGTACAGGTGTGGTACTTGCTGCGCTAGGCGTGTTACAAGGTGTGTGTGACGGGGACCATCCTTCAGCCTGTGACACAGAATGGAGACATGTTGTTAGAGATGTGTGTCTCACTCATATGAGACATGTTGTTAGAGATGTGTGTCACACTCACATGAGACATGTTGTTAGAGATGTGTGTCACACTCACATGAGACATGGTGTTAGAGATGTGTGTCACACTCACATGAGACATGGTGTTAGAGATGTGTGTCACACTCATATGAGACATGGTGTTAGAGATGTGTGTCACACTCACATGAGACATGGTGTTAGAGATGTGTGTCACACTCACATGAGACATGCTGTTAGAGATGTGTGTCACACTCATAATTATGAGACATGGTGTTAGAGATGTGTTTCACACTCACATGAGACATGCTGTTAGAGATGTGTGTCTCACTCACATGAGATATGATAAGCTTATAACAGTTGTCCGCAAAAGATGTCACTTAATAGTTTACCATAATTACGTCTTTAGGATTTTACGCAGATTGTGGTTATGACAACATGCAATTCCAGGCATACAGGGTGGTGCGAGTTACATCAATCAGACAGCTCTCACTCTTCCTCTTTCGTACACACACACACACACACACACACACACACACACACACGCACACACACACACACACACACACACACACACACACACACACACGTATGAACACAAACCTGCTGTGAAAGCTCGCCTCGTCGATCAAGACGTGTAGGTGGCCGTTTTCCACACATGCCAAGAGGTCGGTGACTGCCTGCTCGACATCCGCCTCCCTGTCCCAGATATTGTACCGGTGGTACGACACGCTGCCTGGTGTCACGGAAGGCGTCGGGCCCGCGCTCAGCGACATCTCCAGCTGTTGTTTGATGGATGTGCTGACGGCCCGGGTGGGGTACCATGTTGACAGCACGTGCACATCGTGCCCCTGTCGCAGCCACCGCAAGCCTTGCAGCACCAGCACCACCGTCTTACCTGTTGGAACACAAAGAATAGTAAGGTTCATATATTGCAGGACAGTGTGAAAACAAGGCAGTGTTACACGTAGAGACGACTTTCACATCGTGACCCTGGTGATAGGGAAGATGTAGGCCCACGATCAGCCACCTCAACCCCTGCACTACCAGAACTGTCATACCTGTTTACACATAAAATATAACCTAAACAATATACTGTACATTTATTCCCCCCTCTGCTTCTTTACCTCTGTAAACTTGTAGAGCTAGTTATTTTTCGATAATGACCCAGCAACCAAACAAATAACGAGCCAGCAACAGCCTGAATCCTCGAT
This sequence comes from Littorina saxatilis, assembly GCF_037325665.1. NCBI lineage: Eukaryota > Metazoa > Mollusca > Gastropoda > Littorinimorpha > Littorinidae > Littorina > Littorina saxatilis. The sequence goes on along the minus strand of NC_090252.1, from coordinate 1,955,527 downwards.
AGTGCAATGGGTTGAGAAGCTGTTCTGTTTCGGTACTACTTTTGCGACTGAAAAGTTCCGAACGCTCTATACGTACGAAGTATACATCTCTGGAGCAAACAATACAAACATACCGCATTTAAATTAACAACTACAGGCCTGAACACATGAATATCCATATAAAATCCATGAGTTCGGTTGTTTTCTGAATCTAGATCTGCTGTGCACAAACCGTTCATCACAAGCAAATTCCCAAGGCAAGTAACTCATACTCTCGCGACAAGAGTAGTTCCCCTTCTTTTAACTCAGTTTCTTCGACAACACTGACTGCAATCCGACGGTCAGTTTTCAACAATATTTCATTTTATAAACAGATCACACGCAACCAAATGCACACATCTCATCAATTTAAACAACATAAAGCGGTTTCATACACTATTTTCCCCAGAAAACTGAACTTCATACAGTAATTAACGTTGGAACACGGGTGCAAAAGTTCGTCTGCTAGTCCCATTTGACGCAAGAACATTATCTTAAGCGATACTAAAACATAAACAGAACACACAATACCTGCCTTTACCGCCACAGCAGAATAACAGCATATCTGTGTACTTGATTTTAGTCCAAAACAAGGAAACTGACAAGAAGTGTTAACAGAATGGAATGATTTGCACGGAACTATACAACCGCGCATCAATCGATCGCCTGCGCAGGTTGACTGGTTGAGTGAGTCGGATTCGATGAAACTTTCGCACAAAAACTCCTGTTTTCTTTGAATAACTGAAGAAAGGAGGAATAAAGAGGTTACACACCTCGTCTCAGTGATTATTAAAAATAATGGTCTCAGTTCGCGGTCATGAAAAAGCTCGCTGAAGCTCGCATTTTTCATGATCCGCTAACTTCGACCATTATTTTTAATAATCACTGAGACTCGGCATGTAACCTCTACGTATTACAACACAATGTGAAAGGAAGGCTCTGTTACATTGAGTCCGTTTCACCAGTTACACGCGAAACACAGCATCAGGAACATAGCAATAAGCATAACAAAATGGATATAACTGCCAAGAACATTCTTATTTTAGAATATTACATTTCATGGAGACTAAATGAACAAACTTTTCTCCGAGTCAGCTGGATGCCTTTCCTTCAGTTGACACATTTTGGATGGAATCAGACGACACACACAGCGTGCACAAAACAAACCGTCCTCCAACAAAACTAGAACGTTCTGGTACGATGACGATAGAGTAAACTTTGACAAAAAAACAACGTCATACATATATCGCGTTGTGCATTCAACTAAGACGTCATTTGAGCAAACTAGCTGGCATCAGTGCACTGTAAGAAAATCAGAAAAATTGTTCGGTCAGTATCTTTGCCGCAACAACAGCAACGACGATAATTAGTGTTGTTGTTTACGATGATGATAACGATGATGATGATGATGATGATGATGATGATGATGATGATGAAAGGAAAATTCTTGAGAAGTACTAAAATGTTTGTTTTTTCTTCTTCATAAAACAGTGGCACAAGTAGCAGCATAAGTGATTGCTGGGTGAGGGTGGTGCCGGGTGGTGGTGGTGGTGGTGGTGGTGGTGGGTTTGTTTCTCTTCATAGCAGCAGTATTAGCACAGCACCCTTCACACACATGTCAGCAGGTGTACGGTGTAACCTCATTCACATCCTGTTCTACTAGTGATGTTCACATGTGCGACTTTCAGCCGAGTTTGAGCCGATTTTTGTCGATGAGAAGGCAGGCAAAAGTTGGTACAGCAAAATAGTCGCGAAGTTAACAGGGCCGGACTAGGCGAAGAGGAGGGGGGGGGGGGTTGCCAGTGGTGGGCCAGGGGGATGTCCCCCCTGGCGGCAGGGGCGGATCAGTTCATTTTATGACTGGTTTTTTTTCAAAAGTATATTGTGAAGATATGGGTGTGAAGGCGCGAAGCGCCGAGCTTGCTAGGGGGGTCCGGGGGCATGCCCCCCCGGAAAATTTTGAAAAAAAGGATGCAAAATGGTGCAATCTGGTGCATTCTGAGGATGATCATTACCAGTTTCAGGCAGCAGATTTTGTCACTGATTAATACCCCAAAAATTGAAACTCAATGTAAAATAAAGAAATGCATACCTCATTCAATATTTTTATTTTTTGGCTGGGGGGGGGGTCCGGAAACCCTAGAACCCATCCCCCCCTCATTGTGGGGGTCAGGGGGCGAAGCCCCCTGAAGCTGACGGGTAGGTCATATTCTGAGATAGGAAAAAGGTCGCTCCTTGCATGAAACGGCATAAAATAAGCAATAATAAAAAAAAATTAAATAAGTAAGGTACATGTTTAGGCTAGGGGGGGGGGGGGGTTGCGCAACCCCCATAACCCCCCCGGTAGTCCGGCCCTGGTTAACCATTTGGAAAGTCAACCCGAAATGTTATCAATTGCCGGCTTCTGGTCGAGAAGAAACTCCCGTTGAAAACTGCACAACTTTAAACAAAGACCCTAAAAACAGGGCGTTTGCTTTGAATAGCTTTTTCTAGAGGCTTAGTTTGTTAGCCGAGTGCGCCTGGAAGACCAAGCCTTGATAATTATAATAGAAGGCTACAGAGCTGAATTTAGCGTTGCCAGCACGAGAAACTAGAGCTACATCTGTTAGAGAACAGTCCAACATCGACAGCGAGGCAAACAACATGAAACACACAAAACAGGAAACAATCAATCCAGGGAAAGAGGCTGTGAGCTTGTCACCTGTTCCTGGCGCTCCCGTAATGTAGACCAGTGGCGGGTCTCGGTTCATTAGGCCCAGCTGTTGCAGGGTCAGAACAAGAAGTGCCAGCCTCCGCCCCAGTTCCGCCACCGCCTGGCCTGCAGTCCGCACCTCCACACGTACGTTGTTGTAGCAGGGGACAGACACCGTGGTGGCCGGACCAACAAACCTGTAACAGAAATAATTCAGATAATTTTAAATGATAATTAATACTCAAACGTAGAATACCAACATTGTTTCAGCACTGTGACGTAACTGACGTGGATGTCACTTCTCTCACCTGGCCACGATGTCCAGGTAAAGTTGATCAGTGAGCTGAGTGTCCACAGTGCAGGCCATCCTGTGTTGCCACCAGGTGCTCAGCTGTGATAGCACGGCGGGTGTCACGTGCCAGTACGATGCAGGCTGGGACAGTTGGTCAGAGCAACAGCACAGCTGGACGGCCTCTGCTGTGTTGGCGGCACCCAGGCTCTGACACACCGCCTGCAGCAGAGACATACATGTACAGTACGTAATACTTTATCTTTGTGTGGGACACAAGTATCATTATTTTCTTGGTTGAAACTGACAAAACATCCATCATTGTGACTATGTGCGCACGCTCTCGCGTGTGTGTGTGTGTGTGTGTGTGTGTGTGTGTGTGTGTGTGTGTGTGTGTGTGAGGCAGCAATTGTAAATGTACTGAGACCAGCACACACTCTCTCCCTGTGTCTCTGTCTCTCTTTCTTTCTCTTTATTCTCTCGCTCTCTCTCTGTCCCTAGCTCTGTCTCTGTCTCTCTCTCTCTGTCCCTAGCTCTGTCTCTCTTGACTGTCTGTGTGTCTGCCTCTCCCTCCTTCCCTCCCCCTCCCTCCCTCTCTCTCCCCCCTCTCTCTCTCTCTTGCTCTCTCTCTCTCTTGCTCTCTCTCTCTCTCTTGCTCTCTCTCTCCCTCTCTCTCTCTCTTTCTCTCCTCTCTCTCTCTCTCCTCTCTCTCTCTCTCTCCCTCTCCTCTCTCTCTGGCTTGCTATCTCTCTCTCTCTCCCTCTCTCTCTCTCTCTCTCGCTCTCTCTCTCTCTCTCTCTCTCTCTCTCTCTCTCTCTCTCTCTCTCTCTCTCTCTCTCTCTCTCTCTCTCTCTCTCTCTCTCTCGTTACCTGTTCCAATTGTTCATCGTTGTCCAAGACTCGCTCTAACTGAGCACTGCTGATGTAAGGCAGGAAGAGAGTTTTCTTGACAGTCATGCAAGGTCCGATGTCACTCACAAGATGCCTCACCACTCTCTCCGACTTGTCCAGCTGCTTGACCGCTTGCTTCACCTTCTGGGCAAGGAAAGGATCGGCCGGAGGGTGTGTCTCGTTCGAGGCACCCTTGGTTTTCCCCACAGACTTGAGCTCTCCGATCAGAATGCCGTGCTGGCGGTGGATCAAAAGAAAGTCAAAATCGCCCTGACGATCTTGTGCTAAGTCTTTGGGTAGTGGGAGCTGTTTCGCGGTCGCGGCATAGGCAGGCTCGTTGAGATAGCTGCCGAACTGTAGCTGAGACAGGATGAACATGGCCTCGTGACGACTGTCGCCAAGCTCCTGCAGGTTTAGCATCACGTGGTTCTGGGCAAAGTCATCCCGTATGTCGCTCTCCTGCACTCTTTCTGGCGCGAGATGTATCTGTGACAGTGATTCCTGGGTCCACATGCTGTGCTGTGATGACGGGATGAAGTGGCGACGGGACGGGGGAGCTGCGTGCACAAGGGCGCCACCAGACGGACAGTCTGGCAACACAAGCACGGGCTCACCGGTACCGGGTGCAGTGCCCCTGAAGTAGGGCACCCTGTTGAACTGTACCGGCGGCACACAGTAGGTACGGGTGACAGCGTCAGGGTAGAGTGACGTCACGATCTGCCGCCAGGGCTCAGCCTGTGCCTGTTGCGAGTTTCTGGCCGCCATGGTCTCGGGTTCAAACCTTCACTCAATGTGACCTGCGCGCTTTGTTGCTTTTGGGAACGACAGAGAGCCACCCTCGTTGTGCTGCTGGTTATGATCTACAATTTGTCTTTCTCTTACACCCGGTTAGACAATCAGTCCAGGTTCACAATGTCCTGTTCTGCTGGTTTTGATCAACTACTTGTCTTTCCCTTACACCCGGTTAGAGAATCTCTCACACCCGGTTAGAGTATCAGTCTCTACACATGCCATGCTCTGGTTATATCAGGCTCAGTGACAGAATTACGCACGTCTGGTTCCCCTATAGCTCAATAGGTAAATCTTCAGACAAAATGTTCCAGGTTTTCACCACACAACGTGTCATGAATGCAGAGTGTGGCGTGTTGTGTGTTACTGACCGAGGTCGGATGTGGCTCGCTAACACACGGCTCATAATAGGCATATGTCACAGACAGGCTGCATGACTACACTGTCACTCACACAAGTCAAGTTTCACAGACTGTCACTCACAGAAGTCATTTCTCTCAGACAGGCTGACTTCACTGTCACTGACACAAGTCAAGTTTCACAGACTGTCACCGACACAAGTCATTTCTCACAGACAGGCTGACTTCACTGTCACTGACACAAGTCATGTTTCACACTAGACTGTCACTGACACAAGTCATTTCTCACAGTCAGAATTCACTGTCACTGACACAAGACATTTCTCACAGTCAGAAATCACTGTCACAGTCAGAAATCACAGTCATTAAAATAAGTCATTTCTCACAGTCAGGTAGACTACACTGTCACTGACACAAGTCATGTTTCACAGTCAGGTAGACTACACTGTCACTGACACAAGTCATGTTTCACAGTCAGGTAGACTACACTGTCACTGACACAAGTCATGTTTCACAGTCAGGTAGACTACACTGTCACTGACACAAGTCATGTTTCACAGTCAGGTAGACTACACTATCACTGACACAAATCATGTTTCACAGTCAGGTAGACTACACTGTCACTGACACAAGTCATGTTTCACAGTCAGGTAGACTACACAGTCACTGACACAAGTCATGTTTCACAGTCAGGTAGACCACACAGTCACTGACACAAGTCATGTTTCACAGTCAGGTAGACTACACAGTCACTGACACAAGTCATGTTTCACAGTCAGGTAGACTACACTGTCACTGACACAAATCATGTTTCACAGTCAGGTAGACTACACAGTCATTGACACAAGTCATGTTTCACAGTCAGGTAGACTACACTGTCACTGACACAAGTCATGTTTCACAGTCAGGTAGACTACACTGTCACTGATAGTCGCCACAAACCCTGTAGGATTCGCAGTGCACGTCAGTGTCATTAAAAGTGCGGGACGAAGCGTCCTTACAAGTGCGGGACATTCTGTTTGCAACTCAGAAAATCTTTTTTTTTTTGTTTAGAGATTTTTGTATTTGATTGTTTTTATCAAATGCAAACCGTTACTTGCTCAGATGTGGTGACTTATCGACTGTACACATGTTTAATATGCACGCAATAATTTGAAAAGTAATTTACACTCCTTTCCTTTACCTAATCTTTGCTGGCTTTACACATTAACACGTGTTACACTGATCTAGTTACAGCACTGTAGTTGTAACGCTACAGTTCACAGTCCTCAACCCAACACACCACGTGTTACACTGATCTTGTTACAGCATTGTGCTGTGTAGTTGTAACGCTACAGTTCACAGTCCTCAGCCCAACACAACAACGCGTGTTACACTGATCTTGTTACAGCATTGTGCTGTGTAGTTGTAACGCTACAGTTCACAGTCCTCAACCCAACACAACAACGCGTGTTACACTGATCTTGTTACAGCACTGTGCTGTGTAGTTGTATCGCTACAGTTCACAGTCCTCAACCCAACACAACAACGCGTGTTACACTGATCTTGTTACAGCATTGTGCTGTGTAGTTGTAAAGCTACAGTTCACAGTCCTCAACCCAACACAACAACACGTGTTACACTGATCTTTTTACAGCACTGTGCTGTGTAGTTGTAACGCTACAGTTCACAGTCCTCAACCCAACACACCAACACGATTTACACTGATCTTTTGACAGTACTGTGCTGTGTAGTTGTAACGCTACAGTTCACAGTCCTCAACCCAACACAACAACGCGTGTTACACTGATCTTTAACAGCACTGTGCTGTGTAGTTGTAACGCTACAGTTCACAGTCCTCAACCCAACACATCACACATCACGAACCGTGACAAATTTATGATCCTATGACCCCCTGAACCTGAAATCATTTTTTGTTTCATCAGTGTAAAGAAGGCTTATACAGTACTGTCGGTCACACACTCCAAACTCGGTAATTCACTATCTGGCACTCCCGTTTATGCCTTGATTGCAAAACGAACGTCATTTAGAGATTAAAATGTTAAATTGTAATGTAGCAAGATGTAATACAGACAGAGATACTGAGAACAAATCGTTGTACAGTACTAAGACGGAACGCAACAGAACCAACACAAGGTGTGGACCAACGTCGCAGGGATAAACTTCCTGGTTGAATTATTCCAAGTCCTCTTGTATGCGTGGTGTCAACACTCTGTGTACCCGGGGTGCCTAGCTCATTAAATGACACTGAGGTGGGCCATGTGGTATGGTAGCACATTCCTGCCAACATTAGAAAAAGTGTTGTCTATTGGAATTGTCAAACTGCGAATATGCTTTGGTGGAGAATGTTTCTATCAATAAATACATTTAGAATTCAGATACAAAGTACGGGTAATTGGACAAGAGTAACACACGTGAAAAGAGTAACACACGTGACAAGAGTAACACACGTGACAAGAGTAACACACGTGACAAGAGTACCACACGTGAAAAGAAAAGTGGAGCAGGTTTATGGAGCTTGACATCTTAAAGGAAGAGGTTATCGTGTATAGTATACCGACATTCACAGCTCATGGGTCATTGTCTTCACCAACATTCACAGGTCATGGGTCACTGTCTTCACCAACATTCACAGGTCATGGGTCATTGTCTTCACCAACATTCACAGGTCATGGGTCATTGTCTTCACCGACATTCACAGGTCATGGGTCATTGTCTTCACCAACATTCACAGGTCATGGGTCATTGTCTTCACCAACATTCACAGGTCATGGGTCATTGTCTTCACCAACATTCACAGCTCATGGGTCATTGTCTTCACCAACATTCACAGGTCATGGGTCATTGTCTTCACCAACATTCACAGGTCATGGGTCATTGTCTTCACCAACATTCACAGGTCATGGGTCACTGTCTTCACCAACAAGGATACAAGCATAATTATACATGATGCCACCCCAATAGTCTGATGACATTTTGTCAAGGTATGACTAGCTTGCAACAAGGATACAAGCATAATTATACATGATGCCACCCCAATAGTCTGATGACATTCTGTCAAGGTATGACAAGCTTACAACAAGGATACAAGCATAGTTATACATGATGCTGCCCCAATAATCTATTGACATTCTGTCAAGGTTTGACTAGCTTACAACAAGGATACAAGCATAATTATACATGATGCCACCCCAATAGTCTGATGACATTCTGTCAAGGTGTGACTAGCTTACAACAAGGATACAAGCATAATTATACATGATGCCACCCCAATAGTCTGATGACATTTTGTCAAGGTGTGACTAGCTTGCAGGGAAAGGTGATGAGAACACCCACAACACTATGTCTCCCACACCATGCCAAGCACCCTGTAGGGTACAGGGAGGGTGGGGGAAACACCCACAACACTATGTCTCTCACACCATGCCAAGCACCCTGTAGGGTACAGGGAGGGAGGGTGGGGGAAACACCTACAACACTATGTCTCTCACACCATGCCAAGCACCCTGTAGGGTACAGGGAGGGAGGGTGGGGGAAACACCCACAACACTATTTCTCTCACACCATGCCAAGCACCCTGTAGGGTACAGGGAGGGTGGGGGAAACACCCACAACACTATTTCTCCCACACCATGCCAAGCACCCTGTATGGTACAGGGAGGGAGGGTGGGGGAAACACCCACAACACTATGTCTCTCACACCATGCCAAGCACCCTGTATGGTACAGGGAGGGAGGGTGGGGGAAACACCCACAACACTATGTCTCCCTCACCATGCCAAGCACCCTGTATGGTACAGGGAGGGAGGGTGGGGGAAACACCCACAACACTATGTCTCTCACACCATGCCAAGCACCCTGTATGGTACAGGGAGGGAGGGTGGGGGAAACACCCACAACACTATGTCTCTCACACCATGCCAAGCACCCTGTATGGTACAGGGAGGGAGGGTGGGGGTAACACCCACAACACTATGTCTCCCACACCATGCCAAGCACCCTGTAGGGTACAGGGAGGGAGGGTGGGGGAAACACCCACAACACTATGTCTCCCACACCATGCCAAGCACCCTGTAGGGTACAGGGAGGGAGGGTGGGGGAAACACCCACAACACTATGTCTCTCACACCATGCCAAGCACCCTGTAGGGTACAGGGAGGGAGGGTGGGGGAAACACCCACAACACTATGTCTCTCACACCATGCCAAGCACCCTGTAGGGTACAGGGAGGGAGGGAGGGTGGGGGAAACACCCACAACACTATGTCTCCCACACCATGCCAAGCACCCTGTAGGGTACAGGGAGGGAGGGTGGGGGAAACACCCACAACACTATGTCTCTCACACCATGCCAAGCACCCTGTAGGGTACAGGGAGGGTGGGTGGGGGAAACACACACAACACTATGTCTCTCACACCATGCCAAGCACCCTGTAGGGTACAGGGAAAGAGGGTGGGGGAAACACCCACAACACTATGTCTCCCACACCATGCCAAACACCCTGTAGGGTACAGGGAGGGAGGGTGGGGGAAACACCCACAACACTATGTCTCTCACACCATGCCAAGCACCCTGTAGGGTACAGGGAGGGAGGGTGGGGGTAACACCCACAACACTATGTCTCTCACACCATGCCAAGCATCCTGTAGGGTACAGGGAGGGAGGGTGGGGGAAACACCCACAACACTATGTCTCCCACACCATGCCAAGCACCCTGTAGGGTACAGGGAGGGTGGGTGGGGGAAACACCCACAACACTGTGTCTCTCACACCATGCCAAGCACCCTGTAGGGTACAGGGAGGGTGGGTGGGGGAAACACCCACAACACTATGTCTCCCACACCATGCCAAGCACCCTGCAGGGTACAGGGAGGGAGGGTGGGGGAAACACCCACAACACTATGTCTCCCACACCATGCCAAGCACCATGTAGGGTACAGGGAGGGTGGGTGGGGGAAACACCCACAACACTATGTCTCTCACACCATGCCAAGCACCCTGTAGGGTACAGGGAGGGTGGGTGGGGGAAACACCCACAACACTATGTCTCTCACACCATGCCAAGCACCCTGTAGGGTACAGGGAGGGTGGGTGGGGAAACACCCACAACACTATGTCTCTCACACCATGCCAAGCACCCTGTAGGGTACAGGGAGGGAGGGTGGGGGAAACACCCACAACACTATGTCTCTCACACCATGCCAAGCACCCTGTAGGGTACAGGGAGGGAGGGTGGGGGAAACACCCACAACACTATGTCTCCCTCACCATGCCAAGCACCCTGTAGGGATCAGGGAGGGAGGGTGGGGGAAACACCCACAACACTATGTCTCCCTCACCATGCCAAGCACCCTGTAGGGTACAGGGAGGGAGGGTGGGGGAAACACCCACACCACTATGTCTCTCACACCATGCCAAGCACCCTGTAGGGTACAGGGAGGGAGGGTGGGGGAAACACCCACAACACTATGTCTCTCACACCATGCCAAGCACCATGTAGGGTACAGGGAGGGAGGGTGGGGGAAACACACACAACACTATGTCTCTCACACCATGCCAAGCACCCTGTAGGGTACAGGGAGGGAGGGTGGGGGGTACAGGGAGGGAGGGTGGGGGGTACAGGGAGGGAGGGTGGGGGAAACACCCACAACACTGTTTGGTGTATTTGTTTAGCTTAATTGTTCACCGACATGGGAAATTGGTTGCCCAACAGAAAATATCGTTAGGTTTTATTAGATCGACATTGTAAGATGACCAACTGAAACACCGTAGTTGATAAATGACGTAATAACGTATAACTATCATATAACACTTTTATACACAAAAGCTACTTAGACTAGATCAACGACATTTTACTAGCTGGTAAAACAATCACTAAGCCTTCCAACTCTGTTGAACTATGTATGATTTGGCAATGTGCAGAATGTTTTAGATCTATCCCCGACGCAGTTTGTCAACAAACACGTCAAAAACGGCATCCTATTTCAGGGGCGGATTAGGGGGGGTGGTTACAGGGGTTCCGCACCCCCCCCCCCCCCCCCCCGCCCCCCTCCTCACCGGCTGTCAAAAAAGAAGATTTAATACTAACTTTAAAAGAAATAATGAGTGGCTGCTGACACCAGTGGATCATGTTTATAATCAAGGATAAGCCATAAATTGTTCATAAAATAGCTAAAACTCTTCAGCTTGAGTTAGAGTTAAAAGGCATACACATACAGAATGTATATAATAAACAGAAAAATACAATACATGGCTTGCTTTGTGCTAGGTTTACACTAGTAGGATTTTTAAAAATTGAAAAGTTCAATTTTGGTCGCATTTCAATTTCATTTTTATATTTAGTCAAGTTTTGACTAAATATTTTAACATCGAGGGGGAATCGAAACGAGGGTCGTGGTGTATGTGCGTGTGTGTGTGTGTGTGTCTGTGTGTCTGTGTGTGTGTGTGTGTGTGTGTAGAGCGATTCAGACTAAACTACTGGACCGATCTTTATGAAATTTGACATGAGAGTTCCTGGGTATGAAATCCCCGAACGTTTTTTTCATTTTTTTGATAAATGTCTTTGATGACGTCATATCCGGCTTTTCGTGAAAGTTGAGGCGGCACTGTCACGCCCTCATTTTTCAACCAAATTGGTTGAAATTTTGGTCAAGTAATCTTCGACAAAGCCCGGACTGCGGTATTGCATTTCAGCTTGGTGGCTTAAAAATTAATTAATGACTTTGGTCATTAAAAATCTGAAAATTGTAAAAAAAAATAAAAATTTATAAAACGATCCAAATTTACGTTTATCTTATTTTCCATCATTTGCTGATTCCAAAAACATATAAATATGTTATATTCGGATTAACAACAAGCTCTGAAAATCAAAAATACAAAAATTATTATCAAAATTAAATTGTCGAAATCAATTTAAAAACACTTTCATCTTATTCCCTGTCGGTTCCGGATTCCAAAAACATATAGATATGATATGTTTGGATTATAAACACGCTCAGAAAGTTAAAACAAAGAGAGGTACAGAAACGCATGCTATCCTTCTTAGCGCAACTACTACCCCGCTCTTCTTGTCAATTTCACTGCCTTTGCCATGAGCGGTCGACTGACGATGCTACGTGTACATACGGTCTTGCTGAAAAATGGCATTGCGTTCAGTTTCATTCTGTGAGTTCGACGGCTACTTGACTAAATATTGTATTTTCGCCTTACGCGACTTGTTTTTAAGTCATGCAAACCACACAGCAAAGCTTGTAGTACAATGTATTCTCTATTTATTATCATTCTTATAACAGCAAAGCCCGGAAGCTCTCATTCCAAAATAGAAAAGAAAGAGAGAATGCTTTATGTCCTACAGGCTAAATATTTCGCCTCTTGAGGACAAGATATGGGTTATATGATTCGAGTTTTACGCCTTCACGACTTTTGACGAGATACACAAGTGTATGCGTGTTTAGGTGGTATCAGCCATCTGCACTTATGGCAGAATGACCAAGGTCTTTTACGTGCCATTGTGGTGACAGGGGGGTGGGACATGGCTTCCGTCTCTGGGTCTGCACATAAATTTGACCCGTGTCCGTCCCGGCCCGAATTCGAACCTGCGACCTTCCGATCACAAATCCAGTGCTCTACCACCTGAGCTACCGGGCCCCAGCTCTCATTCACTCGCTAACCGACACTTTTAGGGAGAGAGGTTGGGTGTGGGGGGTGAGAGAGAGGTTGGGTGTGGGGGGTGAGAGAGAGGTTGGGTGTGGTGGTGGGGTGCATTTCAAGGAGTCTCGTCATGTTCTAATAAACACCACGACACAGAACACGCAGGGGCCGCGGTCATGATAATCTACTGTCACGTGACACTAGTCATATAACGACAGAACAGACTTACCTGTGGTGCTCAGACAGAACAGGCTTACCTGTGGTGCTCAGACACAGCTCTCAAGATGTTCAGTGCAACAGAAAGATTGTGAGACACAAGTGGCAAGCTGTTTGTCTCAGTGCACTGTGCTGTGTTTAGTTGTAACGCTACAGTTCACAGTCCTCAGCCCAACACATCTTACACCACGAAACGTGACAAACTTATGATCATACATGACCCCCTGAACCTTAAATCATTTTTTTTTCACGTAAAGTAGGCTTATACAGTACTGTCGGTCACAGACTCCAAACTCGGTTGTTCACTATCTGGCACTCCCGTTTATGTCTTTATTGCAAAACGAACGTCATTTACTGATCAAAATGTTAAACAGAAATGAAGTAAGTTGTAACACAGACTGAGATACTGAGAACAAATCGTTGTACAGTGCTAGGACGGAATGCAACACAGAACTATAACAAGGTGTGCACCAACGACGCAAGGAAAAACTTCCTGGTTGAAATATTCCAACTCGTTATCCTGTATGCGTGGTGTTGACACAACGACAGCGACCACGTGACACACTCTTTATACCCGAGGTGCATAGCTCATCAAATTACACTGGGGTGGGTCATGTGGCATGGGAAGACGGCCTAATATGGACCGGCAAAATGAACCACCTCCAGTTCTGCAAACTAACGGTGTTAGAGCGCTCAAAACTATTTCATTCGCTGTATTTACCCTCTCTGGGTAATTTGCACATGTTACAACAGTTGCAGAAACACAAACCACAAAACCGTTAGGCTTTATACTCTTTTTAACGCCGCTTTTGGCAGCGTTCACTCTATATTTGACGCTTAAAACGGACTAGTTTCTGTCCACGATCAAAGCTGTTATCGCACAAACATCGCTATACATGACAGCTAGTACTGTATTTGTTACACTTTAGCAGTGTTGACCCCGAGTATCTACTGCAAAGAAAAATAATAGCAAAATCTCAAAGTATAAGGATGTCCCCTGATATGAACCAACTTCAACAATTAGAAGGAAATAAAAGCTAAGGGCTCTTTTAATCAATTCAGTAAGAAGCTTGCTGAAAGTAACCTATAACTAGCCTTTCTAGCTTTCCCCAAAATGTACCAAATGGTCCTCTTTTCGTTGAAGTTGATAAATTCCTTTATTTTCTCTCTGTTTTTGATCAGTTTCTTCAGTTTCCTTTTGTACTTTAACAACCGTTATTGTCAAATCGAAACACATAAATCTAAAGCATAATAGAATTAGTCTGACTTGCATGCTAAGTTGTATCATCCTATTCTCTACACCCCCTCTCGTCAGCTTCGCTCCGCCGCCGACACTCGACTCTTCCGACTCCCCACAGTGCAAACAAAGACATGTGGCGAGAGGTCCTTCGCCTATCAAGCCCCTGTGACCTGGAATAGATTAGCCTACCACTGCCTCTCAGACACACAGATTCTCTCACTACATTCAAGACAAATCTCAAAACACACCTCTTTCAGCGCAAGTGATTTCCCCCCCAGCATCTCCCCACCCACCCAATCCCGCCCCACCTCACCCCCTACCTAGCGCCTAAAATAACGTGTATATATATTTTCTGCGCTTTGTGTCAGCACTGTTTGTGTGTGTGTAAATAGTACCGTTGACACGTTTTTATATAGAAGCCTACTGTGGTTCTTGTTCTTAGGCTGTGTATTGGACTGTCATTGTATGCCTGCATCATTAGTTGTCAGTAATTATTACATGTGCTGATTGTTCTCTTTGCCTGTGCGTATAGTATGTTGGTTATGTTTGGTCATAGTATGTTTGTTTATGTTTGGTCGTTATATTGCCTGTGCGTGTATTGTATGTTTGGTCGCTTTCTTTGCCTGTGCATGTATAGTTTGTTGGTTATGTTTGGTCGGTTTCTTTGCCTGTGCGTGTATAGTATGCTTGGTCGATGTATGTATTGTAAAGCGCTAAGAGTAGACATTTTTCTAGAATAGCGCTATAAAAGTTTGCATTATTATGATTATTATTATTATTATTTTAAAGTAAAGGGAGCTTTTTACGGTGATTCGTGAAGGTCTCTTCATTGGTCCATTTTAGGCGCCCAGGCTCCTAATACAATGGGACACACTGCCTGTAACACGTCTCTACTGTGGTGATGACGACAGGTTACATATATACACTACACACTGCCTGTAACACGTCTCTACTGTGGTGATGACGACAGGTTACATATATACACTACACACTGCCTGTAACACGTCTCTACTGTGGTGATGACGACAGGTTACATATATACACTACACACTGCCTGTAACACGTCTCTACTGTGGTGATGGCGACAGGTTACATATATACACTACACACTGCCTGTAACACGTCTCTACTGTGGTGATGACGACAGGTTACATACACTACACACTGCCTGTAACACGTCTCTGCTGTAGTGATGACGACAGGTTACATATATACACTACACACTGCCTGTAACACGTCTCTACTGTGGTGATGACGACAGGTTGGTTCAGACACAGACTGAGCTGTGATAACACTGATCCTCACTGACAAGATCACGCCGAACAAATAGATACATCGTGTTTTGTTGGCATAACACAAAAAATACGGTCTGCATGACAGGATGTAAGATAGTAGGTCTAGAAATATCACTTAAAGAACTTCCCAAAATGCATGATGTTTCTAAAGTTGGTGTCTAACATGTACCTCATATATTCATTTTTTGCTGCATTAAAGTGATCATTGAAAATATAGCTCACTGTGCCCGTTTTCAAAGACATCTTGAAAAATGTTGCTGTCATCAACCAAAACCTTGCATTCAAAGCAGTGTTATTGATATGACATGCATTCAAGCACACACTGCGTGTAATAGAGACGTGGACTAGCTTATGCTCGGTGCATCTTGTGATTTTGGTTATGCTTGTAAAAATGACGGAAATAGATCAATTCAAAGTTATGTAGTTGGAAAACACAAGGATACGACATGCATAACTTGCATGTTACAGACATCATTCAGTTTGGTTTTCAAATGTTACAGATTGCACAACTATTGGTTCGAACTTGAATACCAACTATTATTGTTTTTGTGTAGTTTTGTACAACTTAATTACTGTAAACTTAACGGTCTAATAACGGTCAACATGGACGGTCTCAGTGTCAGCTTGTTACACTTTTCTGCTTACCTTTTCGGCGTGTGAAAGTGGGTAGTTCTCGTCTTATGTCGACAAAATGGTTTTATGTGGTTATGTGGTCTGCAACATGAGTGTAATTCGTGTCTTATCCAGCCTTCCCCACAGTTGTTATGCGTTCTGTATCCTACTCATGTGTGGGTATCATACTACACAACGTCATAGACACAAGAAAACGTATATAAACTATATTGTCATCATTTTCACGAGTTTTCATTCACAAACACCTGGGAAATAAATCTCATGTTCCCTATGCAATAACTCGAGGTGGTGATTGGGTTTGAGCTTTCAGGTGAAACGTGGATTGTCAAAGTAAAAGCCAATCAGGCTGATTGTTTGATGTGTGGAACCATCGCGGCTTTGGATTTGTGTTTCCGAGGACAACGATTGTAAGCATTCACTCTCAAAGACCCAATCAATGTTGATAATTACCGCGGCGACTCATGGTCAATTTGCAACTTATCTCTGTAATCGCAAAATCCACAACGAAAAGTCATAAACACTTAAAAAGAAAAGAAATATGCTCAACACTTACTGAACTCACAGGTATGATCGCAGCTCTGTACATTTTCAGACTGGAAGAAAAGGTCAACAAGCTACGTGTGACGTCACATACAAGTTTGACGTGTTATCTCGTGCTACTGTGACGATGCTTTGTGGCCCGGAGTTGGATTCTAAAAATTCGTCTCCCTGTGGGTTTTTGTGCATTTTGTTGCACAACCAAAATGATGACAAAAACGATGTTTGGTGGCTTGTTGTCAGACCAGCATTTTGTTGTTGGTCCTCGGGGAGCATATCGCCTTTTGTCTCATATTTATCAACCGCGGCCTTCGGCCTTGGTCGATAAAGATGAAACAAAAGACGATATGGTCCCCATGGACCAACAAAAAAGCTGGTCTGTCAACAAGCCACCAAACATCTTATACTATCCCTGATACATTGTAGCTAACTCATGACATTACAGCATGTGCAAACTGCATACGCGGGAAGCGTGCAAATGTCAAACGTACCAATAAATCCACACAAAGTAAGAACCTGGGAGAGTTGATGATGCTGACGCAACGGTTAAAATCTCATTCAAGCAAATATAGTATCATGGCTGCAAAGAAAAATATATACTGAACATTCTTCATCTACCAAAAGTTAAGAGCAGGATGTTTGGAGCCTCTCTGAGCAACAAATATACAGCCACCCACCCCAAGTTTTTCTCACGAGCTAATGCGAACTGTAACGTTTGTGTTACGCCAACAAATCACGATGTATCTATTTATCCGTCGTGAAGATATATAAGACTCATCACGGCCACGCGATACGTGTACCAGGGCCCTCGTGACGTTTCACTCTACTGCACATACGGGTCACGAAGAACTCATCGTGGTGGTGGTTGTGGGGGGGGGGGGGGGGGTTGGAGCGTACTTGGGTTAGCACAAATGCAGATAAAAACATTTATTCCCCCCTCTGCTTCTTTACCTCTGTAAACTTGTAGAGCTAGTTATTTTTCGATAATGACCCAGCAACCAAACAAATAACGAGCCAGCAACAGCCTGAATCCTCGATAGTGCAATGGGTTGAGAAGCTGTTCTGTTTCGGTACTACTTTTGCGACTGAAAAGTTCCGAACGCTCTATACGTACGAAGTATACATCTCTGGAGCAAACAATACAAACATACCGCATTTAAATTAACAACTACAGGCCTGAACACATGAATCTCCATATAAAATCCATGAGTTCGGTTGTTTTCTGAATCTAGATCTGCCGTGCACAAACCGTTCATCACAAGCAAATTCCCACGGCAAGTAACTCATACTCTGGCGACAAGAGTAGTTCCCCTTCTTTTAACGCAGTTTCTTCGACAACACTGACTGCAATCCGACGGTCAGTTTTCAAGAATATTTCATTTTATAAACAGATCACACGCAACCAAATGCACACATCTCATCAATTTAAACAACATAAAGCGGTTTCATACACTATTTTCCCTAGAAAACTGAACTTCAAACAGTAATTAACGTTGGAACACGGGTGCAAAAGTTCGTCTGCTAGTCCCATTTGACGAAAGAACATTTACTAAGCGATACTAAAACATAAACAGAACACACAATATCTGCCTTTACCGCCACAGCAGAATAACGGCATATCTGTGTACTTGATTTTAGTCCAAAACAGGGAAACTGAAAAGAAGTGTTAACAGAATGGAATGATTTGCACGGAACTATACAACCGCGCATTAATCGATCGCCTGCGCAGGTTGACTGGTTGAGTGATTCGGATTCGATCAAACTTTCGCACAAAAACTCCTGTTTTTTTGGAATAACTGAAGAAAGGAGGAATAAAGAGGTTACACACCTCGTCTCAGTGATTATTAAAAATAATGGTCTCAGTTCGCGGTCATGAAAAAGCTCGCTGAAGCTCGCATTTTTCATGATCCGCTAACTTCGACCATTATTTTTAATAATCACTGAGACTCGGCATGTAACCTCTACGTATTTGTTTGTAGCCAAGTGGCGTACGCAGTCTTTTTGTGTAATTATCTCCTGCCCGACCCAGTTGCCTCCCCTGTCTATTATCTTCCCCTGACCCAAGTTGTGTCTCCCGCTAGGATTATTGTGTGTTTACTATCGTAGGGTAGACTCTTGACCGGATTCCTTTCTAACCTCTTATCTCAGATTTAGGTGGTCGTTATGTAACGTGCCGCCAGGCTGTCTGGGTATCGCTGGACGGCGGTTTGTCAAGTGGGTGTCATTTCTTTTGACAGGGTACAATCATTGAAGATGCCAGGTAGCTTGGAGGTTATAGTCTCTTACCCCCCCCCCCCCCCCTTCTGTGTATCAGCTTTGACACTGCTTGTAATATTTCCGGTGTGTGACACCCCTGTAACGATTTCATGCCTCGGTACCGATCCCTTCCATTGGGCAGGCAATCTTAAGACGACGCCCCCCGTTGTCTGACACCGGGTATCTTTCCTATTGGCTATTGGGAATCGGAGTTGACCAGCCTTTAAAAGGGAGAGCATTTAGGCTAGAGGAGAGAACGCGATTTGTGATATACTGAGCTGTGTGCTGCTCGATTGTGTCGGTTGACGTGAACGGTCGAAGTGCTGACCATATTTGTCGCGAAGTTGTAATCAGTCGACTTGTGGTGTTAGATTCCGATACCTGTGCTCTTGTGTTTACGTTTCACTGAGTGTGCTCACTGAGGAGAATCTGTAAGTAACTAGATGCTTTATTCATTCCTTATGCTGTATTCTTTCCTTATGCTCTATTCTTATGTTTCATTTGATGCTATGATGTTTGCATATATGTACATTTTGACGCTGATTTGGTCCCGGGCGATGTCCGACCGGTCTCGCGTCAGAGTCGATGACGCCATTTTGATCTAGCAGAGAGATGTGTTTTCTAGATCAGTTTCTAATTACTTTCATGATTTGACGCTGAAATTGAGCGTTAATAACTTCTAATATTTGATGACCAGTTATTCTAAAGTTGTTTTAGAGTCTTGTGAACATAAAACTCGCGCGTGTATCGTAACCCATGTGTATCGTTGCCATTTTTCCCCATTTTATCACATATTATTTCTGGAGATCAGTAAAGTCTGAGTAGTAGTCGGTTAAAAGCCCAAAGTTAAGCCCTCCGTGCCATTGGCCCGTAAAGCTACCTATTTACGATTTAGGCGCAGAAACCCCTACAATTGATGAACGGGAATTATGGTTGACATATTATTTTGGGTAATGAACTCGTATCATGAGTTATCTTTCTTATTCTTGTCGTTATTATTCAACTCGATGAAGATGTGTCTTCATGGCGATGAACATACTTAGTAATAACAATTATTTTGCAGTTGCGGTTCATGCAGTTGGTTAATTTATGTAGAGCATTTTCCTATGCAAGGCTTAGGCCTAAGGGAAGATGTTGGTTACTTCCCTTGACATTAGCTGTTGTGGAGTTGTTTAACTCACTGTGGATTCTCTTTCAGAGAATGCTGTGTCTGCAGGATTTTGGCTGTATTGTTTAGGTTTATTGTGGAATGTATGTATGGTTAGGATGCATTGGTATGAATGGTGCGTTTTACTTGTTATGCCATGTACTTATATTATGTTTTCTTTTCTTTTCATGTGTCATCAGACACTGCTTTCTGGTGTTAACTTTCTGGTGTTAACTTTCTGGTGTCTACTTTCTGGTGTACGTTAATTAAAAGTCACGTTATCGCAACCTCTGTCTTGGCGTCTCATTTATGCTTCCTGGCCTATTCCTCCCCCTTCCACTCCACCCTATCACATCTGGCGCATGCGTAGCAGGATTCAGGAAGTAGAGACGCCGTAGTTTAACACCAGAAAGCAGGGAAAGCAGTGTAGGATTGACTCAGCACATCCAAGATGGCGGTCGACGGGGTTCCTAGACCCCAGTGGCAGATGTTTCCCCCTCCCAGGCTTCCTGTCTTCACTGGTGGTGACGATGGCTGTCAGCTCGACGATTTCAGCACCGAGGCACGTCGCGTCATTTCCCATTTCAACATGGCGGCACTTGGTGGGGAGGGAGCAGAGTGGCTGATCCAGTCACTCGCTGGGCCTGCCAGGAAGGAGGTTAACCTGCACCCCCCTCAGGCGACCGCTACGGCTGACCTAGTCCTGACCATTCTGCAGGACACGTTTGGGGACCACGCCAGCATTTCCACTCTACTAGCGTCGTTCTACAGCATCTCCCAGAGTCAAGAGGAGGGCATTCTCTCATATGCCCACAGGTTGCAGGCTCTGCAGGTGAAGACGAATGCTGTTGTTGCCGGTACGGTTTCCGATGCTGCACTTCGTGATCGATTCATGCACGGACTGTTCTTGCCTGCAATGAGACGGGACCTCATGCGCTTTGCGAGAGGGCGTGAGGCTGTCACTTTTGCGGCAGTCCGTGCAGAAGCTCTCAGGTGGATGAGGGAAGATTTCGAGGTGGTGACGAAGCAACAACAACAAGCAACAGAGAGCAGCACTGAGGTACGCAGCCTGCAATTACAAGTCAACGAACTCGCCGTCAGATCAGCAGAGCTTCGCGCTGCCCTGGACCAACATCCGCGAGCTGCCTCACGTCATCAGCAACCGTCCGCGAAGCCACGTTGTTGGCTTTGCAACCGCCACGGGCATCTGCAGAGCAGGTGCCCTACCAAGCGTCATAGAGGTGAACAACTGCTGTCATGGAGACAGCCAAGTGAGAAACGCGCGAGTCATCAATCAACATCCATCACGGCGCAACCTCTCCTTGAGCAAAGCTGTCAGACAGAGGAACAGCATCGGCTGGCGACAACCCCCGTCCCCGTGCAGCTACACGACGCTCAGTTGATTTCATTTTGGGATTCGTTACTTAATCTTGCCCCTGTACCCCGAGTCCCTGCTACCCCAACGTTCCCGGACCGAGGCACTGTCTGCATCGCACGCCCTGTCTTCCCCCCACCCGTCCAGCCTCATCCGGTGCAGCCAGCGGCCCCTGCACCTGTTCTACAGGCCCATGAGCTTCCAGTGCCAGTACTGCGAGTCCCAGACCAGCCTCTGGCTAGAGACCCAGAACCTCTGGTTCCTCCTCCAGCTGCTGTGCCTGTGCGCCGCTCACAGCGTATACGGCAGAGATTTTCGTCGTTCTGAGCAGTCATGGGATTAACTTGATTTTATTTATTTTGAACAGACGGACTTGTGTGTAATATAATAAGTGTGCCGCTGTCATAACCCCGCCATCCGTCTATTGTGAACAGTCAGGAGAACAATGTGCTGCTGTCACGTGGGCAATGTGTCATTTGTGAGACTGTTCGTGTTCTGCTAAGAGACTGTGTGTACACTATGAGTATTGATTGCCTGTTGTATTGTGTCTTGTATGAATGGGTTGGGTGACTGTGCGTGTCATCCGTTACCGTTTCTGATTTTATTTGTTGTTTCACTTGGGTGAACTTGTGTTTGATTTATAGATGTCATTTTCAGCTATTCCCGAGGCGCTGTACCTGCGAGGACGCAGTTGGTATAGAGCTGGGGGGGATGTAGCCAAGTGGCGTACGCAGTCTTTTTGTGTAATTATCTCCTGCCCGACCCAGTTGCCTCCCCTGTCTATTATCTTCCCCTGACCCAAGTTGTGTCTCCCGCTAGGATGATTGTGTGTTTACTATCGTAGGGTAGACTCTTGACCGGATTCCTTTCTAATCTCTTATCTCAGATTTAGGTGGTCGTTATGTAACGTGCCGCCAGGCTGTCTGGGTATCGCTGGACGGCGGTTTGTCAAGTGGGTGTCATTTCTTTTGACAGGGTACAATCATTGAAGATGCCAGGTAGCTTGGAGGTTATAGTCTCTTACCCCCCCCCCCCCCCCCTTCTGTGTATCAGCTTTGACACTGCTTGTAATATTTCCGGTGTGTGACACCCCTGTAACGATTTCATGCCTCGGTACCGATCCCTTCCATTGGGCAGGCAATCTTAAGACGACGCCCCCCGTTGTCTGACACCGGGTATCTTTCCTATTGGCTATTGGGAATCGGAGTTGACCAGCCTTTAAAAGGGAGAGCATTAGAC
>NC_090252.1:1915402-1925402 GCF_037325665.1 Littorina saxatilis | reverse complement strand
AAGATTTGCACTCAAACACATCTGCCTAATTTTGTTGTATGAAGGGTAGTACAGTATGCATGTCTGATCGCTGCTTATTGTCTACCCCAAAGCCTGTTTAAATCTGTATTCAATTGTAATTCGTTATGCTTATATCATGTGAGTGCTGTGCGTTTAGACTTTAGGATGGATGCTGTTTAGTTGCCTGATTTGTGTTAATGAGTTGCAATGTACAGTGCTGTGCTTTTAGACTTTAGGATGGATGCTGTTTAGTTGCCTGATTAGTGTTAATGAGTTGCACTGTACAGTGCTGTGCGTTTAGACTTTAGGATGGATGCTGTTTAGTTGCCTGATTTGTGTTAATGAGTTGCAATGTACAGTGCTGTGCTTTTAGACTTTAGGATGGATGCTGTTTAATTGCCTGATTTGTGTTAATGAGTTGCAATGTACAGTGCTGTGCTTTTAGACTTTAGGATGGATGCTGTTTAGTTGCCTGATTTGTGTTAATGAGTTGCAATGTACAGTGCTGTGCTTTTAGACTTTAGGATGGATGCTGTTTAATTGCCTGATTTGTGTTAATGAGTTGCAATGTACAGTGCTGTGCGTTTAGACTTTAGGATGGATGCTGTTTAATTGCCTGATTTGTGTTAATGAGTTGCAATGTACAGTGCTGTGCTTTTAGACTTTAGGATGGATGCTGTTTAGTTGCCTGATTTGTGTTAATGAGTTGCAATGTACAGTGCTGTGCTTTTAGACTTTAGGATGGATGCTGTTTAGTTGCCTGATTTGTGTTAATGAGTTGCAATGTACAGTGCTGTGCGTTTAGACTTTAGGATGGATGCTGTTTAATTGCCTGATTTGTGTTAATGAGTTGCAATGTACAGTGCTGTGCTTTTAGACTTTAGGATGGATGCTGTTTAGTTGCCTGATTTGTGTTAATGAGTTGCAATGTACAGTGCTGTGCTTTTAGACTTTAGGATGGATGCTGTTTAGTTGCCTGATTTGTGTTAATGAGTTGCAATGTACAGTGCTGTGCTTTCAGACTTTAGGATGGATGCTGTTTAGTTGCCTGATTTGTGTTAATGAGTTGCAATGTACAGTGCTGTGCGTTTAGACTTTAGGATGGATGCTGTTTAGTTGCCTGATTTGTGTTAATGAGTTGCAATGTACAGTGCTGTGCGTTTAGACTTTAGGATGGATGCTGTTTAATTGCCTGATTTGTGTTAATGAGTTGCAATGTACAGTGCTGTGCTTTTAGACTTTAGGATGGATGCTGTTTAGTTGCCTGATTTGTGTTAATGAGTTGCAATGTACAGTGCTGTGCTTTTAGACTTTAGGATGGATGCTGTTTAGTTGCCTGATTTGTGTTAATGAGTTGCAATGTACAGTGCTGTGCTTTCAGACTTTAGGATGGATGCTGTTTAGTTGCCTGATTTGTGTTAATGAGTTGCAATGTACAGTGCTGTGCTTTTAGACTTTAGGATGGATGCTGTTTAGTTGCCTGATTTGTGTTAATGAGTTGCAATGTACAGTGCTGTGCGTTTAGACTTTAGGATGGATACTGTTTAATTGCCTGATTTGTGTTAATGAGTTGCAATGTACAGTGCTGTGCTTTTAGACTTTAGGATGGATGCTGTTTAGTTGCCTGATTTGTGTTAATGAGTTGCAATGTACAGTGCTGTGCTTTTAGACTTTAGGATGGATGCTGTTTAGTTGCCTGATTTGTGTTAATGAGTTGCAATGTACAGTGCTGTGCTTTTAGACTTTAGGATGGATGCTGTTTAGTTGCCTGATTTGTGTTAATGAGTTGCAATGTACAGTGCTGTGCTTTTAGACTTTAGGATGGATGCTGTTTAGTTGCCTGATTTGTGTTAATGAGTTGCAATGTACAGTGCTGTGCGTTTAGACTTTAGGATGGATGCTGTTTAATTGCCTGATTTGTGTTAATGAGTTGCAATGTACAGTGCTGTGCTTTTAGACTTTAGGATGGATGCTGTTTAGTTGCCTGATTTGTGTTAATGAGTTGCAATGTACAGTGCTGTGCTTTTAGACTTTAGGATGGATGCTGTTTAGTTGCCTGATTTGTGTTAATGAGTTGCAATGTACAGTGCTGTGCTTTTAGACTTTAGGATGGATGCTGTTTAGTTGCCTGATTTGTGTTAATGAGTTGCAATGTACAGTGCTGTGCTTTTAGACTTTAGGATGGATGCTGTTTAGTTGCCTGATTTGTGTTAATGAGTTGCAATGTACAGTGCTGTGCGTTTAGACTTTAGGATGGATGCTGTTTAATTGCCTGATTTGTGTTAATGAGTTGCAATGTACAGTGCTGTGCTTTTAGACTTTAGGATGGATGCTGTTTAGTTGCCTGATTTGTGTTAATGAGTTGCAATGTACAGTGCTGTGCTTTTAGACTTTAGGATGGATGCTGTTTAGTTGCCTGATTTGTGTTAATGAGTTGCAATGTACAGTGCTGTGCTTTTAGACTTTAGGATGGATGCTGTTTAGTTGCCTGATTTGTGTTAATGAGTTGCAATGTACAGTGCTGTGCGTTTAGACTTTAGGATGGATGCTGTTTAGTTGCCTGATTTGTGTTAATGAGTTGCAATGTACAGTGCTGTGCGTTTAGACTTTAGGATGGATGCTGTTTAATTGCCTGATTTGTGTTAATGAGTTGCAATGTACAGTGCTGTGCTTTTAGACTTTAGGATGGATGCTGTTTAGTTGCCTGATTTGTGTTAATGAGTTGCAATGTACAGTGCTGTGCTTTCAGACTTTAGGATGGATGCTGTTTAGTTGCCTGATTTGTGTTAATGAGTTGCAATGTACAGTGCTGTGCGTTTAGACTTTAGGATGGATGCTGTTTAGTTGCCTGATTAGTGTTAATGAGTTGCACTGTACAGTGCTGTGCGTTTAGACTTTAGGATGGATGCTGTTTAGTTGCCTGATTTGTGTTAATGAGTTGCAATGTACAGTGCTGTGCGTTTAGACTTTAGGATGGATGCTGTTTAGTTGCCTGATTTGTGTTAATGAGTTGCAATGTACAGTGCTGTGCGTTTAGACTTTAGGATGGATACTGTTTAGTTGCCTGATTTGTGTTAATGAGTTGCAATGTACAGTGCTGTGCTTTTAGACTTTAGGATGGATACTGTTTAGTTGCCTGATTTGTGTTAATGAGTTGCAATGTACAGTGCTGTGCTTTTAGACTTTAGGATGGATGCTGTTTAGTTGCCTGATTTGTGTTAATGAGTTGCAATGTACAGTGCTGTGCGTTTAGACTTTAGGATGGATGCTGTTTAGTTGCCTGATTTGTGTTAATGAGTTGCAATGTACAGTGCTGTGCGTTTAGACTTTAGGATGGATACTGTTTAGTTGCCTGATTTGTGTTAATGAGTTGCAATGTACAGTGCTGTGCTTTTAGACTTTAGGATGGATGCTGTTTAGTTGCCTGATTTGTGTTAATGAGTTGCAATGTACAGTGCTTTTGTATTACTGCTGTCCTTTGGTAAACAGTGAACACACACACACACACACACACACACACACACACACACACACACACACACACACACACACACACACACACACAGCCACGCAAGCACAAACGACTTACACGCACGCTAGCACACACACACACACACACACACACACACACACACACACACACACACACACACACACAACTGAGAAGACAACAACATTTGCTCAAATGGATAACACGCACTGCAAAAGATAGCTACACATGAGAACATTTACTGACTTAATCTGACATTTACTGACTCAATATGACATTTACTGACTCGATCTGACATTTACTGACTCAATCTGACATTTACTGACTCGATCTGACATTTACTGACTCAATCTGACATTTACTGACTCAATCTGACATTTACTGACTCAGTCGATAGCATGCAATGCAAGACATTCGCTTCAAACGAACACATCTTTGCTGACATTAATCCATACAACACTCACATGCCGCACAACCAACATGATTGTTACAAATGATGACTGTTACAAATGATGACTGTTACAAATAAAAATAAAATATGAATATAACAAATACCAAAACAGATGATTTTAACAAATAATAATAATAATAATAATAATAATAATAATAATAATAATAATTGTCAGTAAGTACTGGTGTCACATGACTGATGTGAACCAGTTGATTGGCTAATGGCGATGCGCTTAAATCTGTTAGCGCACTCCTGGAGTGCGCTAACTTTTCCACAGAGCGTATTCTTACACCCTTTGCCAAAGCGAGACTGTACTCTCATCCTCAGAATTAATTAA
Source organism: Littorina saxatilis (assembly GCF_037325665.1). Lineage (NCBI taxonomy): Eukaryota > Metazoa > Mollusca > Gastropoda > Littorinimorpha > Littorinidae > Littorina > Littorina saxatilis. Next base: position 1,921,124 of record NC_090252.1, on the reverse strand, counting down.
TGACATGTAGCTTATATTCTCCACAATACCAATGATTATGACCATAAATGTCCTGCTTTTCAATTAAAGCAGAAGTGTTTTTTTCTGACAGATTGCATGCGCCTGTGCCGCCCACAGTTGCACTGATCTAAAAATAGAACCCGCTGTGTCTAATTTTTCAGTTTCGACTTGCGAAGATTCCTCTCATAATTATGCCATGTTGGTGGCATGTACCTTATTATCCACATTACCAAATGATGAGTTAGTGTACAATTCCCAGCAGCTAACAGAAAACACAAGTGTTATTCCGATAACGTCGCAGCTAGATCAGCACGTAGCAGACTACACTGAAATACGACTGCATCTGTTCAGTAAATGAATGCTTTCCGTTTATTTTAAGGCAAGAACAATCGGAATCGAAAACGTGTAGGGTTTAGAACGTTCTTAACACATATAAGACTTATTACCAGCCTTCTTTATGTGTGCAGACTCAGTGCAACGGGACGAGCAATTTTTGTTTTTAAAATGAGACTCAGTGCAATAGCCTAGCAGACGACATAAATCCCGCTCAGCAAATAAACATGTTAGGCAAATGTGAACGATAAAACGATGGGGATATAATACGTGTAGGGTTCAGAGCATTCTTACCGTTCATATTTAGTACCAGACTCCCCGATGAGGGAAGATACCACACGAAAAACATGCCACGTTTATTTTGAAAATGGGCTTTCCGTCGACCTTGGCAAGGGGCACAACTCTGCACAGTCAATCTGTCGAAGCTCGATGAAGGTTTCGAACCGCAAATAACTGAAAGCACAGTCCTTTCTCCGAGTTCAAATGAGAGAAAGATCATCACTGTTTAGCTTAACGCTACACTGGAATTTACCAACAGAAATTAAAACAAGAGTTTGCGTGTGATGAAAGCACAACACACGAGACAGCCCACACAAAAGTAGATCTTCTATACGACCTGACCACACAGTTATGCCTATTCAAATGCGCGTAGCAAAATGTGCGTGTTGTATCTTCTTTTTTCTCTGGCGGTACCGACAATATCGTTATTGAAACAATCCCAGTGCACTAAGGGATTTATAGAGCAAATCTCGAAAATAATTATTGAACTCAGCGCTATGCGCTTCGTTCAATAATGAATTTTCTCGATTTGCTCTATAAATCCCTTAGTGCACTGGGATGTCTCAATAACTTAAATAATAATAATAATAATAATAATAATAATAATAATAATAATAATAATAATAATAATAATAATAATAATAATAAAGTGTATTTATATTGCGCCTATCCCTTACAAAAAACAAAAATATTTGGCTCTAAGCGCATTACAACATGTGTAGGGACTTGGTACAATCAAGTCTGACAAATACAACAGCACAATACAGTCGGTCTCTTAGGTAAAAGCAGCTTCGACATTTAAACACTTCTACTAAAAGATCCTCTAACAATGTATACTGCTTTACAATATGCATTTATGTTTAAACATAGTTAAAGAACATCGAGTTAATAGGAATTAAAAAAGGTTCTTACAATAAAACTATCTAGCGAACGACGAAGAAGAAGAAGAATAAAACTATCAATGTCAATGTATAACAAGTCATTCAACGTAAATGGCCAAAGAACAACAATAAAGCAATGGTGATAAAACAGTTATACTCAATGGCTAATAACGAGGCAGAACTAAATAGTATCGACACAAGATTAAAACAAAACATTTTCCTGGAGACGCATTTATACATGTATCAAATAATCAATGTACAAAATACAGCCCTCGCAAGCAACCCGCCCCCATGATGAACATGAAAAAGGGAACATTTCACACACACACACGCATCATAAACTCAAGATTCACGTGAAGTGTGCTACATACGGCAGTAACGCTGTTTTGGCAGGGCTGTTACTATAGAGCTGTAACAGTGCAGTGGTATAGAAACATTTATTCCCCCCTCTGCTTCTTTACCTCTGTAAATTTGTAGGGGTAGTTATTTTTCGATAATGACCCAGCAACCAAACAAATAACGACCCAGCAACAGCCTGAATCCTCGATAGTGCAATGGGTTGAGAAGCTGTTCTGTTTCGGTACTACTTTTTGCGACTGAAAAGTTCCGAACGCTCTAATGTACGAAGTATACATCTCTGGAGCAAACAATACAAACATACCGCATTTGAATTAACAACTACAGGCCTGAACACATGAATCTCCATATAAAATCCATGAGTTCGGTTGTTTTCTGAATCTAGATCAGACGTTCATCTCAAGCAATTTCCCAAGGCAAGTAACTCATACTTTGTCTAGCGACAAGAGTAGTTCCCCTTCTTTTCACTCAGTTTCTTCGACAACAGACTGCAATCCGACGGTCAGTTTTCAACAATATTTCATTTAATAAACAGATCACACGCAACCAAATGCACACATCTCATCAATTTAAACAACATAAAGCGGTTTCATACACTATTTTCCCCAGAAAACTTAACTTCATACAGTTTTTAACGTTGGAACACGGGTGCAAAAGTTCGTCTGCTAGTCCCATTTGACGAAAGAACATTATCCTAACCGATACCAAAACATATACAGAACACACAATATCTGCCTTTGCCGCCACAGCAGAATAACAGCATATCTGTGTACTTGATTTTAGTCCAAAATAGGAAAACTGACAAGAAGTGTTAACAGAATGGAATGATTTGCACGGAACTATACAACCGCGCATTAATCGATCGCCTGCGCAGGTTGACTGGTTGAGTGAATAGGATTCGATCAAACTTTCGCAAAAAAACTCCTCTTTTCTTTGAATAACTGAAGAAAGGAGGAATAAAGAGGTTACACACCTCGTCTCAGTGATTATAAAAAATAATGGTCTCAGTTCGCGGTCATGAAAAAGCTCGCTAAAGCTCGCATTTTTCATGATCCGCTAACTTCGACCATTATTTTTAATAATCACTGAGACTCGGCATGTAACCTCTACATATTCGTGACACAAATTCCAACCAAGATGACTTCCTCTCCAATTTTTACTGAACGATAACAAAGACCCTCGTCCGTATTCGTTCCAGTACTTCGGCAAACAGAACCTAAGAATGGACGTTGTATCAGTTTTGCGTTTAAATTGTGTAAACGCTCGTGATGTTTCATCAACAAATGTGACATGTATGCAGCTTTACATACTGAACAAGGGATTGTGCTACTACATGTGTGCCAAGTTTCAGAAACATTCTTCCGCGGGCTCAAAAGATGTAGCCTCATAGATATTAACAAATAAAAAATGGCATCTCACTCCACTGCGGTGTTCTGTTTTTAGATGATGACGTCTGCTATACTCAAATCAAGGTAGCTGAGTGGTGGGACACAAGCGATTGATTATAATAAATTAGCCTTCATCGCTTGTGTCTACACTTGCAAGCGGCTGATCATTTTCTGAGATAATTCTTTTGTATTTCGTATTTGTCTGTGCACTTAAAAAGCCGCTGGGTCGAAATACAGGGTGACCCCCAAAACATGCAACCCTCAAAAATGCGACTACCTTCAAAATCTGTTGACCGAATTACTTTATATTTGGAGGACATAAATATCAGCCTATGCATGACCTTCCACAAAGTGATTAAATGGTCTGGCTTTTGTGCAATTTCAAAAAAGGTTTCCAAATTCGGCGATCGAATCAACAGAACGAGGTTTGGCATTGAGCGGCAGCAATACTTACCTGATTTAAACCTGCCAGACCCTGACATGTCGGGTTATCTGAATGTCTGAGTATACACCCCCGCCCCCCCCTTATCCCTTAGATCATCGGTGTCCCGAAGAAAGCAGTCATAGCTAGGTTCAAAGCAATCCCCAAGCAGGAAAACCGTTGTGCCGTTGACAATTTGGGAGGTGTAATTTGGTACACATTTTGGAGAAAAGGTAAATATCGTACCATTTTACCCACAGACTCGACACTTTGTTGAACGGTCGTGGAGGAACTGAAGTGCATGCACAACAACTATGGAGATATTTTACAAACTCAATTGACTGAAAAATGTAACCCCTTCGTGGTAAAGTTACACTTGCGCAATGTCGAGCAAAATTCATCCATGACATGAACGCATTTATCTATGGGAAATACCCTTAGCCTGCCTGTAATTGCCGTATCTAAGTCACTGATTGTCTTATGTTGATGAAGGAAAACAATGTCATTGGAATGACCCCAAAGGTAACAATCTGGAGGGCTTACATCGGGTTAGTGTGGCTACCGCTCAACGTCAAACCTCGTACTGTTGAGTCGATCCCCGAATTTGGCAACTTTTTTTGAATTTGCACAAAAGTCAAACCATTAGATTTATAACATTTAGTTACACCGATAGAAAATTTGCAAACGTTCCAGACTTGTCCCGGAATAATCCAAGGGAAATAATCACGACATGACAATGGCAAAAGATAAACACAGTTTCTTCCTTCTTCTTCTTCTTAGTGATAGGTAGCCAACATCAGCATGGTGATGAATCTGCTACGCTTGGGTGATGGTGGTTCCGGTCTATTGCTTGGTCAGGGGTGAAGTTCAGGGGGGGGGGGGGGGGGGGGTTGGGGGTAGGGGGGGGGAGGGATGATGGGTCAGTGGAGAGTTGCCAGCCTGGCCTGAAAGGATGCCAGGGATGGCGCTGTGGCAGTTTCTACAGGCAGGCGGTTCCACTCTGGAATGGTGCGTGGGAAGAATGTTTTCTGCCTGTAGGCTGTCCTGGAGTGGGGGATTTCGTAGGACAGAGCGTGGGTCTGCCTGGTCGTGCACTTGGGTGGTCTTGGCTTTGGTGCGTGGTTACTCTTCACTGCGACAAGGTCGTGGTGGACTTTGTAGAAAGTTGTTAGTCTCGCTCGCCTCCGTCTGCTCTCAAGCGTAGGCCACTCAAGGTCTTCGAGCATGTTGTTGACGCTGGAGGTCTGGCGGAAGCGATGCGACACCCATCTGGCTGCTCTTCTTTGGACCTTTTCGAGAGAGGCACTGTCTTCAGCGGTGTGTGGGTCCCATACTGGGCTGGCATACTCTAGGATGGGTCGTACTAGTGCCTTGTATGCAGCCGCCTTGACCTTCTTGTTGCTGAGCTTGATGTTGCGTCTAGCAAAGCCAAGTGCTCTGTTCGCCTTGGTGGTGATGTTGGCGATGTGGGTGTTCCACTTCAGGTCTTTGGTCAGGGTGACGCCGAGGTACTTGGCCTGGGTCTCCTCCTGGAGTTTCTGGCCGTGGAGCTGGTACTCGTATGGTAGGGTGGTACGGCGTCGGGTCATGTGTACTGTGTTGCATTTGGCAGGATGGAATGCCATCTTCCACTTCTGTTCCCAGGACGCCAGTCTGTCGAGGTCTGTTTGGAGGTTTTCTTGGTCCGCTGTTGTCTTGACGTCAGCGTGGCACGCTGTGTCGTCGGCGAAAAGTCGCGCAGTCGAGGTCAGGTTTGACGGGAGATCGTTTATGTACAGCAGAAATAGCGTCGGTCCGAGCACGGACCCTTGAGGAACGCCACTTTCCACTGGAGCTAGCTCTGAGATGGCCCCGTTGACGACGACGGACTGCTTCCTGTTGGTGAGGAAATCCTCGACCCAGGCGTTAACTTTCCCACCTATGCCGTACTGACGGAGTTTGTGCACGAGTAGACTGTGGCTGACCTTGTCAAACGCGCGGGAGAAATCCAGCACTAGAAGGTCCACCTGGTGCCCTTGCTCAAGCGCGAACGAGGCCTCGTCGACAAGCCCTAGCAGCTGGGT
>NC_090252.1:1907902-1910402 GCF_037325665.1 Littorina saxatilis | reverse complement strand
AAGAGATATTTGAGACAATGACAAAAGGTGACGTTTTCATGTCAGTATGTCCCAAATGACATCACCAGTACATTTTTCATTCTATCTAATCTGTTTTCGTTCTATTTTTTCTAATAACATGCGTTAACAATTGATTGCCAACTGGAATGGAAGAGCACAAAAAGTGTAACTTGATATGTAGTTTCTCTAGAGGGAAAAACATCTTCCACTTTCATGTCAGTGTGTCCCATGCAACATACATTTGCCAAACAGCTATGTGTAAGTAGATTATTTGTTAGTGGTATAGAAAATACTGATCAACAATCAAAGTCAGTTTTCACATTCATTTTCTACCTATTTCTTATTTGTTTATTCTTTTGGCAATGGTGAAATGTCAGCAATCGTGTGTCATTCGGGACAGTAGACATGACACCTGACCTTTTGTCACTGTCTCATTTGCAATCAAACACCCTTCTGGGTCCGCACGGACCCACGAGTGCCTCGGAAGGGTATACACGCTTTTCCTTCTTTGAGAAGTATGGGTCCGCACGTCCCCACAAATGCTTCCGTGTGTAGTCTAAATTCGACCATTAATTAATTAATTAATTATCACTGAAATTTAATGAGCTTTTAGGAGATGATAGCTTGTTAGGTGTCTGAGGCATTTCTAAAAGCTCATTAAAAAATTCCAACTCGTTTAAAAGATATTTGCAATCAAACACCCTTCTGGGTCCGCACGGACCCACGAGTGCCGGCGAAGGTTAACAAAAAAATAGCAGTTATCGATAGTTACCGGATATAGATTAGACAAAGTTGAAGGAGAAACACGCTTTGTGTGGTAGCATTCAGTATCAGTGCCCCACGTTCATGGAACTAAACTTTACAAACAAGAAGAATCGTGGCAATGTGTTGAAGGTACTAGTGAAGCATAATCGTGATACAAAGCGAGAATGTCGACTTTGGAATTTGATTCATCAGTTTCGTATTTCGCATCTAGTATGTTGGTAAAATATTCTGAAATTTTCAAAGCAATCCACCAAGTCATTGCTAAAATGTAGCGCTTTTTGCCATGATACACTTAACAATTTACGCAAAAAGTCCCGTTTTTGTCGCTTTTGCGATCGACACCTGCATCTGTAGGAATAGCATTGCACGCGAAATACGCAAGGTAGCAAACCAAAACAATCTGTTCAGGATAGATAATTGGTTTGACTTTCTTCTCGTATGTCAAAGTTGCAAAGTTTTGCCTATTGTGATTTGTTGTCGATTTTTCGTTCGGCTCTTCCGTTTTTGTCCGGTTGATTTTGAGACCTTACTTGAGCGGCGGTCACGTGATCCCTGTGAAAGAAATATTTAATCCAAAAGGTGATCCTGAAGGTTAAGTGAACGGCCTTAACTGACATATACAGTTTTGATAAAATGACACAGGAATTAATGCTTTACTTTGGGTTTGAAATGTGTTGGCCAAGTTTATATTAAAAGAGTTCAAAACTTGTTACAGAAAGTGTTGGAAAGTGGAACGCTTTTGTTGAGAGTGTGTGTAGTTTTTTATGCTTCTTGTTCTTGTTCTTCTTGTTCTTGTTATTGTTCTTCTTTTTGCTCGTTCGCTCAAACATACGCTAGAAGTGGGTCACTATTTGACCTGGTCAAGTCAGCAGGCGAAGCTGGATAGGGGAAGTAACTGACTATTTTCCGGGTCGGGCACTTTCAGGCAGTTACTTCCCTTACTTCCTTTCGCCATGTACTGATTTGTGTCGACATGTCAGCATCCGTGTAAAATAAGTGATCAGGAATAGCTTTTGAATAAGTAATTTATGACACAAAGCTAATCAAATACGTTATAAATCCATCTGTATATTAAATGATTAGCTGATAGTGTATTGTTTTGGTCACGTGATGTAGGCTTGTTTGCTTGAGTTCGTGTCCTCGTTGAATACTGTTCGTTGTTTCGTGTCATGCCTTATGAATAACATTTTGTTTAAACCATTAGCTGATTTTGTAATTGACTTCGTGCGAAAAAGTGGAGCAGAAGAGGGTGACAATTGTATTTCACAATAACAACCTGATGTGCAACTGAAATGTCCTAATTCTTGTTAGTTTTGTGGGAAAGAGTGAATGAATAGATACGGTGCACAATTTGAAGCTTTGGATTTGCCTACCTTTTTTAAAAAATTATTATCAGCCGCTTTCTTGGTTCGCGCCCTCAACATGTCAAGCTTTCGTGTGTTTTTATGCGAACTACTATATAGTTCTACAGGAAAAGTCGAACACATGGTAAACACTATTAGATGTTTACCATGCGTGTTCACAACTGGTTGCAAAACGTGTGTTCCAAAGTGGAATACTTCAGTTTACAGTGTTAGACTTGTAGAAACTGCCGCCATCAAGCGTCATCCATCCCTGAGTAAAACACCTCAAAGATCGACACAAAACAACAAGAAAGGTTACTTATTGGAACGTTAGCCTATATTTGTGACAAAACAAGACAAGTGAATGACTTGTTTTATCAAAAACTAAATAT
>NC_090252.1:1890402-1905402 GCF_037325665.1 Littorina saxatilis | reverse complement strand
CCCCCCACCAGCATCAACACCACCTCCAACATCATCACCATCATAATCAGCTACACAACTTACCCACACCCAGACGGCGCAGCACGGCAGCGATATCCTGACCACACTGTGCGCAGTCCAATGGCCACCGACCTGTGTGCGCGTTGCCATGGTGACTCAGCCGTATCACGCTCAGCCCGTCCCCAGGGGCAGGCACGCCGCTGTCGCTGTAGTCGTGGACTTTAAACCTGTGAATCACGGGTTGTATTTCACGCAGGACGGCGGGCGCCGAGCGGAGGGGGACAGTGAACACCTGTGTCTGTAGTGCTGGGGGTATGTCGCAGTTATTAGTACCGGCACACCACAGGTACAGGTGTGGTACTTGCTGCGCAAGGCGTGTTACAAGGTGTGTGTGACGGGGACCAAAGCTTCTGGCTGTTTCACAGAATGGAGACATGGTGTTAGAGATGTGTGTCACACTCACATGAGACATGGTGTTAGAGATGTGTGTCTCACTCACATGAGACATGGTGTTAGAGATGTGTGTCTCACTCATATGAAATATGTTGTTAGAGATGTGTGTCTCACTCATATGAAACATGTTGTTAGAAATGTGTGTCACACTCATAATTATGAGACATGGTGTTAGAGATGTGTGTCACACTCATAATTATGAGACATGGTGTTAGAGATGTGTGTCACACTCACATGAGACATGGTGTTAGAGATGTGTGTCACACTCACATGAGACATGGTGTTAGAGATGTGTGTCACACTCACATGAGACATGGTGTTAGAGATGTGTGTCACACTCACATGAGACAAGGTGTTAGAGATGTGTGTCACACTCACATGAGATATGATAAGCTTATAACAGTTGTCCGCAACTTTATAAAAGATGTCGCTTAATATTATACCATAATTACGTCTTTAGGATTTTAAGCAGATTGTGGTTATGACAACATGCAATTCCAGGCATACAGGGTGGTGCGAGTTACATCAATCAGACAGCTCTCACTCTTCCTCTTTCGCACGCACACACACACACACACCCACACACACACACACACATACACACACACACACACGCACACACTCACACAAACACACACACACACACACACACACACACACACACACACGTTTGAACACAAACCTGCTGTCAAAGCGCGCCTCGTCGATCAAGACGTGTAGGTTGCCGTTTTCCACACATGCCAAGAGGTCGGTGACTGCCTGCTCGACATCGGCCTCCCTGTTCCAGATATCGTACAGGTGGTACGACACGCTGCCTGGTGTCAGGGAAGGCGTCGGGCCCGCGCTCAGCGACATCTCCAGCTGTTGTTTGATGGATGTGCTGACGGCCCGGGTGGCGTACCGTGTTGACAGGACGTGCACATCGTGCCCCTGTCGCAGCCACCGCAGGCCTTGCAGCACCAGGACCACCGTCTTACCTGTTGGAACACAAACAATAGTAAGGTTAATATATTGCAGGACAGTGTGAAAACAAGGCAGTGTTACACGTAGAGACGACTTTCACATCGTGACCCTGGTGATAGGGAAGATCAGCCACCTCAACCCCTGCAGTACCAGACCTGTCATACCTGTTCACACATAAAATATAACCTAAACAATATACATGTATTACAACACAATGTGAAAGGAAGGCTCTGTTACATCGAGTCCGTTTCACCAGTTACACGCGAAACACAGCATCAGGAACATAGCAATAAGCATAACAAAATGGATATAACTGCCAAGAACATTCTTATTTTAGAAAATTACATTTCATGGAGACTAAATGAACAAACTTTTCTCCGAGTCAGCTGGATGCCTTTCCTTCAGTTGACACATTTTGGATGGAATCAGACGACACACACAGCGTGCACAAAACAAACCGTCCTCCAACAAAACTAGAACGTTCTGGTACGATGACGATAGAGTAAAACTTGACAAAAAAACAACGTCATACACATCGCGTCATTCATTCAACTAAGACGTCATTTGAGCAAACAAGCTGGCATCAGAGCACTGTTATGGGGCTGTCACACTATAACGAATAGCAGTAACTTATGCCGACTTATGAGAATTGTCATCGAAACGCTGGAGTACGTTTGACATAGGTTAGGTGTAAGTTTCTTATAAGTAGTAATAAGTTAAAAGCACGCTGGCATACGTTGTTGTATGCTGAGACCGAGAACAACAATTTGAACATGTTCAAAATTTGTGGACGTATGCCGACGTACTCTTCATACGTTAGGCATACGCTAGACATACACTACGCATGTTAAATACGTTACAGGTAGTTTACTCATACGTCGAGATACGTTGAGATACGTCGAGCTACGCTAGCAGAAAGGTGTAGCATACAGCTAACTTATCAATAACCTATTACAGTAGTAACTTATATATAGATATATCTTGTAACCTATGTCTTACCTATATCTAACGTATTAGAAGTATGTCTGACGATCGTGTAACTTACTGAACGTGTCGCTACCGTACAACTAGCGTATGATTGGCGTGTTGCTGTCCCTGTATACAAATGGCTCTTCCTCTGCCGCTCTTGGTAGCAGTCTGCGTCTTCTGACCCATGTTGGTTGCTCGCACAGTGTGGAATGATATTCTGTCTGAGACGCAATATTTATTGTGATTGTCACGTGATCGTTTGAAACACGCCGAGCCCGCTGCGCATAGGTTTCTCATAAGTTACTTATACGTTGGGCATAAGGCGAGGCCACTAGACATACGCTATGATACGCTATCATAAGTTTTATATAAGTCAGTGATGTGTTTCAAATAAGTTAGACGTACGCTATGAATACGTTATGCATTAGTCAAATTTAGATGCTTTTTTTTCGACGTATGCCAACGTATTGACGTTATTTTTTTACTTTTCATACGCTAGACATACGTTTTTCTAAAACGCTAGAGTGTGACAGCCCCATAAGGAAATCCGAAACATTGTTTTGTCAGTATCGTTTGCCGCAACAACAGCGACGACAATAATTATTGTTGTTGTTCACGATGATGATGATGATGATGATGATGATGATGATGATGATGATGATGATGATGATGATGATGATGATGATGATGATGACAGCACCCTTCACACACATGTCAGCAGGTGTACGGTGTAACATCATTCACGTCCTGTCCTACTAGTGATGTTCACATGATTGTGCGACTTTCAGCCAATTTTGAAACGATTTTTGTCAATGAGAAGCAGGCATGGGAATTGTCTGCCAAAAGGCAAATTTCCGTCGATTTTTTTTCCCCCGCCGTAAAAGCTAAAGTGTCCGCCGAAAAAATAAATCGGGGAGGCAAAAATGGTTCTGAAAACTGAATTCAATGGCATCCTTGGAGCTCAGATGACACCAAAGTGCACAATTTGGGTTCTTTGGAGAAAAATTGTTCGGGGGGGGGGGGCATGCCCCCTGACCCCCCTAGTAAGGCTAGGCGCTTCGCGCCGTTGACTTTGAGCTTACTTAGGGGGTAAAAAATCAAGGGTCTGCCAAACCCGGCAAATGCAGTAGGCAGCCCAGAGATCCCTAAGTACCTCTCCCATTTATAGTACTTTTCGGCAATATTTACAGTTTCAAATTGCTAAGATAGCTTCTTTGTGATTTTATAGAGGTGTTCTGGGGAAACTGAAAGGTAGCCTCGTCAGGGGACAACTATTCAAACCCATATCCTCATCACTTTGTTTCTCGATTGAGAATAATCATTTTTCATTTGCCTTGTTTGGGTTTATTTGTGTGTACTGTCCTCTCAGTGATTGAGGTTTATGTAAGGCTTGGTGATTGTATAGTACATTGTGCCTTTAACGGTTTTTTTCCGTATTGTTGTGTGTACTGATGGTACAGGTAAATGTGGGGAGTGGTGTGGTTGTTAGTTCAACCCTTCTCATTATTTTGTCTGTGTACTGTATGTACAGGTTGACAGGGGGAGGGGGTGTATTGGTTGTTTCATAAGGTGGTTTAGTAACAAAACAATTCATCCCTTTTTGGAAGATGAGGGTGGTCCGCCCGAGGGCAGACCGGAGTGTAGGTTTTAGACAAAAGTTTTGCTTATTGTCGCTTTGGCAGCTTAGGGATTCTGTAGTTACTTGTTGAGTGGTCCCGTGGCCGTTTTCGTTGTTGGTTGCGGTGTTCGCGTCTTTCCCTGTCTTCCTCGTAGTCACGGTGGCGTTGTACCAAAGTTTGTTCATCCTTGATGAATTTTTGGAGGCTGAGTTACGGCATGTTGAGGGTTTCTTCATCTTTACCGGCGATGGCGAGGGCTTCGTCGCGGAGACATTTGATGGTTTCTGTCTCGTTTCCAATTTCCCCCTCGAGGAATTCGGCGAAATGGTGTTGGAGGGAATTGTTGTTTTCCCTTAAGATGTCCCGAAATTGTTCTCTGAGCCCCTGCATTCTTGCAGTTGAGCCGTTCAAACTTGGGTTGAAGTCGGTGGCCCCTTTCAAAAAGGGTACACACCGGTTCTTCTTGATTGCGAGTGTTATCGATTGTTTTGCTGTGGTTAAGCTCGTTCTGCATTTGAACGTCTCCTGTAGTCTTTCCAGAATGGGGTTTACCCTTTCTTTGGCTGGTTTCTGGTTCAGTTGAAGGGTTTGGTTGGGAGCGTCCGCGTTCGCGGGTAGTAGACTGATTTCGAGGATGCTGTCATGTTCTCTCATGCTGTTCGATTCCAGCTCTTTGGAGGTGTGGTACTGGCTGGCGTGGATGGTGGAATCCTCTTCATTTTCCAAAGAGAAATCGAATTGGGTTTCGGCAATCTCATTGTTGAAGTTGGTGGCCATAGTGATGGAGGGTGGTGTAGGTCGAGGAGCGAAGTTGGAAAGCGTGGTAGGTCTGAATCAGGAGAAACTCGTGATGTGGTTAAGTAGTAAATTTTAAGGGGCTTATTGTCCGTCAGGTCTTAATTGCCTATATTGGACATGAATTGGTTTATACGATTCGAGTTTTTACGCTCTCACGGCGTGTTTAGTTGGTATCAGCCATCTGCACTTATGGTAGAATGACCATGTACCAAGGTCTTTAACGTGCCATTGTGGTGACACGGGGGTGGGAGATGGATACCGTCTCTGGGTCGCACATAAAGTTGACGCGTGTCCGTCCCGGATTCGAACCAGCGACCTTTCGATCACAAGTCCAGTGCTCTACCACCTGAGCTACCCGGGCCCCCAAGTGTGGTTAAGTATTTGGCTCTGTCTGTTTAAATAGGCAGTTTCGTCAGAGTTGAGGTGTGGTTTCATTGGTGGGGTCGAGTTTCGTCCGTGGTACGTGTAGATGCAAGACAGTGTGTGTCAATCAGCGTTTCGCCAATGGTTGGGTGTGCCTCTTTGATACGTGCAGTGGGGCCTTTCGGTTGGGTGGGCGGGGTTACCGTGGGGGTGATTTTTGGGCGCGAGGTTCTGCCCTCCCTCCCCCCCCCCCCCTTTTATTTCCGCGTTGCGGCTGTTTGGCCGTGTTGTGTGTCGATTCCTTCGGTTTACCAATACTGTTGGTCAGTGTAGCGTTATTGGGTTATTTTTACTTTTTCCCGGCCACTGCTGGTATTCCGTATGTTTTTTTCCGGTGGCTTTGTTTATTCTTTCCGTATTTTTCGTGGTTGTTGTTGTGTTATGAATAAACACTGGGGTTCCTGGCGTTGTGTTGTTTTCATTACCTGGTTTAGGCAAGGCAGGTGTTGCTTGTTGTTTGATTTGTTACGAGGTTTTTACAAGAAGTTCTTTCAGGTTCCTGTGTCTGGCATAGGCCACAAGGGGAGGTTTAGGGAACAGTCTGGCATAGGCCACAAGGGGAGGTTTAGGGAACAGTCTGGCATAGGCCACAAGGGGAGGTTTAGGGAACAGTCTGGCATAGGCCACAAGGAGAGGTTTAGGGAACAGTCTGGCATAGGCCACAAGGGGAGGTTTAGGGAACAGTCTGGCATAGGCCACAAGGGGAGGTTTAGGGAACAGTCTGGCATAGGCCACAAGGGGAGGTTCAGGGAACAGTCTGGCACATTCCGTGTCTTGTAGAATCAGTTTCCAATGTTTTAGGAGTTTCTTTTTAAGATGTCTCAGTCTGGGGTTGTAGGTTTAGACCATGAAAAGTGGTGGAGCTTTGTTTTGGGTGGGATGGTCGCTTTTTTTGTTTTAGAAGTGTGTTTCTTGGTATGTTCAAGACTTCTTGTTTGATCAGGTCCAATTCACCTGGTATGTATTCTCTTTCAGCTTTTTTTACTTTTTCAATTCCCATGCCTGGAGAAGGCAGACAATAGTTGGTGCAGCAAAATAATCGCGATGTTAACCATGTAAAAAGACAACCCCAATTTTGTTCAATTGCCAGCAGGCTTCTGGTCGAGAAGAAACTCCCGTTGAAAACTGTCACGCGACTTTGAACAAAGACCCTAAACACAGGGCGTTTGCTCATCCTGAACTCAGGTCAAAATGAGTTCGGCTCATTCTCTCCCTGACAGGATGCATTGAGTTTCCTTGTCTGGCAAGGAAACCGATATTTTTACATACTTAGAGCTTTTTGTAATGTATTATTGATATAAGCAGATTCGCGATCGTCGATAAGGCCAAAAAAAAAATAGGTCTGTTTACGGTAACATAGGCCAAAAAAATAGGGTCGGTAGGTCGGGATTGTTTTTGTTTTTTTCCCAAATGCCAAAAAAAAGTCTAGGGTCGCGCGAAAAAACTAGGGTCGGTCGGGTTACCGTAAACAGACCTATTTTTTTTTTTGGCCTAATGATTTTTCATGGTGTTTTGTAATTTTTAAATTACAAAGGAATTGATATGTAAGACAGTTTCAAGCGAGCTATTTTTCGCGGCTGTATTTACTGTGCAAACAACTCTAACTCCCCCCCCCCCCCCCCAAAAAAAAAAAAAAAAAAAAAAAAATCCCTGCGCGAACTGTACCCACGGAATACGCGCGATATAATTAGCCTCATATTGATTGATTGATTGATTGATAAATATGGCAAAAGTGTCACGTGATAATCAACCGTTTGGTTTCGGCGCTAACTGGAGCAGACGATTTTTTCTGTAACCAGTTGACAGTGATGAAACCATATATTACGGTCTCCTTCCGGCAGCAGTCCCAAAATTTCGACTTGTTTTGACCTTGGAACGATGTCTTTATCATAACTGTGAAGAACAGAACGGAGATCACTGTCGAAGTCGGCCAATCTGCAATCATTTTCGTCTCGCGAACACTGATCTCAAATTTAGATCAGTGCTCGCGAAAACCATATGGGAGATAACTCTGTATTTTTGTTTTGATATATTCGCGTAGGACTGTAGCGTCCGGTCAGGGAGAGAATGAGCCGAACTCTTGACCTGAGTTCAGGATGTGAACAGCTTTTTTTGGAGGCTTAATTAGTTAGCAGAGTACGCATAGGAGACTGAACCTTGTTATAGTAGAAGACCACAGAGCTAAATTTAGTGTTGCCAGCACAAGAAACTAGAGCTGCATCTGCCGCACGCCGATGTTAGCCTTTAACGCGAAACAGACGGCTGAGCTTTAGTGTTCCATCTTCCTTCGACAAAAAATCGGCAGCAAGACCAACAACAACAAACAAACAAAATAAGAAACAAACAATCTAGTAAGAGAAGCTGTGAGCTTGTCACCTGTTCCTGGCGCTCCCGTAATGTAGACCAGTGGCGGGTCTCGGTTCATTAGTCCCAGCTGTTGCAGGGTCAGAACCAGAAGTGCCAGCCTCCGCCCCAGTTCCGCCACCGCCTGTCCTGCAGTCCGCACCTCCACACGGACACCGTTGTGGCAGGGGACAGACACCGTGGTGGCCGGACCAACAAACCTGTAGGAAAAACAATTAAGATAATGATAAATGATAATTAATCCTTAAACGTCGAATACCAACATTGTTTGAGACTGCGACGTAACTGACATGGATGTCACTTCTCTCACCTGGCCACGATGTCCAGGTAAAGCTGATCAGTGAGCTGAGTGTCCACAGTACAGGCCATCCTGTGTTGCCACCAGGTGCTCAGCTGTGATAACACGGCGGGTGTCACGTGCCAGTACGATGCAGGCTGGGACAGTTGGTCAGAGCAACAGCACAGCTTCAGGGCCTCCGCTGTGTTGGCGGCACCCAGGCTCTGACACACCGCCTGCAGCAGAGACATACATGTACAGTACGTAATACTTTATCTTTGTGTGGGACACAAGTATAATTATTTCCTGGGTTGAAACTGACAAAACATCCATCATTGTGACTATATGCGCACACTCTTGCGTGTGTGTGTGTGTGTGTGTGTGTGTGTGTGTGTGTGTGTGTGTGTGTGTGTGTGTGTGTGTGTGTGTGTGTGTGTGTGTGTGTGTGTGTGTGTGTGGGTGTGAGGCAGCAATTGTAAATGTACTGAGACCAGGACACACTCTCTCCCTGTGTCTCTGTCTCTCTTTCTTTCTCTTTATTCTCTCTCTCTCTGTCCCTAGCTCTGTCTCTCTTGTCTGTCTGTGTGTCTGCCTCTCCCTCCCTCCATCCCTCCCTCTCTCTCTCTCTCTCTCTCTCTGTCTGTCTGTCTCTTTCTCTCTCTCTGTCTGTCTGTCTCTTTCTCTCTCTCTCTCTCTCTCTCTCTCTTTTTCCCTCTCTACGTTTCTCGTTACCTGTTCCAACTGTTCATCGTTGTACAAGACTCGCTCTAACTGAGCACTGCTGATGTAAGGCAGGAAGAGAGTTTTCTTGACAGTCATGCAAGGTCCGATGTCACTCACAAGGTGCCTCACCACTCTCTCCGACTTGTCCAGCTGCTTGACCGCTTGCTTCACCTTCTGGGCAAGGAAAGGATCGGCCGGAGGGACTGTCTCGTTCGAGGCACCCTTGGTTTTCCCCACAGACTTGAGCTCTCCGATCAGAATGCCGTGCTGGCGGTGGATCAACAGAAAGTCAAAATCGCCCTGACGATCTTGTGCTAAGTCTTTGGGTCGTGGGAGCTGTTTCGCGGCCGCCGCATAGGCAGGCTGGTTGAGGTAGCTGCCGAACTGTAGCTGAGACAGGATGAACATGGCCTCGTGACGACTGTCGCCAAGCTCCTGCAGGTTCAGCATCACGTGGTTCTGGGCAAAGTCATCCCGTATGTCGCTTTCCTGCACTCTTTCTGGCGCGAGATGTATCTGTGACAGTGACTCCTGGGTCCACAGGCTGTGCTGTGATGGCGGGATGAAGTGGCGACGGGACGGGGGAGCTCTGTGCACAAGGGCGCCACCAGTCGGACAGTTTGGCAACACAAGCACGGGCTCACCGGTACCGGGTGCAGTGCCCCTGAAGTAGGGCACCCTGTTGAACTGTACCGGCGGCACACAGTAGGTACGGGTGAGAGCGTCAGGGTAGAGTGACGTCACGATCTGCCGCCAGGGCTCACCCTGTGCCTGTTGCGAGTTTCTGACCGCCATGGTCTCGGGTTCAAACCTTCACTCAATGTTACCTGCGCGCTTTGTTGCTTTTGGGAACGACAGAGAGCTACCCGCGTTGTGCTGCTGGTTATGATCTACAATTTGTCTTTCCCTTACATCCGGTTAGAGGATCAGTCCAGGTTCACACATGTCCTGTTCTGCTGGTTATGATCAACTACTTGTCTTTCCCTTACACCCGGTTAGAGAATCTCTCGTACCCGGTTAGAGTATCAGTCTCTACACATGCCCTGTTCTACTGGTTATCACGCTCAGTGACAGAATTACGCACGTCTGGTTCCCCTATAGCTCTTTGGGTAAACCTTCAGACAAAATGTTCCAGGTTTTCACCACACAACGTGCCATGAATGCAGAGTGTGGCGTGCTGTGTGTTACTGACCGAGGTCGGGTGTGGCTCGCTAACACACGGCTCATAATAGGCATATGTCACAGACAGGCAGACTTCACTGTCACTCACACAAGTCAAGTTTCACAGACTGTCACTGACACAAGTCATTTCTCACAGACAGGCTGACTTCACTGTCACTGACACAAGTCAAGTTTCACAGACTGTCACTGACACAAGTCATTTCTCACAGACAGGCTGACTACACTGTCACTGACACAAGTCAAGTTTCACAGACTGTCACTGACACAAGTCATTTCTCACAGACAGGCTGACTTCACTGTCACTGACACAAGTCATTTCTCACAGACAGGCTGACTTCACTGTCACTGACACAAGTCATGTTTCACAGACTGTCACTCACAGAAGTCATTTCTCTCAGACAGGCTGACTTCACTGTCACTGACACAAGTCAAGTTTCACACACTGTCACCGACACAAGTCATTTCTCACAGCCAGGCTGACTTCACTGTCACTGACACAAGTCATTTCTCACAGTCAGAAATCACTGTCACTGACACAAGTCATTTCTCACAGTCAGAAATCACTGTCACAGTCAGAAATCACAGTCATTAAAATAAGTCATTTCTCACAGTCAGGTGGACTACACTGTCACTGACACAAGTCATGTTTCACAGTCAGGTAGACTACACTGTCACTGACACAAGTCATGTCTCACAGTCAGGTAGACTACACAGTCACTGACACAAGTCATGTCTCACAGTCAGGTAGACTACACTGTCACTGACACAAGTCATGTTTCACAGTCAGGTAGACTACACTGTCACTGACACAAGTCATGTTTCACAGTCCGGTAGACCACACTGTCACTGACACAAGTCATGTTTCACAGTCAGGTAGACCACACTGTCACTGACACAAGTCATGTTTCACAGTCAGGTAGACTACACTGTCACTGACACAAGTCATGTTTCACAGTCAGGTAGACTACACTGTCACTGATAGTCGCCACAAACACCTTGTCCGCCCTTTGTGCAGAACGACGTCCCAGTGAGTGGTTGTACCCTGTATGATTCACAGTGCACGGGTTGATATCAATAGACTGGAAGCGTCCTTTGTGCAGAACGACGTACCAATCAGTGTTTGTACCCTGTAGGATTCACAGTGCACGTCAGCGTCATTACAAGTGCGGGACACTCAGAAAATCTTCTTTTTTTTTGTTTAGAGAAGATTTTTGTATTTGATTGTTTTTATCAAATGCAAACCGTTACTTGCTTCTAAGATGAGGTGACTTATCGACTGTGCACATGTTTAATATGCACGCAATAATTTGAACAGTAATTTACACTCCTTTCCTTTACCTAATCTTTGTTGTCTTTACACATTAACACGTGTTACACTGATCTTTTTACAGCACTGTGTTGTGTAGTTGTAACGCTACAGTTCACAGTCCTCAACCCAACACAACAACACGTGTTACACTGATCTTGTTACAGCACTGTGCTGTGTAGTTGTAACGCTACAGTTCACAGTCCTCAACCCAACACAACAACACGTGTTACACTGATCTTGTTACAGCACTGTGCTGTGTAGTTGTAACGCTACAGTTCACAGTCCTCAGCCCAACATAACAACACGTGTTACACTGATCTTTTTACAGCACTGTGCTGTGTAGTTGTAACGCTACAGTTCACAGTCCTCAGCCCAACACATCAACACGTGTTACACTGATCTTTTTACAGCACTGTGCTGTGTAGTTGTAACGCTACTGTTCACAGTCCTCAGCCCAACACACCACACATCACGAACCGTGATATCTTATGATCCTATGACCCCCTGAACCTTGAATCATTTCTTTTTGACGTAAAGTAGGCTAACACAGTACTGTCGGTCACACACTCCAAACTCGGTGGTTCACTATATGGCACTTCCGTTTATGTCTTGATTGCAAAACGAACGTCATTTACTGATTAAAACAGCAATGAAGCAAGTTGTAATACAGAGACACTGAGAACAAATCGTTGTACAGTGCTAAGACGGAACGCAACAGAACGAACACAAGGTGTGGACCAACGTCGCAGGGAAAAACTTCCTGGTTGAATTATTCCAAGTCCTCTTGTATGCGTGGTGTCAACACTCTGTGTACCCGGGGTGCATAGCTCATTAAATGACACTGAGGTGGGCCATGTGGTATGGTAGCACATTCCTGCCAACATGTCATTGAAAAAGTGTTGTCTTTTGGAATAGTCAAACTGCGAATATGCTCAGGTGGAAAATCTAAATTTCTATCAATAAATACATTTAGAATTCAGATACAAAGTACGAGTAATTGGACAAGAGTAACACACGTGACAAGAGTAACACACGTGACAAGAGTAACACACGTGACAAGAGTAACACACGTGACAAGAGTAACACACGTGACAAGAGTAACACACGTGACAAGAGTAACACACGTGACAAGAGTAACACACGTGACAAGAGTAACACACGTGACAAGAGTAACACACGTGACAAGAGTAACACACGTGACAAGAGTAACACACGTGACAAGAGTAACACACATGACAAGAGTAACACACGTGACAAGAGTAACACACGTGACAAGAGTAACACACGTGACAAGAGTAACACACGTGACAAGAGTAACACACGTGACAAGAGTAACACACGTGACAAGAGTAACACACGTGACAAGAGTAACACACGTGACAAGAGTAACACACGTGACAAGAGTAACACACGTGACAAGAGTAACACACGTGACAAGAGTAACACACGTGACAAGAGTAACACACGTGAAAAGAAAAGTGGAGCAGGTTTATGGAGCTTGATATCTTGAAGCAAGAGGTTATCGTGTATACCAACATTCACAGGTCATGGGTCATTGTCTTCACCAACATTCACAGGTCATGGGTCATTGTCTTCACCAACATTCACAGGTCATGGGTCATTGTCTTCACCAACATTCACAGGTCATGGGTCATTGTCTACACCAACAATCACAGGTCATGGGTCATTGTCTTCACCAACATTCACAGGTCATGGGTCATTGTCTACACCAACATTCACAGGTCATGGGTCATTGTCTTCACCGACATTCACAGCTCATGGGTCAATGTCTTCACCAACATTCACAGGTCATGGGTCATTGTCTTCACCAACATTCACAGCTCATGGGTCATTGTCTTCACCAACATTCACAGGTCATGGGTCACTGTCTTCACCAACAAGGATACAAGCATAATTATACATGATGCCACCCCAATAGTCTGATGACATGTTGTCAAGGTGTGACTAGCTTGCAGGGAAAGGTGATGAAAACACCCACAACACTATGTCTCCCACACCATGCCAAGCACCCTGTAGGGTACAGGAAGGGGGGGTGGGGGAAACACCCACAACACTATGTCTCTCACACCATGCCAAGCACCCTGTAGGGTACAGGGAGGGAGGGTGGGGGAAACACCCACAACACTATGTCTCCCACACCATGCCAAGCACCCTGTAGGGTTCAGGGAGGGAGGGTGGGGGAAACACCCACAACACTATGTCTCTCACACCATGCCAAGCACCCTGTAGGGTACAGGGAGGGAGGGTGGGGAAAACACCCACAACACTATGTCTCCCACACCATGCCAAGCACCCTGTAGAGTACAGGGAGGGAGGGTGGGGGAAACACCCACAACACTATGTCTCCCACACCATGCCAAGCACCCTGTAGGGTACAGGGAGGGAGGGTGGGGGAAACACCCACAACACTATGTCTCCCACACCATGCCAAGCACCCTGTAGGGTACAGGGAGGGAGGGTGGGGGAAACACCCACAACACTATGTCTCTCACACCATGTCAAGCACCCTGTAGGGTACAGGGAGGGAGGGTGGGGAAACACCCACAACACTATGTCTCTCACACCATGCCAAGCACCATGTAGGGTACAGGGAGGGAGGGTGGGGGTAACACCCACAACACTATTTCTCTCACACCATGCCAAGCACCCTGTAGGGTACAGGGAGGGAGGGTGGGGGTAACACCCACAACACTATGTCTCTCACACCATGCCAAGCACCATGTAGGGTACAGGGAGGGAGGGTGGGGAAACACCCACAACACTATGTCTCTCACACCATGCTAAGCACCCTGTAGGGTACAGGGAGGGAGGGTGGGGGGTACAGGCAGGGAGGGTGGGGGAAACACACACAACACTGTTTGGTGTTTTTGTTTATCTTAATTGTTCACTAACATGGGAAATTGGTTGCCCAACAGAAAATATCGTTAGGTTTTATTAGATCGACATTGTAAGATGACCAACTGAAACACCGTAGTTGATAAATGACGTAATAACGTATAACTATCATATAACACTTTTATACACAAAATCGACTTAGACTAGATCAACGAAATTTTACTAGCTTGTAAAACAATCACTAAGCCTTCCAACTCTTTTGAACTATGTATGATTTGGCAATGTGCAGAATGTTTTAGATCTATCCCCGACGCAGTTTGTCAACAAACACGTCAAAAACGGCATCCTATTTCTGGGGCGGATTAGGGTGGGAGGGGGGGGTGTGGTTACAGGGGTTCCGCAACCCCCCCCCCTCCTCCTCCGGCTGTCAAAAAAGAAGATTTAATACTAACTTTAAAAGAAATAATGAGTGGCTGCTGACACCAGTGGATCATGTTTATAATCAAGGATAAGCCATAAATTGTTCATAAAATAGCTAAAACTCTTCAGCTTGAGTTAGAGTTGAAAGGCATACACATACAGAATGTATAATAAACAGAAAAATACAATACATACCCAGCAAACAATTTTTCGTTGTATTCACGTTATATTCACGTTGGCCTACGTTGGGTTTACGTTGCGTTTCAACTTTTTTTTACGTAGATTTGTATGGACGAAACCACGCGGAAATAACGTTGAAAAACAACGTTGCATTTTACGTGACACCAACGCGAATTATTGGTGGAGGTGGATTGTTCGTAAAAACATTACGTGAATTCTACGTTGTCACAACGTGATTTTTTGGTTGTGGTTGTGTTTTGGTTAAAATTGCCTTGCATTTTTACGTAATGTCCACGTCAATGGAACGTAAATTTTTTGTCAAATTTTAGGTCAAGAATTACGTGAATTCTACGTTGACACAACGTGAAAATTGAGTTTTGGTGCATTTTTCGTGATAAAATTGACGTGAATTACACGTCGACACAACGTGAATTTTTGGTTGTGGTTGTGGTTTGGTTTGATTT
>NC_090252.1:1869325-1890202 GCF_037325665.1 Littorina saxatilis | reverse complement strand
AAAATACTATGCAATCAATTTTAAATCTGTTTGCGAAATTTCATTTTAATGACAACTTTAATGAGCAAACTAATTAATTAATTTGTAAACCTCAACGCTGAAATGCAATACCAAAGTCCGGGCTTCGTCGAAGATTACTTGACCAAAATTTCAACCAATTTGATTAAAAAAATGAGGGCGTGACAGTGCCGCCTCAAGTTTTACTAAATGCCGGATATGACGTCATCGAAGACATTTGTCTGCAAAAAGAACAAATGGTCTGGGGATATCATTCCCAGGAACTCTCATGTGAAGTTTCATGAAGATCGGTCCAGTAGTTTTCTAGGAACTGATCTACACACACACACACACACACACACACACACACACACACACACACACACACACACATACACCACGACCCTCATTTCGATTCCCCCTCTATGTTAAAACTTGACTAAATGTAAAAACAACAACAACAACTGTTCCAGCTCGGATGCCAGTACAGGAGACGACGACAACACCACCACCACCACCACTACCCGGTGGTGTGGAAAATTGCTACATAAGACTTTGACACTACCACGAGGTAAAAATAATAAAACTACATCGTTTTCACGAATACACAGTGGGGGGCATATGAGATGGTAATTAAATATGCCCAAGGGCTTGCAAAATTCGTTCCATGAAACGGGTGGTAGGCTGGACAGGACATGTTACATAAGCGTGATTTATAACAATAACAGCTAAAAAATAGCTTTTTTGGCAACCTGTGGGCAGATGGCTAATATAAATGGCGATAAACTGTCAAGAAATACATGATTACTTAATGTTTCATTTGCTACCACGGCATTTTCAAGGATTGTGAAAAAATCAGGTCTTGCATGTACTAAACATGTCGACTTACGTTTTCAAATAACCGATTTTCAGTTCCTTCAGAAATCGTGGAGAAAACACATAAAAATGAATGGATTTTTCCCAAACTTTAATACATTGTTGCCCTTGCACCTAACTTACTGTGTGTAAAAGATGAACGTATATAGACATGTTTATTGTGTTTTTTTACGAAATTTTGTACTTACAGTGGTAGTAGTTGAAATGTTACTTAAGATTTTCCATGATTTATATGAAAGTAAAGGAGCAATTGAGAAATCAGTAACATACGATGAATATTACTATGATAACATTTACATGTTAATGTAAGAACACTATTGCTCGTGCTTTTCCCAAACAAATACAACACGAAGACTCCAAAGTAGAGGCTCACATGCCACATTGCAGTAAAGTTGATGCAATTTGCTGTGAAACCAAAAAACAATAACCATAAACTCAAAAAAGCAAGCTTGGCAGTGCTATATGCTTTAACAAACGCAGGGACAAATATGGTCATCTTGTTTGTTCATAGTCATTATTCACATTTGTATTAAGTAGCATGTTGTAACGTGCAAAACTTTCAAGACAAATAACTTTTTAGTTTGGCTTTTTTCAATTACCATAACTGCATAGGTATAAAATAAAGCTTACTGCTACATTCATCACCATGCATGGAACCTCTGGAACTTTGTTTTGAAAACATTGTGAAAATAAATACTCTTACAGTAACAGATCACGGTGAATTTGTTGTTGATACGGGCAAGGGGTGAGGTAATCGTATTGAAGTGAGAGTTATCGAACTTGTTCAGCGTAATGGCGGCAACGAAATGGCAACGCGACGGCGTCGACGAAATTCAAAGGTAAATGTCTACATTCCATGTCTATTAATCGCATGTTGATTGCTGTTGCGTATTAAATAAGGAAAGAGTGAAATATAAGTGGGGTTTTTCACGTCTTTTGCCTTTGTCAAGTTAGTGGGGCGGCAAGATGTCCCATGGAGACCGATTCAGTGATTGAATCGTGCGACTGTGAGATTGAACATTTTGTGGTCCGGTAGGCCTCTTTCGTTCTGTACTCCAAAAGTATTTTGTTATAATTTTTTTCTCTCAAAAAAACCCCGGTCATCACTTTCAAATGGCAAAAGGCGCTTTTCAAACAGATTGTCCTTCTTTTTGTAGTTGCCCAGTTTTCAGGCCTGTAGCATACTGCATAGGCAGGATTCATTCTGACTGCTTCTGGAAAACTAGTTCTAATTTGTGTTAACTTGTGTGTCTGTTTGCAGGGGACTTGGACAACAAAAACGGCATCCCTATGCTGAAGGAGGGCCAAGAAGACACGATTATGGATAGTCTACTGTCCATGTTCCCCAAGTTGGCACAACAGGTAAACATAGCTGTATTACTTCCAGCCTGTCAACATTATAATTTAGCTTGATTTCAGGACTTCCAAGCTCCGTTTTATAAGCCCCCTCCCCACTCTGAATTTTAAGAAACAAACGACTTCAGCAACCAATAGGCCCCACTCCACTACATAAGCCACAAACTTAAGTATTTATATCTAACTTATCCACTGTCTTCTACTACATGCATTATCCACGATTATGCCAGAAAACGTTTTAAAAGGAATCAAACCAGAGATTCCTTCTCAACACCAAATCAAATTACCCGCCCTGGTGCATGACCTTGCCCCGCTGGCATCAACCGACTCTGGACGGCCTTGACAAGGCTACTTCTATTCCGCCATTAAAAACTCGACCGGTCAAACGTGTTGTCTTTTGTTGCCGTGAAAAACAGATTTCTTCAGTTGCTTGTGTTAATTCTATAGGGAACATCTTCGTTTTAGGTTTGTGTGAGCGAGTTTTGGAGTCGATTATTTGGCTGATGACTTGTTATCGGGTGTGGAGCTTGTAACTGTATTGAGTGATTTTGCATTCACTGTTGATTTGGAAGAAATGTCATTTAACTTTCAGGCCAAATAAAAAAAATGCTTTGGTTACGGTTTCCCGACCGACCCTAACTTTTTGGGCCGACCCTAAACTTTTTTTTTGGTCCTAAAGCTAAAAATAAAATGAACCAAACACATACATACACAAAAAAACCACACACACACACAAAAACCCACCGAAAACGACAACACCACGGCACAGAGAAAACATCGATCGCCGGCGAGCAGACAACAACAAGCCCGACAAGGGACACCACTCCGCTTTTTACAACTCCCATATCCAAGGGAAGTCAGTCTCGTGCGTTCGTTCGTTCGTTGCGCGAACGTAAAAAGATGTCGTCTGCAAATTTGCAATCGTATTCGGAAAGTGCGTTCCTATCGAACAAACACGACTGATAAGTCGGTACTCGAAGAGTGCAACCTTGGTGGACATTTTTCATGATTTTCATCCAACTTTGGACGGCAAACTGTTCGGGATAAAATGTGTTGGGTCGACGAAAATAAGTGCCGAGCCCGAAGACTCTTTCGAACTGGACTTTGGCATGACTCTCGAAAACTGTGTTCACTAGTGGCACTATACAGTTTAAAGGGTATGTCCAGTTTTCTTTTCTTAACATGAAAAAGTAATTAATATCTGTGGTTCCAAATACACCAATATGAAAATACCTCGAATATCCTGCATACACAAATATTTTTATCATTTCAAGAGAGACCAACCAAAAAAAAAAAAAAAAAAAAAAAAAAAAAAGTTTAATCGACCTACCTACCCTATTTTTTTTGGCCATGAAACCGTAACCAAAGCATTTTTTTTTTTTGGCCTCATACCACTGACTCCCGATTCTGAATCGGATGTCGGCGTGGTTTTGATATCTGAAAATCAACCTTCTCAGAAACAGTATTCTGTGAGATGCTTTTACTAAGCTGACTGGGATTTCGGGTACATACCCCCACCCCATCCCTACACACCCCACTCGCACTTAGCCCACTCAGGTAATAATCTAGACACCTCTGCTTCTCCAGGGTTGTTTGAGGCCAGCGGGGCAAGGTCATGCTCCATGGCGGGTACTTTGATTTGGTGTTGGGAAGGAATGATAATAATAATAAAAATAATGAACATTTTTATGTGCCATTTCTCGATACAAGGTGGAATATGGAGCACACAGCCCATAACAAAAAACAAACACAGGAACGAGAACTATCATTTTTTCTTCGCATTTTTGCTGAGATTTGAACTCGCACTTTCAAGTATGGTCTGCAAGGACTGAAGGAGGCTCAAGCCTATTAGGCGATTATCCTTTGGAAGTCCAACCATTCATTCATAGATGCACTCATTTCACCCACATATTAGTAATAGTTCAAAACACCAATTATTGTCCTGTCATTGATGCAGTCCCTAGATGTCCTACTTGCTTGCGTGTATGCGGTATAACTCAAACATGGAATTTTTTTAACGTGCACATTTTTTTTATGAATACATCGGCAAAAGAGGCACGAGAAGAGTCTTTAGTTTACAAGAGTTGACCCTGGATAGATTGTAAAGTCGCCCACTCTGTCGCCGAGCACCGAGCAAGGGTGTATTTATGTGAATACCATGCCATTGGCCACAGTGGCCTGCTGTATTTCTTTCGAATACATCACCTCAATTTAACTAATAGGAGTTACCTTACTTACGAGTGCTAGACTGAGAAGCGTCCTATGTTACCAGTACTAGACTGTAAACAAGGTCGCTAACTCTAGATTTCCGTCGGTATACCATTTAGGGGAGTAGTCTCCCTTTGTCGGTAGTACCTCTCTGCGCATGTGCCAATGCCCATAATCCCCAGTTTCTATTTCTTGCTAGATAAACATGGAATCTTTAATCTTTAACGTGCGCAAATGGAGCATGTGATGCACACGAGGGCGAGATAGACACTGAGAGAGTCTTCACACATGTTGACTCTGATAATTTCTCTTCTGCCTCAACCCGCAACGCAAAGCGACAGGTTGATTCCTTTTAAAGTTGTCTGGCACAATCTAGGATAATGCATATATAGTAGAAGACAGTTAGTGGTAAGTATCACAAATACAATTACTTAGATGAATAATTAGTTATATTTCTAGCATAGTTTTTGACACTGTTTGTTACGACACAGTCCGTAAAGTGCTTTAGGTGAATTTTGGGCTTGTTTTGATTGTGGAAGCACTTTAGCGGTAAAACCGGTATCACCTCCACCACCCAAGCTGATATCAAGGAGCGATTGCTTGTTGGTATTGAACGGGGTTTTTCTTCTCTTTTTCAGAATATGGATTACATGCTACGTGTGCTATTCCCGGAGGTGACAGACAGACTTTTCAGTTCGGTATGTACATTTTTAAGTCTTCTTTTGCCCACCCTCTTTTACATCTTTCTGTGGAGACTAAAGAGTTGCAACACCAAGAAGGAACAGTCATTATTAAAGACCAACAGTCTGTTGCCTCTGAATATGTCCAGGAGAGTGCTATTCTCTGCAAAAAAAAGAATAGTACCGCTGGAGCATAGCTGTTACCTAAGAGGCAAAAATCCATGCAATTCTTTCCCTGTAGGCTGGGCTGAAGGATAGGCCTGCCATATTTTTACCTGTGGCAACGTAAGTCACTCAGTTCGTCGGTCTGTCTGTCTGTCGGTCAGTCTGTCTCCAAAAATCTCCAAAAAATAAGTCAAAAAAATGTCCACCAAAGGCATTGCCACATGTATCGCAGTTTTTGCGCTTGTTTTTCCTGTTTAGTTAAATCTGTAAGTCTTTCATGTGTTTTAAACTATGATATTTGGCTTTAGTCTTTCATGTGTTGTAGACCATCGTCTTTGGAGGTTGATATTGAGATATATGTATTAAATACATGTGTGGCAGCCCTAGGCTCTTCATAGTCTGATGGGCTTTAAACAAATATAGTAATGATTAAACATGACTATGACTAATGTGTCCATTTTGTTTCTCTTTAAAAATGGCCTTTGTCGGTTTTGTTGTTGTTGTTGCTTGTTTTGCCTTTAGCCCAACCATAACGTTCCCTGTGCCTCAACCATACAGACACCCCCCCCCCCCCCAACACACACAAGATGGACAATATTTTTTCAGATGATTATGACACCAGGTGTTCAGAAGATTTGCTCATGTGTGTATGTAAATAATATCCCACAATGTATCTCGATGTTGGTATTATTAAATACTTACCGTGTGATATTAGTGACTAATACTATTTGTAAGCCCACTCTGCTTCCCCACAGTGAAGACCATCTTTGAGATTCTGAACGCATGAGCTTGTTGCGAAAGAATATCATCATACTAGTTATGTGCCCGGAAGGGGCACATTTGATTGCTTCAACCCACCACGGTCAAAGACGATTTTTTCAAAGGGTGGTCAAGGTATTTGGGGTGCATATTATCACATCGATCTGAAGACAAGTGCATTAGTAAATCATATGGTAAGTATTTGATAGTACCAAAATTTAGATGCATTTTTTGATAATACCTGAATAAGCTCTTTGCAGGCCATTTCAGTGAACTAAATGTGTGGGTTTTTTTGTTTTTTTGTTTTTGCAGGGGAAGGAGATTTGTGCGTTTACAGTTAACGTGGATAGCGCTGTAAGGTGAGTGATGTTTCTGATCATCAAGAGCAACGTTTGATTTCATTACATGCATGTCTAATTGTAAAGCACCCACCTGTCGGTATTACCTGAGAGATATTTATCAGTTACAAGTTAACCCAAGCAAAAGTTCCAGTCGGTTTAAACAGGAGTTTATTTATTCAGCAATACATGCAAGATAAACAGTTTGCTGCACACAGACAAGGAAACCCTTATAAACAGTGGGCAACAATGTCAATTTTACACATTTAGCGGACAAGTTATGGCAAATTGAGAAAACCCTGTCAGGCAATGTACAGCTGATAAAATTAACAAAAATCGCACACACACACATGCAGCTGCTCCCTCACGCACTCGCTCACTCACAGTTCCAGTCCAATTTAAAGAATAAAAAACCCATTCATTTTAATATTATGATCATCGATTGTTGATAATTTAATAACGTTTCCATTCAACAGATGTGATGACTGCTTCAAGTGGTATGATTACACTTAACTTGCCTCCAACCACCTCTGAAAAAATCGCCAAAAGTGCGTGGCTACGCGTGGCAATGTGAACATTGCTGCACACTTGCTTCATCAGTAAGGATTTGTTCTTTTTGTTCTTTTGACATGCTATTGGGGTAGTCACTGTTATCTATCAAGTAGACAAGTAGATGTCATACTAATATTGTGTTTGTAGTCGCTGAACTCTTTGGGGAAGCAAATGATGTTGTTTTGGTATTCTATCCCCAATCTAGGCTGGCGAGATCATCACAAAATCAAACTGTGCAGTCAAACAGCAATGGATGTGTTCACAAAGTTAACTGAAATTTCACATTTCAAACAGTAATTTGTTTCCGCCCATCCGCAAAAATTAAAAATAAATGATTTTTCAAAAATTCCGATTTCCAATAGCAGCTTTAGTAACATTCCTTCGTACCACGTGGAGTGTGTGTGTTATCTGTGTTGTGCGTCTTTGTGTTGTTGTGTGAATGTCTCCACATGGGCGTACGTGTTGGAATAGATCGCCGTGTTTTGAGCTCTTTCAGTAAAACAAAAGAGGTATCGCGCGTATAAATTTCAATTTTTTTTTTTTAAACATGTTCACTTTCAGGTTGAATGTATAATGATGTAGTGGTGGCAAGCATCTTGAACTTTTGTTCCAAAAGATTAAAATGTGTGAAAAGAGTCAAAGGAAAAAACACTAAAATCGATTTAATTGATGAATATTTTTGTTTCCTTTGTTTTACACCTTTTTTTTTTACATGTGACACAAGTGTGTCCATAAGTCTGTCGGTTTGTAGGGGGACAGGGTGATTGAGCGATTGGTGCTGTCAATGAGAGGGACCCGGGTTCGAGCCCTGTCAGCGCCATAAGGAAAATTCATTTTCCAGGTTCGGCCTTGTGTAGACCTAACGATCGAATGGGGCACCCCCGTGTGCATCACACGCAGTCGATCATATGCGCACGTTAAAGATCCCGTAATCTCAGATTCGTCTTGAGTTTGTGGAGACAGCACCCAGAACATGGAGGTTCAGCGCGAGCGGTCTTTATACTATAAAGATTTCATATTTAAGGATATCACATGCATAAAAACTGCAAATTAATCATTGTTCAATGAAGTATCAATTCACAACTGCTTCAGGGTAACATGCATGAATATTTACACTATTATGAAGTACCGATACACGATTTCTTCACATAAAGTAACATTCAATGTTTGTAAATGAAGTATCGATACACGATTTCTTCAAATTACACTTGGTTTCAATGAAGTATCAATTCACAACTTGTTCAGAGTAACATGGTTGAATATTTACATAGTAATGAAGTACCGATACACGATTTCTTCAACAACAACACACACACAAGATACACACACACACACACACACACTTTTGTCCACATTGATTGATATTGCTGGCAGAGACACAAATTTACATACATTTTCACTGCAGCTAACTCTTACTAGTCTTACAGATAATTTCAGTGACATGTGACGTGTTGTACACTAGAAACAAACTTTTCAAGTTACATGTTACAGCCTTGAATAGGTTTGTGGTGCTCTGCTGGGCTTTTAAGTTTTAGGAGGCACTGTTAGGTTGACAAAATGAAAATGTAATGTGAGTGGTGACTATTTCAGGAAGAACAGGAGGACAACATGGAGCCTGAGAACACAACAAAGTTCTTCCAACACATTGTGGATGCGCCAGAGAATGCACCAGGAATGCCTGCGGACTGCACCAAGACAAATCCACTCAGTGATGGTGCGCTCTTGAATACAGAAGGGCAGTATAACCCTGTGGAGAAACTCATTGAGTGAGTATACATACAAAACGTGATGCAAGTAGGATGATAGAAAACAAAGGCAACTGGAAAATAAAGTCGGTAAAAGGAGGAAAATTGCACCACTGGAAAATGAAGGCCAATGAGGCCTTGGTCAAAACAAAGTGTCCACAGATGTTTTACATAAAAACTGTTCATAACACGCAAAAAGTGTTCATAGCTGTTCTTTTATTTTGTTAGGCTTTTCTTGGTTAATCTTTTCGACTTTTGTTAAACTTTATTGTGAACATTCTGATCTCTTTTTCTTTCTTTTTTACGTCAGTGGTATTTGTTTTTTAATTGCCATTTGTGTTAATTGATTTTGCCTTTGAAGGGATTGTGTGCCGACGGCCTGCGTTTGTACATTTCTTGGATTCTTTTTGCCACTACATATTTTGTCTGTTTTTGTCTTCATCGTCGTTATTGGATCTGCAGTCATGTTATTGTTTTACTTTTAATATGAAATATGTTTACCCATTATTTTTACAAAATTTAGCAAGGGGATGGACTTCTAATATTGGTAACTGTTAATTATTCCATTATGTAACACACAAACATATTGTCGTCAATCAGCAAAAAGCCCGAAATTTAGGTAAATTTTGTGATTTTAGTATACTTACCAATTGATACTACTGAGTACATGTATCTGCTTTTATGAAAACGGAATAGCTGAAGAAAATGAGGGAATATTTACCCTGCTCAGCCTAACTGAATGGTCCTTCGCACTGGCAGTGTGTCTGTGAAGGTCACTTAGAGACGTTACCCATAATATTCTTCTCTTTCTTTCCACCCATGAGCTTGTGAATGATGTGGGAGGAATTTTTGGCTATGTCAACCATTAGTCTGATGATGAAACAGGAAGCGACACCCATGAATGTCTAAGTTCTAGTCCAAGAAGGACCATGCATTGATCTGCATGTTTAGAATTAAGTTGTCTCTTTCGTGTTTGACAGGCCACATATGGAGAAAGTTAGCTGTAGGGGTTCAGATGACAACAGCAGTGACAATAACTGCGAAGATGACTCGGAGTCAGAATGGAAGCCTCCGGTATGCAGCTCTCTCTCTCTCTCTCTCTCTCTCTCTCTCTTTCTCTCTCTCTCTCTCTCTCTCTCTCTCTCTCTCTCTCTCTCTCTCTCTCTCTCTCTCTCTCTCTCTCTCTCTCTCTCTCTCTCCATGAATCTGATAACTGTTGTTGTAGAGTGAACTACATATCAGATGACACACCCTGCCTCTTGCTTGTGGTGAACAATCTAAATGGCCATTCGGGGAAGTATCAGGAAGAAATAGTTTGCACGTGCATGAGGTGTGACGTTTCCCCTAAGTACAATCTAAGGATTGTTTTTTGGTACATGTAGCAAGATTTGGTAGATATTTTAAAGACACAAAATTAAATCAAATTTACCTTGTAGATCATCCTGTTGTTTTGGATTGGAGTTGTGTTTATCAAAGTAACAGTTACATTTTTACTTTGCTACAGCCTAAGAAAAAGAAGCTGCCAGGGTGGATTCCAGGGCAGACAGACATGGAGTCAACGTCGGAGTCCGAGTCATCTGGTGATGAATCGTGAGTGATCAACTGAATATCTTGGTAGATCCGCTACTAGATGAAAGCTTATTTTGAACTAGCCAGCCATGTAGTGTGTTAGTGGAGCAAAGTCACCAGCCCAGTGGACATTTGATTGTGGAGAGAAAAGGATATTCAGTAAAGTCTGTGCAGTCGTGAAGAAAACACAATAATACAAGAGGCAGAAATGTTACTATCCAGCTCTAAAAACAATACAAAAGAAAAAAAATATTCAGTCAAGTCTGTACAAGAGTTAAGAAAAAACAATATACAATAGGCAACTGCAGTTGCTAATCTCTAATGATAGTTAGCATCTCGACCAAGTTGAAGCTTGGTCTTGCTTGCTGCATACGTTTTTTGCATGTGTCACAAGTCACCGTCTGTTGGTCGGTCGGTTGCAAGGTCATAAAGTTATGTGTTGCCAAATTAACTATTTTATAGAAGTACTGGCTGCAGAATAGTCATCACAAAGAAACGACACATTTTTATTTGCGATCTTTAACCATTTGACTCAACATGACATTATATGATCTGTCTGTTTGCAGGGGACTTGGACAACAAAATGCGCATCAGGGAGAATCAAGAAGACACGATGATGCAGTTCCCCAAGTTGGCACTACAGGTAAACAAAATTTCATTTTCTAATTTTTTTTGTGATGTTGAATGTGCGAAAGATCAAGAATGCAAGAGGATGCGGGATCTTGCCCCAGGAGAATTTTTGTTTCAATGGGAAAAAAACTCAAAAGGTGCATTCTGTTGCCATTTTAATTAAGTCGGAAATTATCCAAAAGTAAAAAGCCTGACTTTTTTTCTGGGTGTCAACTGCAGGGGGTGGGGGTGAATTCCCTGGATCCTCCACTGGGCGGACCTCATCTGTGGAAGGGTGAGGGGGAAGGTTCGTCTGTATGGTTCTATAAAGCTGTGCCCACATGGGCAGTCCAAAACATCTGACATCGGTCTGGATCTTGATTTCTGATCAGGGGTCGAAATTAACGGGAGCGCAGGGCGCTCCGCCCCGCAAATTGGCACCCCGCCCCAAGAAATGCAGTAGCTAGGGCCCACGCCGCTCCGGTCAAAATCTTGACTGAAGGCTTGTAATTTTTAACGAATCGGTGACAGGTTGTTTACTTAGCTCAAAGTCTTCGTCATCATAGCAGCTTTGTAAAAAAAGCGAAAGTGATGTTTCCAAGTTCTGACGCAATTTTTAAACGGAAACTGCCGAGTCTTTGCTAGCAAAATCAAGAAATTTACACACAGGAAAAAAGAAAGAAGTCTCGGCTGCACATATAATAATCTGACGACCTTCACCTTTCCTGAACCAAAAGTAGTCTCGGATGCACATATCACAGACTATGGCCTTGCTTGAACACTTCAACAATGAAATTGTTTTATTTATTATGTTTTCATTCTTTGGAATCTGAGCCTCTTAGTCTATTTTCATACAGAACATAAGCAACTCTTAATTGTTGTATAGTCACAACATTTTTTGTTTCGAAAGCAATCTTTTTATCAAGCTTCATGCAAGTGGCCCAACTTTTTGAAAGAACAGGGTTTCATGAAGTCTGAACGTTGCATTGAAACAAATTCGACAAAAATTCAATTCTAGTCCAATTTCTAAAACAAAAACTGAAATGGGTTCCTTGCAGCTTAGAGATTGTAATCGGATACTTAAAAGTAACAAAACATAAAAAATAAAATTATCTTGGTTCATGCTACTAAAGACTACTGTTGAAAGAGGGAGTCCGGAGATAACGACGTGATATGCGATTGAAAGAATAATCATTCATGTTATTGTTACTAGCCGCTTCGCAGCGTCGGTGCCTACAACTCGATCGGGCGGCTTTTTGCTGCCCGCCCCAGCATTTTGTGTTGCTGGGGCCACAGTGGCCCCAGGTAAAAAAAGTAAATTTCAACCCCTGCTGATTGAAATTAGTTCATTCAAACATAAAAGTGAACAAGCGCAGAATCGCAATCATCTGTGGCAATGCCTAGACTCGCCATGCCTAGAATCCTTCTTTAGATCATGTAAAACTTTTTTGGGACATTTTTTTTAGACAGACCGACCGACCAACAGACAGACGGACGGACCGAGTGACTTATAGATCTGTGTTGCCACAGATAAAAAAGAAGTCAACACAGTGAGTGATGTTTAAGCAAGGGACCAACTGTGACAGTCTCTACACACACGTGGTATGACAAATGACTGAAGTGAGCCCAGTTGCAGTCTCTACACACACGTGGCATGACAAATGACTGAAGTGAGCCCAGTTGCAGTCTCTACACACACGTGGTATGACAAATGACTGAAGTGAGCCCAGTTGCAGTCTCTACACACACGTGGCATGACAAATGACTGAAGTGAGCCCAGTTGCAGTCTCTACACACACGTGGCATGACAAATGACTGAAGTGAGCCCAGTTGCAGTCTCTACACACACGTGGCATGACAAATGACTGAAGTGAGCCCAGTTGCAGTCTCTACACACACGTGGTATGACAAATGACTGAAGTGAGCCCAGTTGCAGTCTCTACACACACGTGGCATGACAAATGACTGAAGTGAGCCCAGTAGAAGGCTCTGCACACACGTGGCATGACATTTGAATATGAATTTCATTTCTTGCATTGTCAAACATCACCTCAATTTCTTGTTTTGTGTTTATTTACAGATCCGTTGAAACGGAAGCAAGGAGACGTAAGCAGATCCGTTGAAAAGAAAGCAAGGAGACGTAAGCAGCATGTCAACACAAAGAAGCACCGAGGCAGACGTCGGTGTCCTGTCGCAGGCTGTGCAGGAGAAGTTGTGAATTTGTAACGACACTACGAAAATGTCCACCCTGATATTCCCCGCTTCGAAGTTGAAAAGTTGATAAAAGACTCTAAATCTCGACCAAAACGGTCTTATCCGAAGAAACGATGTGCACTCAAGTCTTGTTCTTGGGTTGGAACTAGACCAGACAAGCACTTGCAAAAACACCACCAGCTTTCAAGAGCAGAGGCACTTGAAACAGCCAAACAATGCGAGAAACAATGCGAGAATGCCAAAACTCCTGACCCAAATCGGGTCACAGCAGATGCACTCTCAGACGAATTCCTTATTTGGTTTGAGTCACTAGAAGGGGGATATTATATTCCAAAATCTCTTGAGGAAAACAAGCGGAAACAACGAGAAACTCAAAACAAAAAAGTCCGTTACATGATCAACCAAATCTTGGAGGAGTGTTTCGGTCAAAATCCGCATCCAAATGTTATACTCGGCATCATACCCATTCAAGAAATCTGTCATCATTGGAGTCGCTGAGTTCAATCTTTGTTTCTACTGCAAAGATCCTGTGCTTTGGCTCACTCATTTCTATTTTTCTCCCTTTTAAAATGTTAGTATTCTATTTCTCCTCTCTATACCCTTCCCCCCCCCCCCCCCCCCCCCCTCTCTCGCATTTGGTCTGAGTAAGGCTCTTCGTAGTCCTCGGACCGTTATAAACCCTATGTTATGTTATGTTATGCCCTCTCGCATGTCCTTATTTTTTAATATTTTATATAAAAGAACTGCATCTAGTGAGATAAATTTCTCCAAATGAACCTTCGTGCCGCTTTTTTGTGTGTTAAAAATTCAGAAAAACCCTCCAACCTCACTCTAATACCATGACAGTATTTTTTCGGCATAATCTGTTTTATCAATCTAACGTTAGCTTCTTTTTATCTTGTTATTGTGACCATTGAATTAATAATGAATTGTTTCCTACATTTTTATATTCTACCAAAATTGATATTTCATTGTTCCTTTATTCTAAAAAGATCAAATCGTTTTTCTTGTTGCTTGTGCATAAACGATATATATATATTAAGACAGCATCATGAGTTGTTACTTATGGTAAAATACAATGAAGAAGAGCGAGATTTATACCAGAAGAATAAGATTTATACTATGGAGTTGTCTACCATTCAATGACCGCAACACGGTGACCTAGTGGTAAGGCGTCCGCCCAGTGAGCGGGAGGTCGTGGGTTCGAACCCCGGCCGGGTCATACCTAAGACTTTAAAATTGGCAATCTAGTGGCTGCTCCGCCTGGCGTCTGGCATTATGGGGTTAGTGCTAGGACTGGTTGGTCCGGTGTCAGAATAATGTGACTGGGTGAGACATGAAGCCTGTGCTGCGACTTCTGTCTTGTGTGTGGCGCACGTTAAATGTCAAAGCAGCACCGCCCTGATATGGCCCTTCGTGGTCGGCTGGGCGTTAAGCAAACAAACCATTCAATGACACAATTAAATAGTAGAAATTTTCTCGTTGTTTTGACCTGAACAATTATTCTTTCTGATTCTCTTTACCTACTTTTAATTAGTGAATTTCAAAGTCTAGTCGTCAGCTAAAAATCTTAGAATTGAAGGTTAGGAACCGGTTTTCACCACAGTTTAACTGTGATTCCTTTTGAAATTCATTTTTGTAATCTGGTTTCGAAAAATGGAGGACACTACTTCAACGTTTCCATCGTCTCCCAATTTTATTTTTTGTAAACATAGTTCATCGGCAGGGATTAATGACATACCTTCAATGAAGATTTTTTAAGGAAGTCTTGAGACGGCTCTATGTAGTCAGCTAGACGTCAAACAACGTGAATGAATGAAGAACGGATGAATGAATGTAAACTTGAAAAGACAAGTTACAATAGTTCCTTTCCTTTCTAGCAAGATAAGGCACGTTTATGATTATTTGAAACTAACAGTAATAGTGTTGCTAATGGTGTTTGGGTGGCATGTGTACAGTGTGCTTGATTAATGGAGGGTGATTTCTACTTGCCAATTTTTATTCTTGTCAAGAAGGTCATTAGTTACAACCAACCAACTATTCCAAAATGCCCTTTCAAAGTTGTTTCATACTTGTGCCATAACCTGGCTTTTTTGTTTTGTTTATTGTGTCTTTTTTGTATCTTCTACTTTTACTTGTTTTGTTTTCAAGTTATTCAAGATTGGCAATGACTTGTTGTTCAATTCATTTTGCTGAAACAATAAAATAATTTGATTCTAATTTCAAGTTTTGATTTATAATCTCTCTCTCTCTCTCTCTCTCTCTCTCTCTCTCTCTCTCTCTCTCTCTCTCTCTCTCTCTCTCCGAGTCTCTCTCTCTCCGAGTCTCTCTCTCTCTCTCTCTATCTATCTCTACCCCCCCCCTCTCTCTCTCTCTCTACCCCTATCTCCCTCTCTCATTCTCTCTCTCTCCCTCTCTCTCTCTCTCCCTCCCTCTTCTCTCTCTCTCTCTCTCTCTCTCTCTCTCTCTCTCTCTCTCTCTCTCTCTCTCTCTCTCTCTCTCTCTCTCTCTCTCTCTCTCTCTCTCTCTCTCTCTCTCTCTCTCTCTCTCTCTCTCTCTCTCTCTCTCTCTCTCTCTCTCTCTCTCTGTGTGTGTGGTCTGTACAGAGGATCGACATTAGTCGTATGTACACAATACAACATAATCATGCATTACACTTGGTGACTTACAATATTACAAATGCATGGATTGTAACAAACAAAAACAACTCAAAGTCAATCTTTTTATTCCCAGTTACATTACACAATCCAACACATATTCAAATTAAACATAGAATTACGTTACACTATACAGTACATATTCAAACAATCCCAAATGCTGTGTGTAAGGAGTGTCATCATCATCATTATCAAATGCGAGTATGGTAAGTATAGTGCTTATTTACACGCGCGGTCAGTGATTTTCTCAATAGCTGGAAAACAAAGCACATTTTTATCGTGTAGTCATATTTTTTTCTAGCACAAAGTAGAGAGACCTCTTCCATATTAAGGATTGATGATATACATAATTGCAGTCCAGTTTGCTTGTATTGTCTAGTTCTTCGTTGTTCTTACACTGTTCCATATTGTTTTCATTTACAGAGTTCGTTTCCTTTTTGCATGTATTATTAAATGTTTTGTTTCCTCCCTTATAAAGGGCGAGGACCTAGATGTAAAACAAGTTGTACACATTGTATGATTTATCTGGTCATCCTCGAAAAATAAAATTGACTTTGACTAATGCTCATGGCGGCACTTAAAATTTATTCCACAATTACGCCAGTGCATGTTGATTATTTTGTACGATTCAGTTTTTTTTAATTAATAAGCAGTAATCCAGGAATATGTCAATGACAGTGACCCAAGAGCCAGGACAGACTATACATGTATCGTTTCACAAAGTAACGATGGCAACGAATTATCAATTAAGTTGCCGTGGTAATGGATTTTTATTATGCAACAATTCAACATGCGTAACAGTTCAACAGTTACGTAGCAATGGTTGTGGACATATTTTAAGTAAAAGTTCCACAGGGGTAGCATATCACATGTAAGTAGCAGCTCCACACTTTGGATTTATGTGACATGTCACACGTTACGTAGCATGATCACATCTTATGTACAACATCAACAGTTGATCCGTTACATAAGCCGATTTAGGTAGCGTATATGGGGATCTCTAGGTCCACCACCACTAACAACAACAACAACAACTACAACGACACCACCACCACAACCACCAACAACAACAACAACAACCACCACCACCACCAGAACAATCCAAAACACATCGGGTTATTCCTGGTTTTCGCAGATTGTAATCACTTGGAGATTGCCAGAGAAAGACTTCGTCAGTTCTATGACGCAAAACAAGAATTGACGTCATCATGCTTGTGTTTTACGTCATTCAGATCTTGGCCTTGGGATTGCGCTTCGAAACTGCTTCCCCTGTCAGAACATTTTTAGTCTAAACATGTCGTTTACAATTTACACATGTTTACTGCCTGTTTGAAAAGTCGATAGCAAATCTTGGCATTTCTCAAACAGCACCAACACAAAAAAAACCGATTATTTTTGAATAAAAATGTTTTTGCTCTTCTATCTGTCTGAGGTATTATGTGTTTGTGTGTGTGTGTGTTTGTGTGTGTGTGTGTGTGTGTGTGTGTGTGTGTTTGTGTGTGTGTGTGTGTGTTTGTGTGTGTGTGTGTGTGTGTGTGTGTGTGTATGTGTGTGTATGTGTGTGTGTGTGTGTGTGTGTGTGTGTGTGTGTATGTGTGTGTGTGTGTGTATGTGTGTGTATGGTGTATGTGTGTGTGTGTATGTGTTTTCACGTGCGCGCATTCGAGTGTGTGGCCGCATTATACATTTTCATTGTAAGCTCAAGACACACTTAATGTTTTATGATCACTGTTGTCCACAAAGTTTGATGACCTCCGTCACATTTCGAAGTCTCCGCTACCACAAACATAAAATACACAACGGTGCACTATCTCAGAAACTTTCTACAAAATTAAGTTAACACAACTTGTCAAGAAAATACTGTATACAGCAAGTCACCATCTTGAATTTCCCTCCATCCAGAAGGGAGATAACTGCAATTTAATCTAACATGTAACAAAAGACAACCTCAAAACAAATCAAACCAAAACACCTTGAACAAAACACACACAAACAGATAAAAAAAGAAAGGCGCACAGCTGGCAGGTTGATCTATATGATAACCCTCAAACACATAGACTGCTAACGTTCCACAATCGAGGATAAAAAAAACAAGAAATGTTTGTTATTGGAATGTTTAGTTTTTGATAAAACAAGTCATTCACTTGTCTTGTCTTGTCACAAATATAGGCTAACGTTCCAATAAGTAACCTTTCTTGTTGTTGTTTTGTGTCGATCTTTGAGGTGTTTTACTCAG
Source organism: Littorina saxatilis (assembly GCF_037325665.1). Classification (NCBI taxonomy): domain Eukaryota; kingdom Metazoa; phylum Mollusca; class Gastropoda; order Littorinimorpha; family Littorinidae; genus Littorina; species Littorina saxatilis. Next base: position 1,872,241 of record NC_090252.1, on the reverse strand, counting down.
GGATGGATGATGCGTGATGGCGGCAGTTTGTACAAGTCCAACACTATAAACTGAAGTATTCCACTTTGGAACACACGTTTTGCAACCAGTTGTGAACACGCATGGTAAACATCTAATAGTGTTTACCATGTGTTGGACTTTTCCTGTAGAACTATATAGTGTTTACCATGTGTTGGACTTTTCCTGTAGAACTATATAGTGTTTACCATGTGTTGGACTTTTCCTGTAGAACTATATAGTGTTTACCATGTGTTGGACTTTTCCTGTAGAACTAGATAGTAGTTCGCATAAAAACACACGAACCCTTGAAATTTTGAGGGCGCGAAGCAAGAAAGCGGCTGATAATACATGTTGAGGGCGTGAAGCAAGAAAGCGGCTGATAATACATGTTGAGGGCGTGAAGCAAGAAAGCGGCTGATAATACATGTTGAGGGCGCGAAGCAAGAAAGCGGCTGATAATACATGTTGAGGGCGCGAAGCAAGAAAGCGGCTGATAATACATGTTGAGGGCGCGAAGCAAGAAAGCGGCTGATAATACATGTTGAGGGCGCGAAGCAAGATAGCGGCTGATAATACATGTTGAGGGCGCGAAGCAAAAAAGCGGCTGATAATACATGTTGAGGGCGCGAAGCAAGATAGCGGCTGATAATACATGTTGAGGGCGCGAAGCAAGAAAGCGGCTGTTAATACATGTTGAGGGCGCGAAACAAGAAAGCGGCTGTTAATAAATTGTTAACAAAGGTAGGCAAATCCAAAGCTTCAAATTGTGCACATCATATATTCATTCACTTTTTCACACAAAATAATTACTTATTCAAAAGCTATTCCTGATCACTTATTTTACACGGATGCTGACATGTCGACAAAAATCAGTACATGACGAAAGGAAGTAAGGGAAGTAACAGCCTGAAAGTGCCCGACCCGGAAAATTGTCAGTTACTTCCCCTATCCAGCTTCGCCTGCTGACTTGACCAGGTCAAATAGTGACCCACTTCTAGCGTATGTTTGAGCGAACGAGGAAAAAGAAGAACAAGAACAAGGAGCATAAAAAACTACACACACTCTAAACAAAAGTGTTCCACTTTTCAACACTTTCTGCAGCAAGTTTTGAACTCTTTTAATATAAACTTGGCCAACACATTTCAAACCCAAATTAAAGCATTAATTCCTGTGTCATTTTATCAAAACTGTATAAGTCAGTTAAGGCCGTTGTAAGCCTCCCGTAAACCATCACAGAACTCCCCGAGCGTCTAAATACAGTACAAGCATACTTCCATTTGAACGCTCACCGAACGGGAACATCCTGGCTGCTTTCTGTCGAGCGTGAGACATTTTCAAAGAATTTATTTTCGTAGACTTGTTCGTTAACAACAACGGCGCCTCGTTTTTGCGCTAGACCTAACTTTTAAAATCTAAATAATAAATTGACAGCTTGTTACACAAACATTCTTTAATCATAAAAGAATTCGTTTTTCATCAAGACAAGATCAGAACAATTCGAAGTTGTGAAAGTTTAACAAGTCGCGTAAGGCGAAAATACAATATTTAGTCAAGTAGCTGCCATTTTTCAGCAAGACCGTATACTCGTAGCATCGTCAGTCCACCGCTCATGGCAAAGGCAGTGAAATTGACAAGAAGAGCGGGGTAGTAGTTGCGCTAAGAAGGATAGCACGCTTTCTGTACCTCTCTTTGTTTTAACTTTCTGAGCGTGTTTTAATCCAAACATATCATATCTATATGTTTTTGGAATCAGGAACCGACAAGGAATAAGATGAAAGTGTTTTTAAATTGATTTGGACAATTTAATTTTGATAATAATTTTTATATATTTAATTTTCAGAGCTTATTTTTAATCCGAATATAACATATTTATATGTTTTTGGAATCAGCAAATGATGGAGAATAAGATAAACGTAAATTTGGATAGTTTTATAAATTTTTCTTTTTTTTTAACAATTTTCAGATGTTTAATGACCAAAGTCATTAATTAATTTTTAAGCCACCAAGCTGAAATGCAATACCGAACCCCGGGCTTCGTCGAAGATTACTTGACCAAAATTTCAACCAATTTGGTTGAAAAATGAGGGCGTGACAGTGCCGCCTCAACTTTCACGAAAAGCCGGATATGACGTCATCAAAGACATTTATCAAAAAAATGAAAAAAAAATATGGGGATTTCATACCCAGGAACTCTCATGTCAAATTTCATAAAGATCGGTCCAGTAGTTTTGTCTGAATCGCTCTACACACACACACAGACACACAGACACACACACACACACACACACACACACAGACACACACACCACGACCCTCGTTTCGATTCCCCCTCGATGTTAAAATATTTAGTCAAAACTTGACTAAATATAAAAAAAAGAAAAGCCCGGAAGCAGGGTCACGCAAGGGTCGTAGCAGACGGTTTATCAGTGCAAATCGCCGTTCCTCTCAACAGTCAAAAGCCATCGCTAGAGTTCTTGTGAACCACAGCCGTTGTTTCGTGCATAAAAAACGTGCTATTGTAGATAAGCTCACATCGAGTCGCGTTCATGACTAACTGACGACTGCATTGTGAAAAAGGAAAACTGGATCACACGGGTTCACGATGGCTCAGGGGTAAGATAAACCACGCAAAAATAAATTCTTTGAAAATTGTTCGCTCTTTACGGAGGGCACCTAGGATGTTCTCAATTGGTGAGTGTTTAAATGAAAGGGTGTTTGTACTGTGTGTAAAAGCCTGACCGTATCTGTGATGGTTTACGGGAGGCTTACTCTGCCTTTAACCTTCAGGATCACCTTTTGGATTAAATATTTCTTTTACAGGGATCACGTGACCGTCGCTCAAGTAAGGTCTCAAAATCAACCAGACAAAAACGGAAGAGCCGAACGAAAAATCGACAAAAAATCACAATAGGCAAA
>NC_090252.1:1856825-1864325 GCF_037325665.1 Littorina saxatilis | reverse complement strand
CCTAAACATGTCTCTTAAGTACAGGTACCTAAACCTGTCTCTTAAAGTACAGGTACCTAAACATGTCTCTTAAAGTACAGGTACCTAAACATGTCTCTTAAAGTACAGGTACCTAAACATGTCTCTTAAAGTACAGGTACCTAAACATGTCTCTTAAAGTACAGGTACCTAAACATGTCTCTTAAAGTACAGGTACCTAAACATGTCTCTTAAAGTACAGGTACCTAAACATGTCTCTTAAAGTACAGGTACCTAAACATGTCTCTTAAAGTACAGGTACCTAAACATGTCTCTTAAAGTACAGGTACCTAAACATGTCTCTTAAAGTACAGGTACCTAAACATGTCTCTTAAAGTACAGGTACCTAAACATGTCTCTTAAAGTACAGGTACCTAAACATGTCTCTTAAAGTACAGGTACCTCAACATGTCTCTTAAAGTACAGGTACCTAAACATGTCTCTTAAAGTACAGGTACCTAAACATGTCTCTTAAAGTACAGGTACCTAAACATGTCTCTTAAAGTACAGGTACCTAAACATGTCTCTTAAAGTACAGGTACCTAAACATGTCTCTTAAAGTACAGGTACCTAAACATGTCTCTTAAAGTACAGGTACCTAAACATGTCTCTTAAAGTACAGGTACCTAAACATGTCTCTTAAAGTACAGGTACCTAAACATGTCTCTTAAAGTACAGGTACCTAAACATGTCTCTTAAAGTACAGGTACCTAAACATGTCTCTTAAAGTACAGGTACCTAAACATGTCTCTTAAAGTACAGGTACCTAAACATGTCTCTTAAAGTACAGGTACCTAAACATGTCTCTTAAAGTACAGGTACCTAAACATGTCTCTTAAAGTACAGGTACCTAAACATGTCTCTTAAAGTACAGGTACCTAAACATGTCTCTTAAAGTACAGGTACCTAAACATGTCTCTTAAAGTACAGGTACCTAAACATGTCTCTTAAAGTACAGGTACCTAAACATGTCTCTTAAAGTACAGGTACCTAAACATGTCTCTTAAAGTACAGGTACCTAAACATGTCTCTTAAAGTACAGGTACCTAAACATGTCTCTTAAAGTACAGGTACCTAAACATGTCTCTTAAAGTACAGGTACCTAAACATGTCTCTTAAAGTACAGGTACCTAAACATGTCTCTTAAAGTACAGGTACCTAAACATGTCTCTTAAAGTACAGGTACCTAAACATGTCTCTTAAAGTACAGGTACCTAAACATGTCTCTTAAAGTACAGGTACCTAAACATGTCTCTTAAAGTACAGGTACCTAAACATGTCTCTTAAAGTACAGGTACCTAAACATGTCTCTTAAAGTACAGGTACCTAAACATGTCTCTTAAAGTACAGGTACCTAAAATGTCTCTTAAAGTACAGGTACCTAAACATGTCTCTTAAAGTACAGGTACCTAACCATGTCTCTTAAAGTACAGGTACCTAAACATGTCTCTTAAAGTACAGGTACCTAAACATGTCTCTTAAAGTACAGGTACCTAAACATGTCTCTTAAAGTACAGGTACCTAAACATGTCTCTTAAAGTACAGGTACCTAAACATGTCTCTTAAAGTACAGGTACCTAAACATGTCTCTTAAAGTACAGGTACCTAAACATGTCTCTTAAAGTACAGGTACCTAAACATGTCTCTTAAAGTACAGGTACCTAAACATGTCTCTTAAAGTACAGGTACCTAAACATGTCTCTTAAAGTACAGGTACCTAAACATGCTCTTAAAGTACAGGTACCTAAACATGTCTCTTAAAGTACAGGTACCTAAACATGTCCTCTTCAAGTACAGGTACCCTAAAACCTGTCTCTTAAAGTACCGGTACCCTAAACATGTCTCTTAAAGTACAGGTACCTAAACATGTCTCTTAAAGTACAGGTACCTAAACATGTCTCTTAAAGTACAGGTACCTAAACATGTCTCTTAAAGTACAGGTACCTAAACATGTCTCTTAAAGTACAGGTACCTAAACATGTCTCTTAAAGTACAGGTACCTAAACATGTCTCTTAAAGTACAGGTACCTAAACATGTCTCTTAAAGTACAGGTACCTAAACATGTCTCTTAAAGTACAGGTACCTAAACATGTCTCTTAAAGTACAGGTACCTAAACATGTCTCTTAAAGTACAGGTACCTAAACATGTCTCTTAAAGTACAGGTACCTAAACATGTCTCTTAAAGTACAGGTACCTAACATGTCTCTTAAAGTACAGGTACCTAAACATGTCTCTTAAAGTACAGGTACCTATACATGTCTCTTAAAGTACAGGTACCTAAACATGTCTCTTAAAGTACAGGTACCTAAACATGTCTCTTAAAGTACAGGTACCTAAACATGTCTCTTAAAGTACAGGTACCTAAACATGTCTCTTAAAGTACAGGTACCTAAACATGTCTCTTAAAGTACAGGTACCTAAACATGTCTCTTAAAGTACAGGTACCTAAACATGTCTCTTAAAGTACAGGTACCTAAACATGTCTCTTAAAGTACAGGTACCTAAACATGTCTCTTAAAGTACAGGTACCTAAACATGTCTCTTAAAGTACAGGGAGACTGTGCGCGCCTTCATGGAGGAAGTAGGTACTCACAATAACGTTCATCAAAACATACTTGTTTTGTTAATCGTCATTCAGTGTGCGATACCATATGCGAACCTATATGCGTAACAATATGCGTTAATGCGTTGATATTGCGAAACAGTATTGCGGTATGCGTTACAAGATTACGATACAAGATTGCGGTATGCGAAACAAGAATGCATTATTGCGGTAAAAAACTAGACAGAAAGAACAAGAAAATAACAAATCATTAGACATTATGTTGAGGTTTACATGCCGAGTCTCAGTGATTATTAAAAATAATTGTCGAAGTTAGCGGATCATGAAAAATGCGAGCTTTAGCGAGCTTTTTCATGACCGCGAACTGAGACGATATATAATCACTGAGACGAGGTGTGTAACCTCTTTATTCCTCCTTTCTTCAGTTATTCAAAGAAAAGAGGAGTTTTTTTGCGAAAGTTTGATCGAATCCTATTCACTCAACCAGTCAACCTGCGCAGGCGATCGATTAATGCGCGGTTGTATAGTTCCGTGCAAATCATTCCATTCTGTTAACACTTCTTGTCAGTTTTCCTATTTTGGACTAAAATCAAGTACACAGCTATGCTGTTATTCTGCTGTGGCGGCAAAGGCAGATATTGTGTGTTCTGTATATGTTTTGGTATCGCTTAGGATAATGTTCTTTCGTCAAATGGGACTAGCAGACGAACTTTTGCACCCGTGTTCCAACGTTAAAAACTGTATGAAGTTCAGTTTTCTGGGGAAAATAGTGTATGAAACCGCTTAATGTTGTTTAAATTGATGAGATGTGTGCATTTGGTTGCGTGTGATCTGTTTATTAAATGAAATATTGTTGAAAACTGACCGTCGGATTGCAGTCTGTTGTCGAAGAAACTGAGTGAAAAGAAGGGGAACTACTCTTGTCGCTAGACAAAGTATGAGTTACTTGCCTTGGGAAATTGCTTGTGATGAACGGTTTGAGCACGGCAGATCTAGATTCAGAAAACAACCGAACTCATGGATTTTATATGGAGATTCATGTGTTCAGGCCTGTAGTTGTTAATTTAAATGCGGTATGTTTGTATTGTTTGCTCCAGAGATGTATACTTCGTACGTTAGAGCGTTCGGAACTTTTCAGTCGCAAAAAGTAGTACCGAAACAGAACAACTTCTCAACCCATTGCTGGGTCGTTATTTGTTTGGTTGCTGGGTCATTATCGAAAAATAACTACCCCTACAAGTTTACAGAGGTAAAGAAGCAGAGGGGGGAATAAGCAAATATATCACATTCATAAACAAACACAAAAGGCAAAAATAACAAACAAGCACAAGAAAGTCACAATACAAAACACTTGTTGACTTATTCTTCAACACCATAAGAGGGTTGCGTTCCTTAACATTAAACCAATACCCTACACATTAAGAATTCTCAAGAAACTTAGCACAAATAAAACATTGTCAATTCAAATTGGTTTCTTTATTAATATACAAAATTGACTCATAAGGCCAAGAATACACGAGCAACCTGTCATACCAAAAATCGCTAAAAGACAACGTTTCTTTGTGAACAAAGTTACAAAAAGAGATATTTCCTCATCCAATTTCACCCATAGCGTCACACTGAATAAGCTCGCTTTCAAACGATCAACACTGAATGCATGCGCCTTTGCCTATCAACCTTCAACGTACGGCTCGGCCGGGTATGTCAGTGAAAAACATCTCACTTAAAACTTCGTCAAGTTGTGCACGGAAAACACAAATTATCTTCATAAACTTTAGCGACATTCTAGCGTCTACATATCATTGCTGTACGGTTAGTCAACAAACAATACTAATACGAACACACAATAACAAAACACAAAAACTTAGACACTAAACATTTCAGACATCTAAATAGAAACAAGTCGCGTAAGGCGAAAATACTACATTTAGTCAAGCTTTGGAACTCACAGAATGAAACTGAACGCACTGCATTTTTTTGACAATGACCGTTGTCCGCCGCGCGTGCAAAAAGCAGTGAAACGGACGAGCCTATTTAGCGCGGTAGTGGTTTCGCTGTGCTGCATAGCACGCTTTTCTGTACCTCTCTTCGTTTTAACTTTCTGAGCGTGTTTTTAATCCAAACATAACATATCGATATGTTTTTGGAATCAGGAACCGACAAGAAATAGGAAGAAATTGTTTTTAAATCGATTTCGCAAATTTAATTTTGATCATAATTTTTATTTTTTTATTTTTTCAGAGCTTGTTGTTAATCCGAATACAGCATATTTATATGTTTTTGGAATCAGAAAATGATGAAGAATAAAATGAACGTAAATTTGGATCGTTTTGTAAACAAAAATGTGATTACAATGTTCAGATTTTTAATGACCAAAGTCATTAATTAATGTTTAAGCCACCAAGCTGAAATGCAATACCGAAGTCCGGCCTTCGTCGAAGATTGCTTTACAAAAATTTCAATCAATTTGATTGAAAAATGAGGGTGTGACAGTGCCGCCTCAACTTTTACAAAAAGCCGCATATGACGTCATCAAAAGTATTTATCGAAAACATGAAAAAAACGTCCGGGGATATCATTCCCAGGAACTCTCATGTCAAATGTCATAAAGATCGGTACAGTAGTTTGGTCTGAATCGCTCCACACACACACACGCACAGACAGACAGACAGACACACATACACACACACACACACACACACACACACACACAGGTTGATTTCAAGCAAATTCTTTTTAATTGCTTCACTAGATGCAGTACATATAGACTTCAACAGAAGTGTGAATTTGCTTACTCGAATCGGCGTCACTACAAAATAACCGAAATGGGAAAACAAACTGTAAGGTTGTGGAGGAGGACAAAGACGAAAAATAACAAATCAAAAATTGAACAAAGACAAGATCATTCGGCAACAAGCCCCAGAAAAAGAACAACTAGTAAAAATGTCTGCGATATTGCCGATAAAAAAGAAGAAATGCAAACACAACCACTTTGATGCAGCTGCTGCAAATCTGCACATATTCAAATTTTAGAAACGTGTGGAAGGCATCGTATTTAGGACTGGGAGTCATTGCATGTGTGGTTCTCCCTGACATTGACCTAGCTAACAAAGCCATGGCCGCCATTACAGTTGACTCGGCTCTACTTCCTCTACGTCATCTACGTCCCGATCCCATCTGCCTCTTCCTCTCCCTCCCCTTCCGTCATCGCCATCGCCACCTCTCCCTCTCCCCCTTCCTTCATCATCCCCACCCCTTCCTCCCCTTCCGTCATCGCCATCGCCACCTCTCCCTCTCCCCCTTCCTTCATCATCGCCACCTCTCCCTCCCCTTCCGTCATCGCTATCACCACCTCTTCCTCTCCCCCTTCCTTCATCATCCCCACCCCTTCCTCTCCCCCTTCCGTCATCATCACCACCTCTTCCTCTCCCCCTTCCGTCATCATCCCCACCCCTCCCTCTCCCCCTTCCGTCATCATCCCCACCCCTTCCTCTCCCCCTTCCTTCATCATCCCCGCCCCTTCCTCTCCCCCTTCCTTCATCATCCCCACCCCTTCCTCTCCCCCTTCCTTCATCATCCCCGCCCCTTCCTCTCCCCCTTCCTTCATCATCCCCACCCCTTCCTCTCCCCCTTCCTTCATCATCCCCACCCCTTCCTCTCCCCCTTCCTTCATCATCCCCACCCCTTCCTCTCCCCCTTCCTTCATCATCCCCGCCCCTTCCTCTCCCCCTTCCTTCATCATCCCCGCCCCTTCCTCTCCCCCTTCCTTCATCATCCCCACCCCTTCCTCTCCCCCTTCCTTCATCATCCCCACCCCTTCCTCTCCCCCTTCCTTCATCATCCCCACCCCTTCCTCTCCCCCTTCCTTCATCATCCCCGCCCCTTCCTCTCCCCCTTCCGTCATCATCCCCGCCCCTCCCTCTCCCCCTTCCGTCATCATCCCCACCCCTTCCTCTCCCCCTTCCGTCATCATCCCCACCCCTTCCTCTCCCCCTTCCTTCATCATCCCCGCCCCTTCCTCTCCCCCTTCCGTCATCATCCCCGCCCCTCCCTCTCCCCCTTCCGTCATCATCCCCACCCCTTCCTCTCCCCCTTCCGTCATCATCCCCACCCCTTCCTCTCCCCCTTCCTTCATCATCCCCGCCCCTTCCTCTCCCCCTTCCGTCATCATCCCCGCCCCTCCCTCTCCCCCTTCCGTCATCATCCCCACCCCTTCCTCTCCCCCTTCCGTCATCATCCCCACCCCTTCCTCTCCCCCTTCCGTCATCACCCCCGCCCCTTCCTCTCCCCCTTCCGTCATCATCCCCACCCCTTCCTCTCCCCCTTCCTTCATCATCCCCGCCCCTTCCTCTCCCCCTTCCGTCATCATCCCCACCCCTTCCTCTCCCCCTTCCTTCATCATCCCCACCCCTTCCTCTCCCCCTTCCTTCATCACCCCCGCCCCTTCCTCTCCCCCTTCCTTCATCATCCCCACCCCTTCCTCTTCCCCTTCCTTCATCATCCCCGCCCCTTCCTCTCCCCCTTCCTTCATCATCCCCACCCCTCCCTCTTCCCCTTCCGTCATCATCCCCACCCCTCCCTCTTCCCCTTCCGTCATCATCCCCACCCCTTCCTCTCCCCCTTCCTTCATCATCCCCACCCCTTCCTCTCCCCCTTCCTTCATCATCCCCGCCCCTTCCTCTCCCCCTTCCGTCATCATCCCCGCCCCTCCCTCTCCCCCTTCCGTCATCATCCCCACCCCTTCCTCTCCCCCTTCCGTCATCATCCCCACCCCTTCCTCTCCCCCTTCCGTCATCACCCCCGCCCCTTCCTCTCCCCCTTCCGTCATCATCCCCACCCCTTCCTCTCCCCCTTCCTTCATCATCCCCGCCCCTTCCTCTCCCCCTTCCGTCATCATCCCCACCCCTTCCTCTCCCC
>NC_090252.1:1836825-1849325 GCF_037325665.1 Littorina saxatilis | reverse complement strand
CCGTTATTTTGGCTGTCTTAGTGAAATGGTAAGATATATCTCTATGTTTTTTACATGTAAGTGTTCGGAAAAAATACAGTTATAGCAGCTATGTACAAAAATAAGCAGCATATGCTCTTTTCGCCAAAGTAAAGTCCTTTTTTCTTCTGGTTTCTTATATGTGTCACAGCACACCGCAAGCTTTTAGGCGAATAGCAAGTGAGTGGTATATATATATCATCAATTTTATAGTAGATAACGGTGTAAAATACTTACCATGTTCATGTCCGTTATACGTTTTCAATATTCCATATGTGTCATTTAATTGTGTGTTGCTTGATGCCATGTATGTATGTGTGTGTGTGTACATGACTTTAAATAAGCATGGATGGATGTGTGCACTCGATTGTGTGTGTGAACCATGTATATATTTTCTGTTGTCAATGTTGTCAATTAGATATGTTATACTATGCGTTTGAATCATTAAGTATTTTAGATTTTCTGTTGTCAATGTTGTCAATTAGATATGTTATACTATGCGTTTGAATCATTAAGTATTTTAGACGTCATACTTTTTTTCGTATCTTCACGATGGCTTTTTACCCGTTTAAATTTTAATGCTTCCAACTTTCAAAGCGCTGCACGGCTGGGAAGAGATGCGCACTTTTATCACTGTTGTTCATGTAGACGTAATCATGGATTCATGCAAACGTCATACCTGCTGTATTTTATTTTGTTTGTTTGTATAGTCGCGTGCGGTCGCGCAGTCTTTTTGGTCAGTTCCGATTACCTCCCATTGATGCGAAAACCTATATAAGAAGATAGATAGATCTGTTTATCTGTTAATGGAACTCCAAAATATTCCATAGATTTGTTTACTTAATTTTTAAAAGATAAGTTCGAAACATTATCACCTGATAAGTCGCCGTATAACCTTATAGGTTCCAGCGACTAAATATTTTCCCCCGGTGCAACCATAGACATGTACGTCATCATGATCTCCCCTTAATTTGACCGTTATTTTGGCTGTCTTAGTGAAATGGTAAGATATATCTCTATGTTTTTTACATGTAAGTGTTCGGAAAAAATACAGTTATAGCAGTTATGTACAAAAATAAGCAGCATATGCTCTTTTCGCCAAAGTAAAGTCCTTTTTTCTTCTGGTTTCTTATATGTGTCACAGCACACTGCAAGCTTTTAGGCGAATAGCAAGTGAGTGGTATATATATATCATCAATTTTATAGTAGGTAACGGTGTAAATTACTTGCCATGTTCATGTCCATTATACGTTTTCCATATTCCATATGTGTCATTTAATTGTGTGTTGCTTGATGCCATGTATGTGTGTGTGTGTGTACATGACTTTAAATAAGCATGGATGTGTGCACTCGATTGTGTGTGTGAACCATGTATATATTTTCTGTTGTCAGTTACATATGTTATACTATGCGTTTGAATCATTAAGTATTTTACACGTCATACTTTTTTTCGTATCTTCACGATGGCTTTTTACCCGTTTAAATTTTAATGCTTCCAACTTTCAAAGCGCTGCACGGCTGGGAAGAGATGCGCACTTTTATCACTGTTGTTCATGTAGACGTAATCATGGATTCATGCAAACGCCATACCTGCTGTATTTTATTTTGTTTGTTTGTATAGTCGCGTGCGGTCGCGCAGTCTTTTTGGTCAGTTCCGATTACCTCCCATTGATGCGAAAACCTATATGACTGTTTTTTGTTATTTTTCTCTCTGTTAATTCACCAGTGGCTATGTAACATGTGTTACAGAATTGCACCGGTGTAAGGGTTAACATTTTATTTTTCACCAAGAGAATATAATTCATTATATGCGGGATAATGTGCGGGGGGGGGGGGGGGGAGGGGTGCAAACAACATTTTCACAAGCACATAACCAACAAAATGACATCGCATGCGCAGCACACAAAGTGCGTAGCACGGGTACCACTGGTAGTATATAATGCATTCTATAGTATATAATGCATTCTATAGTATATAATGCATTATATACTATAGAATGCATTATATACTATAGAATGCATTATATACTATAGAATGCAATATTTACTTAAATAATGAATTGTTTAGTAAATAAAAGATTTATTTAATTACAACAATCACATTTTTTACTTTTGTGTAAATAATGAATTATTTAGCTAAATAATTATTTAGATCAACACGAAAAAACGTAATTTCTTTACAAACGGATTGCCATATTTGCTTGTGTCATGTTTCTCCGCTTTGTGATTGCGCTATTTCATGACGTCATATTTTGTGGCGGCACAGTCACGGCCTCAGTTTTTCATTGATTTTGTTGACTTTTTCGTTATACGACCTTCGACCCAGTCCGAACTATTGATTACATTTCATCATTGTACCTTACCAAATAGTTCATGAAATTTTCGTTCAAAGTTAGCCCAAGAAAGTTTAAAAGATTGGAGAATAAAAAATGCAAAAAAGAAGATAAGAAATAAAATATTGTAATCAAAAAACAAGAAAGGTAAGTTGTTGGAACGTTTGTTATTGACAAAAATACGTTACATTCACAAATATATCGACCGGATATTTTATTTTACGTATTTTTGTCAATAACAAACGTTCCAACAACCTACCTTTCTTGTTTTCTGATTCTGAAAATTGGAACGTTGGCAGTCTCTTTGTGTTTGGATTTATCTAAAATAATGTATTGAATCATAGATTGTTGGTGAACTGTAATCTTTTCTTTGTATTGTTCGCCGCGTGACTTTCCCGGCCTGATGTTAGTGTAGACTGTGTCAGCGTGACTTTCCCGGCCTGATGTTAGTGTAGACTGTGTCAGCGTCACTTTCCGGGCCTGTTGTTTGTGTAGACTGTGTCAACGTGACTTTCCCGGCCTGATGTTAGTGTAGACTGTGTCAGCGTGACTTTCCCGGCCTGATGTTAGTGTAGACTGTGTCAGCGTCACTTTCCCGGCCTGATGTTAGTGTAGACTGTGTCAGCGTGACTTTCCCGGCCTGATGTTAGTGTAGACTGTGTCAGCGTCAAAGAGCACGGTGGTACACACATGCGTACGCAAAAACAGACAAATAGACAGACAGACAGACAAGAGAGAAGGAGACACAAATCACACACACACACACACACACACACATCACACGCACACACACACGCACGCACGCACGCACATACACACACACACACACACAGACACACACACATGCACACACACACACACACAGACACACGCACACACACTCACACACACACACACACACACACACACACACACACAAACACTTACACACCTTGGATTCACTCTTTTATAAACAGAGAGATAGCAAGACACAGAGATAGACAGACAGACATAGACAGTCAGTCAGAGAGACAGACAGACAGACAGGGAGGGGGGGGGGGGTGATGGGGGGATGAGGCAAAGATGGGGAGGGAAAAGAGAGCTCGAGAGAGACAATGACAGAGACGGTTTGGTAGTTATTGTTGTTTAACGTCCCTTTAGCTGTTATGGCGATCCCGGACTGGGACAGAGGCAGACAGCCAGCCAGCCAGCCAGCCAGCCAGCCAGACAGACAGACAGACAAACAGCCAGACAAACAGACAAACAGCCAACCAGACAGCCAGCCAGACAGCCAGCCAGACAGACAGACATATAGAGGTAGACAAACAGACAGACAGTAAGACAGACAGATAGAGGTAGAAAGCCAGCCAGCCAGACAGACAGACAGACAGCCAGCCAGCCAGCCAGCCAGCCACACAGACAGACAGACATATAGAAGTAGACAGACAGACAGTAAGACAGACAGATAGAGGTAGACATACAGACAGACAGATAGAGGTAGACAGACAGACAGATAGAGGTAGAAAGACAGACAGACTCAACTCAACTCAACTCAACTCAAATTTTATTGGCTTCAATTTTCATGGAAGAATTTGTCTTGCGCTTGGGAGAAAGTAAGAGTATCACATATAAAAACAGCATTCATATCACATTTCATGTACAGACAGTAAGACAGACAGATAGAGGTAGAAAGACAGATAGAAGCAGACAGACAGACAGTAAGACAGACAGACAGATAGAGGTAGAAAGACAGATAGAAGCAGACAGACATACAGTAAGACAGACAGACAGACAGACAGACAGATAGAGGTAGACAAATAGAAACATAAAGAGAGAGACACAGTTTCTGTCCTGCGTCAATGTTTCAGTTTTCAAAACACATATATATAAGTGCATTTCTGCCCGAGTAAGGCCCTCGGCTGAGTTCATCGCGACCTGGATGTGCAGTTACGTGAGACGAACAAGGTTCCGGGTAAGCTTGCTCCTTTCAAAAAGGCCAGCCTGTTTTCACGGCCTTTGTTTGCTTCGAAAGTCAGCGTACTCGTGATCATAGCATATCCTTGTGAAAGACAGCAGCTTTTGTTCGACGTAAACGTATCAACTTACAAACAACTGAATGTTTTTATCTGCATTTGTGCTAACCCAAGTACGCTCCACCCCCCCCCCCCCCCCAACCACCACCACGATGAGTTCTTCGTGACCCGTATGTGCAGTAGAGTGAAACGTCACGAGGGCCCTGGTACACGTATCGCGTGGCCGTGATGAGTCTTATATCTTCACGACGGATAAATATTTACATCGTGTTTTGGTGGCATAACACAAAAGTTACAGTTCGCATTAGCTCGGGAGAAAAACTTGAGGTGGGTGGCTGAATATCTGTTGCCCAGAGAGGCACCAAACATCCTGCTCTGAACTTTTGGTAGATGAAGAATGTTCAGCATATATTTTTCTTTGCAGCCATGATACTATATTTGCTTGAATGAGATTTTAACCGTTGCGTCAGCATCATCAACTCTCCCAGGTTCTTACTTTGTGTGGATTTATTGGTACGTTTGACATTTGCACGCTTCCCGCGTATGCAGTTTGCACATGCTGTAATGTCATGAGTTAGCTACAATGTATCAGGGATAGTATAGTTTATATACGTGTTCTTGTGTCTATGACGTTGTGTAGTATGATACCCACACATGAGTAGGATACAGAACGCATAACAACTGTGGGGACGGCTAGAGATACGACACGCATTACACTCATGTTGCAGACCACATAACCACAGAAAACCATGTTGTCGACATAAGACGAGAACTACCCACTTTCACACGCCGAAAAGGTAAGCAGAACAGTGTAACAAGCTGACACTGAGACCGTCCATGTTGACCGTCAGACCCTTGAGTTTACAGTAACTAAGTTGTACAAAACTACACAAAAACAATACTTTTTTGGTATTCAAGTTTGAACCAATCGTTTTGCAACCTGTAACATTTGAAAACCAAAACCGAATGATGTCTGTAACATGCAAGTTATGCATGTCGTATCCTTGTGTTTTCCAACTACATAACTTTGAATTGTCTCAATTGATCTATGTCCGTCATATTTACAAACAACGCAACCAAAATCACAAGATGAACTGAGCATGAGCGACTGAGTCCACGTACCTTCTCTGTTACACGAAGTGTGTGCTTGAATGCATGTCATATCAATAAAACAGCTTTGAATGCAAGGTTTTACTTGATGACAGCAACATGTGTTAAGAAGTCTTTGAAAACGGGCACAGTGAGCATTATTTTCAATGATCACTTTAATGCAGCAAAAAGATGAATATATGAGGTACATGTTAGACACCAACTTTAGTAACATCATGCATTTTGGGAAGCTGTTTAAGTGATATTTCTAGACCTACTATCTTACATCCTGTCATGCAGACCGTATTAATTTTTTGTGTTATGCCAACAAAACACGATGTATCTATTTGTTCGGCGTGATCTTGTGAGGACCAGTGTTATCACAGCTCAGTCTGTGTCTGAACCAACCTGTCGTCATCACCACATTAGAGACGTGTTACAGGCAGTGTGTAGTGTATATATGTAACCTGTCGTCATCACCACAGTAGAGACGTGTTACAGGCAGTGTGTAGTGTATATAATTATGTAACCTGTCGTTATCACCACAGTAGAGACGTGTTACAGGCAGTGTGTAGTGTATATATGTAACCTGTCGTCATCACCACAGTAGAGACGTGTTACAGGCAGTGTGTAGTGTATATATGTAACCTGTCGTCATCACCACAGTAGAGACGTGTTGCTAGCAGTGTGTAGTGTATATATGTAACCTGTCGTCATCACCACAGTAGAGACGTGTTACAGGCAGTGTGTAGTGTATATATGTAACCTGTCGTCAACACCACAGTAGAGACGTGTTACAGGCAGTGTGTAATGTATTAGGAGCCTGGGGCCATATGGACCAATGAAGAGACCTTAACGAATCACCGTAAAAAGCCCCCTATACTTTAAAATAGGATGATACAACTTTTTTAGCGTGCAAGTCAGACTAATTCGATTATGATATAGATTTTTTTTGTTTTGGTTTGACAATAACGGTTGTTAAAGCACAAAAGGAAACTGAAGAAACTAAATGAAATTATGAACTTCGAAGAAAAGAAGACTATTTGTTACATTTTTGGGAAAGCTAGAAAGGCTAGTCATTTGTTACTTTCAGCAAGCTTCTTAATGAATTAATGAAAAGAGCCCTTAGCTTTTATTTTCTTCTATTTGTTGAAGTTGGTCCATCTGCTTTGAGATTTTGCTATTATTTTTTGTCTTTGCAGTGGATACTCGGGGTCAACACTGCTAAAGTGTAACAAATACAGCATTAGCTGTCATGTATAGCGATGTTTGTGCGCTAACAGCTTTGATCGTGGACAGAAACTAGTCCGTTTTAAGCGTCAAATTTGGAGTGAACGCTGCCAAAAGCGTAAAAAAGAGTAAAGCCTAACGGTTTTGTGGTTTGTGTTTCTGCAACTGTTGTAACATGTGCAAGATACACAAAGAGGGTAAATACAGCGAATGCAATTGTTTTGAGCGCTCTAACACCGTGAGTTTGCAGAACTGGAGGTGGTTCATTTTGCCGGTCCATATAAGGCAATTTTACAATATCACATGACCCACCCCAGTGTAATTTAATGAGCTATGCACCCCGGGTATAAAGAGTGTGTCACGTGGTCGCTGTCGTTGTGTCGACACCACGCGGCATACATAACGAGTTGGAATATTTCAAACAGGAAGTTTTTCCTTGCGTCGTTGGTGCACACCTTGTTATAGTTCTGTGTTGCATTCCATCCTAGCACTGTACAACGATTTGTTCTCAGTATCTCAGTCTGTGTTACAACTTACTTCATTTCTGTTTAACATTTTGATCAGTAAATGACGTTTGTTTTGCAATCAAGACATAAACGGAAGTGCCAGATAGTGAACAACCGAGTTTGGAGTCTGTGACCGACAGTACTGTATAAGCCTACTTCACGTGAAAACAAATGATTTAAGGTTCAGGGGGTCATGTATGATCATAAGTTTGTCACGTTTCGTGGTGTAAGATGTGTTGGTTTGAGGACTGTGAACTGTAGCGTTACAACTAAACACAGCACAGTGCACTGAAACAAACAGTTTGCCCCTTGTGTCTCAGAATCTTTCTGTTGCACTGAACATCTTGAGAGCTGTGTCTGAGCACCACAGGTAAGCCTATTCTGTCGTTATACAACACTAACATTAAACGCAATCGCACACAAGAAAGATGCAAAAGCTCACACACAAATATTCCAAAATAAGACCTTTTTTGAGGAGTAAACGTGTGCGTGCGTGTGCGATAACCAGGGAGAGAGGGAAAGAGAGGGAGAGAGAGAGAGAGAGAGAGAGAGAGAGAACTCAGAACTCAGAACTCAGAACTTTATTACATAAGGATAAAGGTTTTAGGCTTAGCCTAATCTTCCAACCTGTCCTTGGAACATATACAGAGAATAATTGTAAACGAAAGCAAAGACTGCGCACATACACACACACACATCCACACCCACGTATACACACACACATGCACACATAAACTCACACACACACACACACACACACACACACACACACACACACACACACACACACACACACACACACATGCACACACACACACACATGCACACACACATGCACACACACATGCACACACACACACACACACACACACACACACATATACACACACACACATGCTCGCGCGCGCGAGCGTGCGCTCGCATATCTACACACAAGCACATGCTATCATTTCATACCTAAAATGAACAGTATCTAATCAAAGTATTAAACTAGTAAAACATCAAAATAATGGTCAAGTATAAACATAAAAAACAAAACACTTAAGAGCATTGCATACATTATCTGAGTACACAATGGAAACTAGACATCAGGGGCAGTTTATAGTGTGATCAAATGTGTGTGCAACTGCCTTTTAAAGGCCTTTAATGATGCGGATCGTTTGATTTCTATTGGCAAAGAATTCCACAGAGATGATCCTGAAAAAGCTAAGCTGGATTTATAAAGATCTATACGAGGAATTGGAGGAAGTAAATTTTGAGACCCATACCTCTTCGTAACATGTGTAAAATAGGATTGCACATAACTGGGCACATCACCATGAACTACTTTATACATAAAGACAGCCTTATTGTATGCAAGGTGGGTTTTTAGGGGAAGGAAATTAAGGATGTTTAACTTCATTTCTGTAGACATGTGCGATTCATACAGGATAAGTTTTGCAGCACGACGGTACAAAGAATTGAGTTTTAATAAGTGAACATCGCTGCAGCCATCCCACAATGTCGAAGCAAAATTAATATGAGGCATCATATGAGCATGAACGAACATTTTTAATGTTTCAGACTTCGCATAATGTTTGAGTTTTGACAACAAATACAAATTCCTTGATAACACTTTGCAGAGGTTGCTTATGTGTGTTTGCCATTTCATTTCTTCATCAACAGTTACACCAAGTATGCGGTGTTCTTTAACTTGCTGTATTTGAGTTGTACCTAAGGTCAGTTGTAATTTAAGAGGACTTAGCTGATGCTTTTGTCTTGTGGTAATAACAATGCTTTTAGTTTTTTCTGGGTGCAGTATCATGGCATTTGATGTGCACCATTTCGCAACTTCGTCCAAAGTGTTCTTCAGGGAAGAATTTACTGATTCCAACGAGGTGTTACTGGTATGGATAGACGAATCGTCTGCAAAAAACTCGCATTTGACTTTATCATCCGATACATGTAAAGGCAAATCATTAACGTAAATACAAAAGAGAATAGGTCCTAATATAGACCCTTGAGGGACGCCATGTCTTACTAGTGCAGTAGACGAATTCTGGCATTGTAGAGTGACATACTGTGTCCGGTCAGCAAGATACGATTTAAAGAAGTCACAGACCGAATCGTTTCTCAAATAATAGTGTAATTTTTTCAGCAATATGGAATGATCGACTAAGTCAAATGCTTTCTTAAAGTCCAAAAACAATGCTCCTGTAACTTCAGACTTGTTCATTGCTGACAGCCAAGCTTCGCAGAGAGACGTAAGAGCTGTGTGGCAAGAATGCTTGGACCGAAAACCGGATTGAAACTGATGGAACAAATTTTGTTCTTCCATGTAAGCAAGAAGATGCTTGTGCACATGCCTTTCTAATGGTTTTGACAAAACAGGCAGTAAAGAAATGGGTCTAAAATTACTTGGGTCTGAGAGATCTTTACATTTGGGAAGGGGTATGACTTTGGCGCTTTTCAATTTAGACGGAAAAAAGTTCTGCTCAATACTAAGGTTATATACAAACGTGAGCGAATCCACAATATACGGTAGAGAAAGCTTCAATAACTTCACGGGTATTTATCAGGACCCATGGACTTTTTATTCTCCAGGTTTTCAATAAATGTTCCGACCTCATGAACTGCAATCGGAGGAATGATAAACGCTTCATTGTTTATTCTGTTCCGCTGACAGAATTCGTCCAATTTTTCAAAACAGTCATCTCTATCCCGAGAATTTGTTTCTGCCACAGAAGCCTTCAATTTATCCGCTAAAGATATAAAATGATTATTAAATTCTTCCGCAGATAGTTTTGTTAGATTAGCAGTTGACCTTTTCCTAGATTTATCAAGGATTTCATTTACTGCCCGCCAAATTGTTGCAGTATCTTTCTTATCGGAAATTAATTTATCAAAGTAACCAGTTTTGGATTGTCTCACACGGTTTAACACCTCATTCCTCTGCTGTTTATATTCGTCTGTCATCTTATTTTCCTTGAAATAATCTCTCAGAGCCATCGCCTCTATAATATCTGATGTTAACCAAGGCGGAAGTCTGGCATGTTTTACTCTATGCTGACGCAGGGGCACGTGTTTATCTATAATTGTGCTTAAAATGCTATACAATTGATCAAAAGCATCATCTGCAAGACTGAAATCAAAAACGCTCTGAAATGGAGCTTCACTAAGATCACGAAAAAATGCAGACTCATCAAAATGTCTAAAGCTTCTGTATTCTATGGTTGTGTGGCCTTTTGGTCCTGATTTAGGCAAGCGCATAGAGACCGAACAAAAAATAGGCATATGATCGCTAATACTGGAATTGGACACATACACATTAGAAACAATCTTCTTATTATCAGTATATATATGTGATCAATAAGAGTTGCAGTTGTGTCTGTTATTCTTGTTGGGTTCAGAACCAGTTGATGAAGACCTAATAAAGTTGTTGTTGAATTCCATACTGTTTGAGGCTTATTCAGATTAATATTAAAATCTCCAAGCAATACAATATCTTTATTGCGTGATTTGACTTTATCCATCATCTGAATGAAATATTCTGACCAAATCGACGTTTCGGCAGGGTTACGATATATATAACCTATGAGCAGAGGCGAGGATTTACAGTTTTTTACTTCAATCCAAATGCACTCAATATTGTCGTCCTCTAAATCAGTTCTTCGTGTTGCAAATTCAGAAATTGATTCATGAATATAGACTGCAATGCCTGTCTGATTCTTCCTTGCGCTGTCGCGTCGCAAAACAGAGTATTGGGGAATGTAAATCAAGTTATCGGCAATTCTCGAGTCGAGCCGTGTTTCGCTCATCCCAAAAACATGAACTGGCTTTGAGCTTTGGTTTAGCAGCACGCATATATCAGGCACTTTGTTAACGAGATGATAGACATTAAGATGTCCAACCTGGAGAGTGTGTTTTGACACGTTTAAATTCATAATATAATAAACAAAATTATTAACAACAACCAAAAATCTGAGAGATGAAATCAATAAACAAACACGGAGAAAAATTAATGCACAAAGAGTAAAAAGTGAAGCAAACAAGAGAGAGAGAGAGAGACAGAGAGAGAGAGAGAGAGAGAGAGAGAAAGAAAAGAGAGAGACAAAGAGAGAGAGAGGGAGAGAGAGAGGAACGAGTGAGAGAGAGAGAGAGGGAAAGAGAGAGCAAGAGAGAGAGAGAGAGAGAGAGAGAGAGGGAAAGAGAGAGCGAGAGAGAGAGAGAGAGAGAGTGAGAGAGAGAGAGAGAGAGAGAGAGAGAGACAGAGAGACAGAGAGACAGAGAGAGAGAGAGAGAGAGAAAGAGGGAAAGAGAGAGCGAGAGAGAGAGAGAGAGAGAGTGAGAGAGTGAGAGAGAGAGAGAGAGAGAGAGAGAGAGAGAGAGAGAGAGAGAGAGAGACAGAGACAGAGAGACAGAGAGACAGAGAGAGGGCAGAAAAGGCAGCTGCTAAAAGTTGTGTCAAACAAGCAATCAAACACGTCTTGCACTATGTACACCACGGTCCCTGACTAGTGTCAGGTGACAGTAGATTATCATGACCGCGGCCCCTGCGTGTTCTGTGTCGTGGTATTTATTAGAGCATGACGAGACTCCTTGAAATGCACCCCACCACCACACCCAACCTCTCTCTCACCCCCCACACCCAACCTCTCTCTCACCCCCCACACCCAGCCTCTCTCTCACCCCCCACACCCAGCCTCTCTCTCACCCCCCACACCCAACCTCTCTCTCACCCCCCACACCCAACCTCTCTCTCACCCCCAACCCCCAACCTCTCTCTCACCCCCACACCCAACCTCTCTCTCACCCCCCACACCCAACCTCTCTCTCACCCCCCACACCCAACCTCTCTCTCTCACCCCCCACACCCAACCTCTCTCTCACCCCCACACCCAACCTCTCTCTCTCACCCCCCACACACAACCTCTCTCTCACCCCCCACACCCAACCTCTCTCTCACCCCCCACACCCAACCTCTCTCTCACCCCCCACACCCAACCTCTCTCTCACCCCCCACACCCAACCTCTCTCTCACCCCCCACACCCAACCTCTCTCTCACCCCCCAACCCCCAACCTCTCTCTCACCCCCACACCCAACCTCTCTCTCACCCCCCACACCCAACCTCTCTCTCACCCCCCACACCCAACCTCTCTCTCACCCCCCACACCCAACCTCTCTCTCACCCCCCACACCCAACCTCTCTCTCACCCCACACACCCAACCTCTCTCTCACCCCCCACACCCAACCTCTCTCTCACCCCCCACACCCAACCTCTCTCTCACCCCCCACACCCAACCTCTCTCTCACCCCCCACACCCAACCTCT
>NC_090252.1:1816825-1829325 GCF_037325665.1 Littorina saxatilis | reverse complement strand
CAAATACACCAAACAGTGTTGTGGGTGTTTCCCCCACCCTCCCTCCCTGTACCCCCCACCCTCCCTCCCTGTACCCTACAGGGTGCTTGGCATGGTGTGAGAGACATAGTGTTGTGGGTGTTTCCCCCACCCTCCCTCCCTGTACCCTACAGGGTGCTTGGCATGGTGAGGGAGACATAGTGTTGTGGGTGTTTCCCCCACCCTCCCTCCCTGTACCCTACAGGGTGCTTGGCATGGTGTGAGAGAAGTAGGGTTGTAGGTGTTTCCCCCACCCTCCCTCCCTGTACCCTACAGGGTGCTTGGCATGGTGTGGGAGACATAGTGCTGTGGGTGTTTTCAACACCTTTTCCTGCAAGCTAGTCACACCTTGACAAAATGTCATCAGACTATTGGGGTGGCATCATCTATACTTATGCTTGTATCCTTGTTGTAAGCTAGTCAGACCTTGACAGAATGTCAATAGATTATGGGGTGGCATCATGTATGATTATGCTTGTATCCTTGTTGGTGAAGACAATGACCCATGACCTGTGAATGTCGGTGAAGACAATGTCCCATGACCTGTGAATGTTGATGAAGACAATGACCCATGACCTGTGAATGTTGGTGTAGACAATGACCCATGACCTGTGAATGTTGGTGAAGACAATGACCCATGGCCTGTGAATGTTGGTGAAGACAATGACCCATGATCTGTGAATGCTTGTGAAGACAATGACCCATGACCTGTGAATGTTGGTGAAGACAATGACCCATGAGCTGTGAATGTTGGTGAAGAGAATGACCCATGACCTGTGAATGTCGGTAAAGACAATGACCCATGAGCTGTGAATGTCGGTGAAGACAATGACCCATGGCCTGTGAATGTTGGTGAAGACAATGACCCATGAGCTGTGAATGTTGGTGTAGACAATGACCCATGAGCTGTGAATGTTGGTGAAGACAATGACCCATGACCTGTTAATGTTGGTGAAGACAATGACCCATGAGCTGTGAATGTTGGTGAAGACAGTGACCCACGACCTGTGAATGTCGGTGAAGACAATGACCCACGACCTGTGAATGTCGGTGAAGACAATGACCCATGACATGTGAATGTTGGTGAAGACAGTGACCCATGACCTGTGAATGTTGGTGAAGACAATGATCCATGACCTGTTAATGTCGGTGAAGACAATGACCCATGACCTGTGATTGTTGGTGAAGACAATGACCCATGACCTGTGAATGTTGGTGAAGACAATGACCCATGACCTGTGAATGTTGGTGAAGACAGTGACCCATGACCTGTGAATGTTGGTGAAGACAATGACCCATGAGCTGTGAGTGTTGGTGAAGACAATGACCCATGACCTGTGAATGTTGGTGAAGACAATGACCCATGACCTGTGAATGTCGGTGAAGACAATGACCCATGACCTGTGAATGTTGGTGAAGACAATGACCCATGACCTGTGAATGTTGGTGAAGACAGTGACCCATGAGCTGTGAATGTTGGTGAAGACAATGACCCATGACCTGTGAATGTTGGTGAAGACAATGACCTATGACCTGTGAATGTTGGTGAAGACAGTGACCCATGACCTGTGAATGTTGGTGAAGACAGTGACCCATGAGCTGTGAATGTTGGTGAAGACAATGACCCATGACCTGTGAATGTTGGTGAAGACAATGACCCATGACATGTGAATGTTGGTGAAGACAATGACCCATGACCTGTGAATGTTGGTAAAGACAATGACCCATGACCTGTGAATGTTGGTGAAGACAATGACCCATGACCTGTGAATGTTGGTGAAGACAATGACCCATGACCTGTGAATGTTGGTGAAGACAATGACCCATGACCTGTGAATGGTGGTGAAGACAATGACCCATGAGCTGTGAATGGTGGTGAAGACAATGACCCATGACCTGTGAATGTTGGTGAAGACAATGACCCATGACCTGTGAATGTTGGTGAAGACAATGACCCATGAGCTGTGAGTGTTGGTATACACGATAACCTCTTGCTTCAAGATGTCAAGCTCCATAAACCGGCTCCACTTTTCTTGTCACGTGTGTTACTCTTGTCACGTGTGTTACTCTTGTCACGTGTGTTACTCTTGTCACGTGTGTTACTCTTGTCACGTGTGTTACTCTTGTCACGTGTGTTACTCTTGTCACGTGTGTTACTCTTGTCACGTGTGTTACTCTTGTCACGTGTGTTACTCTTGTCACGTGTGTTACTCTTGTCACGTGTGTTACTCTTGTCACGTGTGTTACTCTTGTCACGTGTGTTACTCTTGTCACGTGTGTTACTCTTGTCACGTGTGTTACTCTTGTCACGTGTGTTACTCTTGTCACGTGTGTTACTCTTGTCACGTGTGTTACTCTTGTCACGTGTGTTACTCTTGTCCAATTACCCGTACTTTGTATCTGAATTCTAAATGTATTTATTGATAGAAACATTCTCCACCAAAGCATATTCGCAGTTTGACAATTCCAATAGACAACACTTTTTCTAATGTTGGCAGGAATGTGCTACCATACCACATGGCCCACCTCAGTGTCATTTAATGAGCTATGCACCCCGGGTACACAGAGTGTTGACACCACGCATACAAGAGGACTTGGAATAATTCAACCAGGAAGTTTTTCCCTGCGACGTTGGTCCACACCTTGTGTTCGTTCTGTTGCGTTCCGTCTTAGCACTGTACAACGATTTGTTCTCAGTATCTCAGTATTACAACTTGCTTCATTGCTGTTTTAATCAGTAAATGACGTTCGTTTTGCAATCAAGACATAAACGGAAGTGCCAGATAGTGAACCACCGAGTTTGGAGTTTGACCGACAGTACTGTGTTAGCCTACTTTACGCCAAAAAGAAATGATTCAAGGTTCAGGGGGTCATAGGATCATAAGACATCACGGTTCGTGATGTGTGATGTGTTGGGCTGAGGACTGTGAACTGTAGCGTTACAACTACACAACACAGTGCTGTAAAAAGATCAGTGTAACACGTGTTGTAGTGTTGGGTTGAGGACTGTGAACTGTAGCGTTACAACTACACAACACAGTGCTGTAAAAAGATCAGTGTAACACGTGTTAATGTGTAAAGCCAGCAAAGATTAGGTAAAGGAAAGGAGTGTAAATTACTTTTCAAACTATTGCGTGCATATTAAACATGCGTACAGTCGATAAGTCACCTCATCTGAGCAAGTAACGGTTTGCATTTGATAAAAACAATCAAATAAAAAAATCTCTAAACAAAAACAAAAAAAGATTTTCTGAGTTGCAAACAGAATGTCCCGCACTTGTAATGACGCTGACGTGCACTGTGAATCCTACAGGGTACAACCACTCACTGGGACGTCGTTCTGCACAAAGGACGCTTCCAGTCTATTGATATCAACCCGTGCACTGTGAATCCTACACGGTACAACCACTCACTGGGACGTCGTTCTGCACAAAGGACGCTTCCAGTCTATTGATATCAACCCGTGCACTGTGAATCCTACACGGTACAACCACTCATTGGGACGTCGTTCTGCACAAAGGACGCTTCCAGTCTATTGATATCAACCCGTGCACTGTGAATCCTACACGGTACAACCACTCACTGGGACGTCGTTCTGCACAAAGGACGCTTCCAGTCTATTGATATCAACCCGTGCACTGTGAATCCTACAGGGTACAACCACTCATTGGGACGTCGTTCTGCACAAAGGACGCTTCCAGTCTATTGATATCAACCCGTGCACTGTGAATCCTACAGGGTACAACCACTCATTGGGACGTCGTTCTGCACAAAGGACGCTTCCAGTCTATTGATATCAACCCGTGCACTGTGAATCCTACACGGTACAACCACTCATTGGGACGTCGTTCTGCACAAAGGACGCTTCCAGTCTATTGATATCAACCCGTGCACTGTGAATCCTACAGGGTACAACCACTCATTGGGACGTCGTTCTGCACAAAGGACGCTTCCAGTCTATTGATATCAACCCGTGCACTGTGAATCCTACAGGGTACAACCACTCATTGGGACGTCGTTCTGCACAAAGGACGCTTCCAGTCTATTGATATCAACCCGTGCACGGTGAATCCTACAGGGTACAACCACTCATTGGGACGTCGTTCTGCACAAAGGACGCTTCCAGTCTATTGATATCAACCCGTGCACTGTGAATCCTACAGGGTACAACCACTCACTGGGACGTCGTTCTGCACAAAGGACGGACAAGGTGTTTGTGGCGACTATCAGTGACAAAGTAGTCTACCTGACTGTGAAACATGACTTGTGTCAGTGATTATGTAGTCTACCTGACTGTGAAACATGATTTGTGTCAGTGACTGTGTAGTCTACCTGACTGTGAAACATGACTTGTGTCAGTGACAGTGTAGTCTACCTGACTGTAAAACATGACTTGTGTCAGTGACAGTGTGGTCTACCTGACTGTGAAACATGACTTGTGTCAGTGACTGTGTAGTCTACCTGACTGTGAAACATGACTTGTGTCAGTGACAGTGTAGTCTACCTGACTGTGAAACATGACTTGTGTCAGTGACAGTGTAGTCTACCTGACTGTGAAACATGACTTGTGTCAGTGACTGTGTAGTCTACCTGACTGTAAAACATGACTTGTGTCAGTGACTGTGTAGTCTACCGGACTGTGAAACATGACTTGTGTCAGTGACAGTGTAGTCTACCTGACTGTGAAACATGACTTGTGTCAGTGACAGTGTAGTCTACCTGACTGTGAAACATGACTTGTGTCAGTGATTATGTAGTCTACCTGACTGTGAAACATGACTTGTGTCAGTGACAGTGTAGTCTACCTGACTGTGAAACATGACTTGTGTCAGTGACAGTGTAGTCTACCTGACTGTGAAACATGACTTGTGTCAGTGATTATGTAGTCTACCTGACTGTGAAACATGACTTGTGTCAGTGATTATGTAGTCTACCTGACTGTGAAACATGACTTGTGTCAGTGACAGTGTAGTCTGCCTGACTGTGAAACATGACTTGTGTCAGTGATTATGTAGTCTACCTGACTGTGAAACATGACTTGTGTCAGTGATTATGTAGTCTACCTGACTGTGAAACATGACTTGTGTCAGTGACAAAGTAGTCTACCTGACTGTGAAACATGACTTGTGTCAGTGATTATGTAGTCTACCTGACTGTGAAACATGATTTGTGTCAGTGACTGTGTAGTCTACCTGACTGTGAAACATGACTTGTGTCAGTGATTATGTAGTCTACCTGACTGTGAAACATGACTTGTGTCAGTGATTATGTAGTCTACCTGACTGTGAAACATGACTTGTGTCAGTGACAGTGTAGTCTACCTGACTGTGAAACATGACTTGTGTCAGTGATTATGTAGTCTACCTGACTGTGAAACATGACTTGTGTCAGTGATTATGTAGTCTACCTGACTGTGAAACATGACTTGTGTCAGTGACAGTGTAGTCTACCTGACTGTGAAACATGACTTGTGTCAGTGACAGTGTAGTCTACCTGACTGTGAAACATGACTTGTGTCAGTGACAGTGTAGTCTTCCTGACTGTGAGACATGACTTATTTCAGTGACAGTGTAGTCTACCTGACTGTAAAACATGACTTGTGTCAGTGACAGTGTAGTCTACCTGACTGTGAGACATGACTTGTGTCAGTGACAGTGTAGTCTACCTGACTGTGAAACATGACTTGTGTCAGTGATTATGTAGTCTACCTGACTGTGAAACATGACTTGTGTCAGTTACAGTGTAGCGTCTACCTGACCGTGATAAATTACTTGTGTCAGTGACAGTGTAGTCTTCCTGACTGTAAAACATGACTTGTGTCAGTGACAGTGTAGTCTACCTGACTGTAAAACATGACTTGTGTCAGTGATTATGTAGTCTACCTGACTGTGAAACATGACTTGTGTCAGAGACAGTGTAGTCTACCTGACTGTGAAACATGACTTGTGTCAGTGATTATGTAGTCTACCTGACTGTGAAACATGACTTGTGTCAGTGATTATGTAGTCTACCTGACTGTGAAACATGACTTGTGTCAGTGACAGTGTAGTCTACCTGACTGTGAAACATGACTTGTGTCAGTGACAGTGTAGTCTACCTGACTGTGAAACATGTGTTGTGTCAGAGACAGTGTAGTCCACCTGACTGTGAGAAATGACTTATTTTAATGACTGTGATTTCTGACTGTGACAGTGATTTCTGACTGTGAGAAAGGACTTGTGTCAGTGACAGTGAATTCTGACTGTGAAAAATGACGTGTGTCAGTGACAGTGTAGTCTGCCTGACTGTGAGAAATGACTTGTGTCTGCGACAGTCTGTGAAACTTGACTTGTGTGAGTGACAGTGTAGTCAGCCTGTCTGTGACATATGCCTATTATGAGCCGTGTTAGCGAGCCACACCCGACCTCGGTCAGTAACACACAGCACGCCACACTCTGCATTCATGACACGTTGTGTGGTGAAAACCTGGAACATTTTGTCTGAAGATTTACCTATTGAGCTATAGGGGAACCAGACGTGCGTAATTCTGTCACTGAGCCTGATATAACCAGAGCATGGCATGTGTAGAGACTGATACTCTAACCGGGTGTGAGAGATTCTCTAACCGGGTGTAAGGGAAAGACAAGTAGTTGATCAAAACCAGCAGAACAGGACATTGTGAACCTGGACTGATCCTCTAACCGGGTGTAAGGGATTCTCTAACCGGGTGTAAGGGATTCTCTAACCGGGTGTAAGGGATCCTCTAACCGGGTGTAAGGGATTCTCTAACCGGGTGTAAGGGATCCTCTAACCGGGTGTAAGGGATTCTCTAACCGGGTGTAAGGGATTCTCTAACCGGGTGTAAGGGATTCTCTAACCGGGTGTAAGGGATCCTCTAACCGGGTGTAAGGGATTCTCTAACCGGGTGTAAGGGATTCTCTAACCGGGTGTAAGGGAAAGACAAATTGTAGATCATAACCAGCAGCACAACGCGGGTAGCTCTCTGTCCTTCCCAAAAGCAACAAAGCGCGCAGGTCACATTGAGTGAAGGTTTGAACCCGAGACCATGGCGGCCAGAAACTCGCAACAGGCACAGGCTGAGCCCTGGCGGCAGATCGTGACGTCACTCTACCCTGACGCTCTCACCCGTACCTACTGTGTGCCGCCGGTACAGTTCAACAGGGTGCCCTACTTCAGGGGCACTGCACCCGGTACCGGTGAGCCCGTGCTTGTGTTGCCAAACTGTCCGACTGGTGGCGCCCTTGTGCACACAGCTCCCCCGTCCCGTCGCCACTTCATCCCGTCATCACAGCACAGCCTGTGGACCCAGGAGTCACTGTCACAGATACATCTCGCGCCAGAAAGAGTGCAGGAAAGCGACATACGTGATGACTTTGCCCAGAACCACGTGATGCTGAACCTGCAGGAGCTTGGCGACAGTCGTCACGAGGCCATGTTCATCCTGTCTCAGCTACAGTTCGGCAGCTACCTCAACCAGCCTGCCTATGCCGCGGCCGCGAAACAGCTCCCACGACCCAAAGACTTAGCACAAGATCGTCAGGGCGATTTTGACTTTCTGTTGATCCACCGCCAGCACGGCATTCTGATCGGAGAGCTCAAGTCTGTGGGGAAAACCAAGGGTGCCTCGAACGAGACAGTCCCTCCGGCCGATCCTGACCTTGCCCAGAAGGTGAAGCAAGCGGTCAACCAGCTGGACAAGTCGGAGAGAATGGTGAGGCACCTTGTGAGTGACATCGGACCTTGCATGACTGTCAAGAAAACTCTCTTCCTGCCTTACATCAGCAGTGCTCAGTTAGAGCGAGTCTTGGACAACGATGAACAGTTGGAACAGGTAACGAGAAAGGGAGAGAGGGAAAGAGGGAGAGAGTGAGAGAGAGAGAGAGAGAGAGAGAGAGGGAGAGGGAGGGAGGGAGGGAGGGAGGGAGAGGCAGACACACAGACAGACAAGAGTGACAGAGCTAGGGACAGAGAGAGAGAGAGAGAGAGAGAGAGAGAGAGAGAGAGGGAGAGAGGGAGGGATGGAGGGAGGGAGGGAGAGGCAGACACACAGACAGACAAGAGTGACAGAGCTAGGGACAGAGAAAGAGAGAGAGAGAGAGAGATAGAGAGAGAGAGAGGGAGGGAGGGAGGGAGGGAGGGAGGGAGGGAGGGAGGGAGGGAAGGAGGGAGAGGCAGACACACAGACAGACAAGAGTGACAGAGCTAGGGACAGAGAGCGAGAGAATAAAGAGAAAGAAAGAGAGATAGAGACACAGGGAGAGAGTGTGTGCTGGTCTCAGTACATTTACAATTGCTGCCTCACACACATACACACACACACACACACACACACACACACACACACACACACACACACACACACACACACACGCGCGCGCGCGCGCGCGAGAGCGTGCGCACATAGTCACACTGATGGATGTTTTGTCAGTTTCAACCAAGGAAATAATTATACTTGTGTCCCACACAAAGATAAAGTATTACGTACTGTACATGTATGTCTCTGCTGCAGGCGGTGTGTCAGAGCCTGGGTGCCGCCAACACAGCAGAGGCCGTCCAGCTGTGCTGTTGCTCTGACCAACTGTCCCAGCCTGCATCGTACTGGCACGTGACACCCGCCGTGTTATCACAGCTCAGCACCTGGTGGCAACACAGGATGGCCTGTACTGTGGACACTCGGCTCACTGATCAACTTTACCTGGACATCGTAGCCAGGTGAGAGAAATGACATCCATGTCAGTTTCGTCACATGCACAGTGTTGAAACAATGTTGGTATTCGACGTTTGAGTATTAATTATAATTTATCATTATCTTAATTGTTTCTGTTACAGGTTTGTTGGTCCGGCCACCACGGTGTCTGTACCCTGCTACAACGGTGTCCGTGTGGAGGTGCGGACGGCAGGCCAGGCGGTGGCGGAACTGGGGCGGAGGCTGGCACTTCTGGTTCTGACCCTGCAACAGCTGGACCTGATGAACCAAGACCCGCCACTGGTCTGCATTACGGGAGCGCCAGGAACAGGTGACAAGCTCACAGCTTCTCTTACTAGATTGTTTGTTTCTTATTTTGTTTGTTTGTTGTTGTTGTTGGTCTTGCTGCCGATTTAGGACTGTTCTCTTAACGATTTTTTGTCGAAGGAAGATGGAACACTAAAGCTCAGCCGTCTGTTTCGCGTTAAAGACTAACATCGGCGTGCGGCAGATGCAGCTCTAGTTTCTTGTGCTGGCAACACTAAATTTAGCTCTGTGGCCTTCTACTATAACAAGGTTCAGTCTCCTATGCGCACTCTGCTAACTAATTAAGCCTCCAAAAAAAGCTGTTCACATCCTGAACTCAGGTCAAGAGTTCGGCTCATTCTCTCCCTGACCGGACGCTACAGTCCTACGCGAATCTACAGAAAAATACAGAGTTATCTCCCATATGGTTTTCGCGAGCACTGATCTAAATTTGAGATCAGTGTTCGCGAGACGAAAATGATTGCAGATTGGCCGACTTCGACAGTGATCTCCGTTCTGTTCTTCACAGTTATGATAAAGACATCGTTCTAAGGTCAAAACAAGTCGAAATGTTGGGACTGCTGCCGGAAGGAGACCGTAATATATGGTTTCATCACTGTCAACTGGTTACAGAAAAAATCGTCTGCTCCAGTGAACGCCAAAACCAAACGGTTGGTTATCACGTGACACTTTTGCCATATTTAGAGTTGTTTGCACAGTAAATACAGCCGCGAAAAATAGCTCGCTTGAAACTGTCTTATATATCAATTCCTTTGTAATTTAAAAATTACAAAACACCATGAAAAATCATTATCGACGATCGCCAATCTGCTTATATCAATAATACATTACAAAAAGCTCTAATAATGTATAAAAAGAAAATATCGGTTTCCTTGCCAGACAAGGAAACTCAAGGCATCCTGTCAGGGAGAGAATGAGCCGAACTCATTTTGACCTGAGTTCAGGATGAGCAAACGCCCTGTATTTAGGGTCTTTGTTCAAAGTCGCGTGACAGTTTTCAACGGGAGTTTCTTCTCGACCAGAAGCCTGCTGGCAATTGAACAAAATGGGGGTTGTCTTTTTACATGGTTAACATCGCGATTATTTTGCTGCACCAACTATTGTCTGCCTTCTCCAGGCATGGGAATTGAAAAAGTAAAAAAGGCTGAAAATGTGTAAGTAAGCTCAAAGTCAACGCTAGCCTTACTAGGGGGGTCCGGGGGCATGACCCCCCGGAAAAAATTTTCTCCAAAGAACCCAAATTGTGCACTTTGGTGTCATCTGAGCTCCAAGGATGCCATTAAATTCAGTTTTCAGAACCATTTTTGCCTCCCTGATTTATTTTTTCGGCGGACACTTTAGCTTTTACGGCGGAACAAAAAACAAAAACAAAAAATCCGCGAAAATTTGCCTTTTGGCATCATCATCATCATCATCATCATCATCATCATCATCATCATCATCATCATCATCATCATCATCATCATCATCATCATCATCATCATCATCATCGTGAACAACAACAATAATTATTGTCGTCGCTGTTGTTGCAGCAAACGATACTGACAAAACAATGTTTCGGATTTCCTTATGGGGCTGTCACACTCTAGCGCTTTAGAGAAACTTATGTCTAGCGTATGAACAGTCAAAAAATAACGTCAATACATTGGCATACGTCGAAAAAAAAGCATCTAAATTTGACTAATGCATAACGTATTCATAGCGTACGTCTAACTTATTTGAAACACATCACTAACTTATATAAAACTTATGATAGCGTATTATAACGTATGTCTGCCTCGCCTTATGCCCAACGTATAAGTAACTTATGAGAAACCTATGCGCAGCGGGCTCGGCGTGTTTCGAACGATCACGTGACAATCACAATAAATATTGCGTCTCAGACAGAATATCATTCCACACTGTGCGAGCAACCCACATGGGTCAGAAGACGCAGACTGCTACCAAGAGCGGCAGAGGAAGAGCCATTTATATACAGGGACAGCAAAACGCCAATGATACGCTAGTTGTACGGTAGCGACACGTTCAGTAAGTTACACGATCGTCAGACATACTTCTAATACGTTAGATATAGGTAAGACATAGGTTACAAGTAAGTTTCTACTGTAATAGGTTATCGATAAGTTAGCTGTATGGTACACCTTCCTGCTAGCGTAGCTCGACGTATCTCAACGTATCTCGACGTATGAGTAAACTACCTGTAACGTATTTAACATATGCGTAGCGTATGTCTAGCGTATGCCTAACGTATGAAGAGTACGTCGGCATACGTCCACAAATTTTGAACATGTTCAAATTTTTGTTCTCGGTCTCAGCATACAACAACGTATGCCAGCTTATACCAGCGTGCTTTTAACTTATTACTACTTATAAAAAAAACTTACACCTAACCTATGTCAAACGTACTCCAGCGTTTCGATGACAATTCTCATAAGTCGGCATAAGTTACTGCTATTCGTTATAGTGTGACAGCCCCATAACAGTGCTCTGATGCCAGCTAGTTTGCTCAAATGACGTCTTAGTTGAATGAATGACGCGATGTGTATGACGTTGTTTTTTTGTCAAGTTTTACTCTATCGTCATCGTACCAGAACGTTCTAGTTTTGTTGGAGGACGGTTTGTTTTGTGCACGCTGTGTGTGTCGTCTGATTCCATCCAAAATGTGTCAACTGAAGGAAAGGCATCCAGCTGACTCGGAGAAAAGTTTGTTCATTTAGTCTCCATGAAATGTAATTTTCTAAAATAAGAATGTTCTTGGCAGTTATATCCATTTTGTTATGCTTATTGCTATGTTCCTGATGCTGTGTTTCGCGTGTAACTGGTGAAACGGACTCAATGTAACAGAGCCTTCCTTTCACATTGTATTATAATACATGTATATTGTTTAGGTTATATTTTATGTGTGAACAGGTAAGACAGTTCTGGTACTGCAGGGGTTGAGGTGGCTGATCGCGGGCCTACATCTTCCCTATCACCAGGGTCACGATGTGCAAGTCGTCTCTACGTGTAACACTGCCTTGTTTTCACATTGTCCTGCAATATATTAACCTTACTATTGTTTGTGTTCCAACAGGTAAGACGGTGGTGCTGGTGCTGCAAGGCCTGCGGTGGCTGCGACAGGGGCACGATGTGCACGTGCTGTCAACACGGTACAACACCCGGGCCGTCAGCACATCCATCAAACAGCAGCTGGAGATGTCGCTGAGCGCGGGCCCGACGCCTTCCCTGACACCAGGCAGCGTGTCGTACCACCGGTACGATATCTGGAACAGGGAGGCTGATGTCGAGCAGGCAGTCACCGACCTCTTGGCATGTGTGGAAAACGGCCACCTACACGTCTTGATCGACGAGGCGCGCTTTGACAGCAGGTTTGTGTTCATACGTGTGTGTGTGTGTGTTTGTGTTTGTGTGTGTGTGTGTGTGTGTGTGCGTGTGTGTGTGTGCGTGTGTGTGTGTGTGGGTGTGTGTG
>NC_090252.1:1811825-1814325 GCF_037325665.1 Littorina saxatilis | reverse complement strand
CGACGACCACCACCACAACCGGCAAGAGGAAGAGAGGCAGGAAGTGTGTCTTGTGACATGCCGCCATCAACACCATCGTCACCACCACTACCGTGAGCTTCACCACCACCTCCTCCACCACCTCCACCACCACCACGACCACCTCGATCACCACCACGACGACCACCACCACCACCTCGATCACCACCACGACGACCACCACCACCACAACAACAACAACACTACCACCACCACCACAACAACAACAACCGAACAACAACAACAACACCACCAACAACAACAACCACCACCACCACCAGAACAATCCAAACCACATCAGGCTAATCCTGGTTTTCGCAGATTGTAATCACTTGGAGATAGCTAGAGCAAGACGTCGTCAGTTCTATGACGCAAAACAAGAATTTACGTCATCGTGCTTGTGTTTTACGTCATTCAGATCTTGACCTTGGGATTGCGCTTCGAAACTGCTTTCCCTGTCAGAACCTTTTTAGTCTAAACATGTCGTTTACAATTTACACATGTTTACTGCCTGTTTGAAAAGTCGATAGCAAATCTTGGCGTTCTCAAACAGCACCAACACAAAAAACCGATTATTTTTGAATAAAAATGTTTTTGCTCTTCTATCTGCCTTAGGTATTATGTGTTTGTGTGTGTGTGTGTGTGTGTGTGTGTGTGTGTGTGTGTGTGTGTGTGTGTGTATGTGTATGTGTGTGTGTGTATGTGTTTTCACGTGCGCGCATTCGAGTGTGTGGCCGCATCATACATTTTCATTGTAAGCTCAAGACACACTTAGTGTTTTATGATCACTGTTGTCCACAAAGTTTGGTGACCTCCGTCACATTTCGAAGTCTCCGCTACCACAAACATAAAATATACAACAGTGCACTATCTCAGAAACTTTCTACAAAATTAGGTTAACAAAACTTTTCAAGAAAAGACAGTATATATACAGTAATTAGTCACCATCTTGAAATTCCCTCCATCCAAATGTGGACACTTTTTATGGCCCACCCTGTATATAAAAGAAAAAAAGGTATGCAAATCCAAAGCTTCAAATTGTGCACATCATATATTCATTCACTTTTTCACACAAAACTAACAAGAATTAGGACATTTCAGTTGCACATCAGGTTGTTATTGTGAAATACAATTGCCACCCTCTTCAGCTCCACTTTTTCGCACGAAGTCAATTACAAAATCAGCTAATGGTTTAAATGTTATTCATAATACATGACACGAAACAACGAACAGTATTCAACGAGGACACGAACTCAAGCAAACAAGCCTACATCACGTGACCAAAACAATACAATATCAGCTAATCATTTAATCTACAGATGGATTTATAACGTATTTGATTAGCTTTGTGTCATAAATTACTTATTCAAAAGCTATTCCTGATCACTTATTTTACACGGATGCTGACATGTCGACAAAAATCAGTACATGGCGAAAGGAAGTAAGGGAAGTAACTGCCTGAAAGTGCCCGACCCAGAAAATAGTCAGTTACTTCCCCTATCCAGCTTCGCCTGCTGACTTGACCAGGTCAAATGGTGACCCACTTCTAGCGTATGTTTGAGCGAACGAGGAAAAAGAAGAACAAGAACAAGAACAAGAGGAACAAGAACAGGAACAAGAAGAACAGGAACAAGAAGAACAGGAACAAGGAGAACAGGAACAAGAACAAGAAGAACAAGAACAAGAAGCATAAAAAACTACACACACTCTCAACAAAAGCGTTCCACTTTCCAACACTTTCTGTAACAAGTTTTGAACTCTTTTAATATAAACTTGGCCAACACATTTCAAACCCAAATTAAAGCATTAATTCCTGTGTCATTTTATAACTGTATGTATGTCAGTTAAGGCCGTTCACTTAACCTTCAAGATCACCTTTTGGATTAAATATTTATTTTACAGGGATCACGTGACCGCCGCTCAAGTAAGGGTACTTCCAAAATCAACCGGACAAAAACGGAAGAGCCGAAAGAAAAATCGACAACAAATCACAATAGGCAAAACTTTGCAACTTTGACATACGAGAAGAAAGTCAAACCAATTATCTACCCTGAACAGATTGTTTTGGTTTGCTACCTTGCGTATTTCGCGTGCA
Organism: Littorina saxatilis; assembly: GCF_037325665.1. Lineage (NCBI taxonomy): Eukaryota > Metazoa > Mollusca > Gastropoda > Littorinimorpha > Littorinidae > Littorina > Littorina saxatilis. The sequence continues at coordinate 1,812,212 of NC_090252.1, read as the reverse complement.
ATGCTATTCCTACAGATGCAGGTGTCGATCGCAAAAGCGACAAAAACGGGATTTTTTTGCGTAAATTGTTAAGTGTATCAAGGCAAAACGCGCTACATTTTAACAATGACTTGGTGGATTGCTTTGAAAAATTTCAGAATATTTTACCAACATACTAGATGCGAAATACGAAACTGATGAATCAAATTCCAAAGTCGACATTCTCGCTTTGTATCACGATTATGCTTCACTAGTACTTTCAACACATTGCCACGTGCACGATTCTTCTTGTTTGTAAAGTTTAGTTCCTTGAACTTGGGACACTGATACTGAATGCTACCACATAAGGCGTGTTGCTCCTTCAACTTTGTCCAATTTATATCCGGTAACTATCGATAACTGCTATTT
>NC_090252.1:1801825-1809325 GCF_037325665.1 Littorina saxatilis | reverse complement strand
TGCAGAGTGAGTGGGGGGGGGGGGAGGAAGAAGAGAAGGCACACAAGTTACCCCCCCTGTTGATCACTGTGTCATATGATGGATGTGTTGTGTTGTGTGATGTGTGCAGAGTGGGGGGGGGGGGGGAGGAAGAAGAGAAGGCACACAAGTTACCCCCACTGTTGATCACTGTGTCGTATGATGGATGTGTTGTGTTGTGTTGTGTGCAGAGTGAGGGAGGGGGGGAGGAGGTAGAAGAGAAGGTACACAAGTTACCCCCACTGTTGATCACTGTGTCATATGATGGATGTGTTGTGTTGTGTTGTGTGCAGAGTGAGGGAGGGGGGGAGGAGGTAGAAGAGAAGGTACACAAGTTACCCCCACTGTTGATCACTGTGTCATATGATGGATGTGTTGTGTTGTGTTGTGTGCAGAGTGAGGGGGGGGGGGGGGAGGAAGAAGAGAAGGCACACAAGTTACCCCCACTGTTGATCACTGTGTCGTATGATGGATGTGTTGTGTTGTGTTGTGTTGTGTGCAGAGTGAGGGGGGGGGGAGGAAGAAGAGAAGGTACACAAGTTACCCCCACAGTTGATCACTGTGTCGTATGATGGATGTGTTGTGTTGTGTTGTGTGCAGAGTGAGGGGGGGGGGGGGAGGAAGGAAGAAGAGAAGGTACACAAGTTACCCCCACAGTTGATCACTGTGTCGTATGATGGATGTGTTGTGTTGTGTTGTGTGCAGAGTAGGGGGAGGGCGGGGCAGAAGAGGAGGTACACAAGTTACCCCCACAGTTGATTACAGTGTCGTATGATGGATTTGTTGTGTTGTGTTGTGTGCAGAGTGAGGGGGGGGGGGGGAAGAAGAGAAGGCACACAAGTTACCCCCACAGTTGATCACTGTGTCATATGATGGATGTGTTGTGTTGTGTTGTGTGCAGAGTGGGGGGGGGGGGGGGGAAGAAGAGAAGGCACACAAGTTACCCCCACAGTTGATCACTGTGTCATATGATGGATGTGTTGTGTTGTGTTGTGTGCAGAGTGAGGGGGGGGGGGGGTGGTGGAGGAAAGGAGGTTCACAAGTTACCCCCACAGTTGATCACTGTGTCATATGATGGATGTGTTGTGTTGTGTTGTGTGCAGAGTGAGGGAGGGGGGGGGGAAGAAGAGAAGGCACACAAGTTACCCCCACAGTTGATCACTGTGTCGTATGATGGATGTGTTGTGTTGTGTTGTGTGCAGAGTGAGGGGGGGGGGTGGTGGAGGAAAGGAGGTACACAAGTTGGGCCCACCGTTCATCACAGTGTCGTATGATGGATGTGTTGTGTTGTGTTGTGTGCAGAGTGGGGGGGGGGGGGGGGGGGGGGGGAAGAAGAGAAGGCACACAAGTTACCCCCACAGTTGATCACTGTGTCATATGATGGATGTGTTGTGTTGTGTTGTGTGCAGAGTGGGGGGGGGGGGGAAGAGAAGGTACACAAGTTACCCCCACTGTTGATCACTGTGTCATATGATGGATGTGTTGTGTTGTGTTGTGTGCAGAGTGGGGGGGGGGGGAGGAAGAAGAGAAGGCACACAAGTTACCCCCACTGTTGATCACTGTGTCATATGATGGATGTGTTGTGTTGTGTTGTGTGCAGAGTGAGGGGAGGGGAGGTAGAAGAGAAGGCACACAAGTTACCCCCACAGTTGATCACTGTGTCGTATGATGGATGTGTTGTGTTGTGTTGTGTGCAGAGTGAGGGGGGGGGGGGAGGAAGAGAAGGCACACAAGTTACCCCCACAGTTGATCACTGTGTCGTATGATTGATGTGTTGTGTTGTGTTGTGTGCAGAGTGAGGGGGGGGGGGGGAGGAAGAAGAGAAGGCACACAAGTTACCCCCACAGTTGATCACTGTGTCGTATGATGGATGTGTTGTGTTGTGTGCAGAGTGAGGGGGGGGGGGAGGAAGAAGAGAAGGCACACAAGTTACCCCCACAGTTGATCACTGTGTCGTATGATGGATGTGTTGTGTTGTGTTGTGTGCAGAGTGGGGGGGGGGGGGGGAGGAAGAAGAGAAGGCACACAAGTTACCCCCACTGTTGATCACTGTGTCATATGATGGATGTGTTGTGTTGTGTTGTGTGCAGAGTGGGGGGGGGGGGGGAGGAAGAAGAGAAGGCACACAAGTTACCCCCACTGTTGATCACTGTGTCGTATGATGGATGTGTTGTGTTGTGTTGTGTGCAGAGTGAGGGAGGGGGGGAGGAGGTAGAAGAGAAGGTACACAAGTTACCCCCACTGTTGATCACTGTGTCATATGATGGATGTGTTGTGTTGTGTTGTGTGCAGAGTGAGGGAGGGGGGGAGGAGGTAGAAGAGAAGGTACACAAGTTACCCCCACTGTTGATCACTGTGTCATATGATGGATGTGTTGTGTTGTGTTGTGTGCAGAGTGAGGGAGGGGGGGAGGAGGTAGAAGAGAAGGTACACAAGTTACCCCCACTGTTGATCACTGTGTCATATGATGGATGTGTTGTGTTGTGTTGTGTGCAGAGTGAGGGGGGGGGTGGTGGAGGAAAGGAGGTTCACAAGTTACCCCCACTGTTCATCACTGTGTCATATGATGGATGTGTTGTGTTGTGTTGTGTGCAGAGTGGGGGGGGGGGGGAAGAGAAGGTACACAAGTTACCCCCACTGTTGATCACTGTGTCATATGATGGATGTGTTGTGTTGTGTTGTGTGCAGAGTGGGGGGGGGGGGGGGAAGAAGAGAAGGCACACAAGTTACCCCCACTGTTGATCACTGTGTCATATGATGGATGTGTTGTGTTGTGTTGTGTGCAGAGTGGGGGGGGGGGGGGGAAGAGAAGGTACACAAGTTACCCCCACTGTTGATCACTGTGTCATATGATGGATGTGTTGTGTTGTGTTGTGTGCAGAGTGGGGGGGGGGGGGGAGGAAGAAGAGAAGGCACACAAGTTACCCCCACTGTTGATCACTGTGTCATATGATGGATGTGTTGTGTTGTGTTGTGTGCAGAGTGAGGGGAGGGGAGGTAGAAGAGAAGGCACACAAGTTACCCCCACAGTTGATCACTGTGTCGTATGATGGATGTGTTGTGTTGTGTTGTGTGCAGAGTGAGGGGGGGGGGGGGAGGAAGAAGAGAAGGCACACAAGTTACCCCCACAGTTGATCACTGTGTCGTATGATGGATGTGTTGTGTTGTGTTGTGTGCAGAGTGAGGGGGGGGGGGAGGAAGAGAAGGCACACAAGTTACCCCCACAGTTGATCACTGTGTCATATGATTGATGTGTTGTGTTGTGTTGTGTGCAGAGTGAGGGGGGGGGGAGGTAGAAGAGAAGGCACACAAGTTACCCCCACAGTTGATCACTGTGTCGTATGATTGATGTGTTGTGTTGTGTTGTGTGCAGAGTGAGGGGGGGGGGGGAGGAAGAAGAGAAGGCACACAAGTTACCCCCACAGTTGATCACTGTGTCGTATGATGGATGTGTTGTGTTGTGTGCAGAGTGAGGGGGGGGGGGAGGAAGAAGAGAAGGCACACAAGTTACCCCCACAGTTGATCACTGTGTCATATGATGGATGTGTTGTGTTGTGTTGTGTGCAGAGTGAGGGGGGGGGGGGGAGGAAGAGAAGGCACACAAGTTACCCCCACAGTTGATCACTGTGTCGTATGATGGATGTGTTGTGTTGTGTTGTGTGCAGAGTGAGGGGGGGGGGGGGAAGAAGAGAAGGCACACAAGTTACCCCCACAGTTGATCACTGTGTCATATGATGGATGTGTTGTGTTGTGTTGTGTGCAGAGTGGGGGGGGGGGGAAGAAGAGAAGGCACACAAGTTACCCCCACAGTTGATCACTGTGTCATATGATGGATGTGTTGTGTTGTGTTGTGTGCAGAGTGAGGGGGGGGGGGGTGTGGAGGAAAGGAGGTTCACAAGTTACCCCCACAGTTGATCACTGTGTCATATGATGGATGTGTTGTGTTGTGTTGTGTGCAGAGTGAGGGGGGGGGGAAGAAGAGAAGGCACACAAGTTACCCCCACAGTTGATCACTGTGTCGTATGATGGATGTGTTGTGTTGTGTTGTGTGCAGAGTGAGGGGGGGGGGGTGGTGGAGGAAAGGAGGTTCACAAGTTACCCCCACTGTTCATCACAGTGTCGTATGATGGATGTGTTGTGTTGTGTTGTGTGCAGAGTGGGGGGGGGGGGGGGGAAGAAGAGAAGGCACACAAGTTACCCCCACAGTTGATCACTGTGTCATATGATGGATGTGTTGTGTTGTGTTGTGTGCAGAGTGGGGGGGGGGGGGAGGAAGAAGAGAAGGCACACAAGTTACCCCCACTGTTGATCACTGTGTCGTATGATGGATGTGTTGTGTTGTGTTGTGTGCAGAGTGAGGGAGGGGGGAGGAGGTAGAAGAGAAGGTACACAAGTTACCCCCACTGTTGATCACTGTGTCATATGATGGATGTGTTGTGTTGTGTTGTGTGCAGAGTGAGGGAGGGGGGAGGAGGTAGAAGAGAAGGTACACAAGTTACCCCCACTGTTGATCACTGTGTCATATGATGGATGTGTTGTGTTGTGTTGTGTGCAGAGTGAGGGAGGGGGGGAGGAGGTAGAAGAGAAGGTACACAAGTTACCCCCACTGTTGATCACTGTGTCATATGATGGATGTGTTGTGTTGTGTTGTGTGCAGAGTGAGGGGGGGGGGTGGTGGAGGAAAGGAGGTTCACAAGTTACCCCCACTGTTCATCACTGTGTCATATGATGGATGTGTTGTGTTGTGTTGTGTGCAGAGTGGGGGGGGGGGGGGGGGGAAGAGAAGGTACACAAGTTACCCCCACTGTTGATCACTGTGTCATATGATGGATGTGTTGTGTTGTGTTGTGTGCAGAGTGGGGGGGGGGGGGAAGAAGAGAAGGCACACAAGTTACCCCCACTGTTGATCACTGTGTCATATGATGGATGTGTTGTGTTGTGTTGTGTGCAGAGTGGGGGGGGGGGGGAAGAGAAGGTACACAAGTTACCCCCACTGTTGATCACTGTGTCATATGATGGATGTGTTGTGTTGTGTTGTGTGCAGAGTGGGGGGGGGGAGGAAGAAGAGAAGGCACACAAGTTACCCCCACTGTTGATCACTGTGTCATATGATGGATGTGTTGTGTTGTGTTGTGTGCAGAGTGAGGGGAGGGGAGGTAGAAGAGAAGGCACACAAGTTACCCCCACAGTTGATCACTGTGTCGTATGATGGATGTGTTGTGTTGTGTTGTGTGCAGAGTGAGGGGGGGGGGGGAGGAAGAAGAGAAGGCACACAAGTTACCCCCACAGTTGATCACTGTGTCGTATGATGGATGTGTTGTGTTGTGTTGTGTGCAGAGTGAGGGGGGGGGGGGAGGAAGAGAAGGCACACAAGTTACCCCCATTGTTAATCACTGTGTCGTATGATTGATGTGTTGTGTTGTGATGTGTGCAGAGTGAGGGGGGGGGGGGGAGGTAGAAGAGAAGGCACACAAGTTACCCCCACAGTTGATCACTGTGTCGTTTGATTGATGTGTTGTGTTGTGATGTGTGCAGAGTGTGGGGGGGGGGAGAGGAAGAAGAGAAGGCACACAAGTTACCCCCACAGTTGATCACTGTGTCGTATGATGGATGTGTTGTGTTGTGTGCAGAGTGAGGGGGGGGGGGAGGAAGAAGAGAAGGCACACAAGTTACCCCCACAGTTGATCACTGTGTCATATGATGGATGTGTTGTGTTGTGTTGTGTGCAGAGTGGGGGGGGGGGGGGGAGGAAGAAGAGAAGGCACACAAGTTACCCCCACTGTTGATCACTGTGTCGTATGATGGATGTGTTGTGTTGTGTTGTGTGCAGAGTGAGGGAGGGGGGGAGGAGGTAGAAGAGAAGGTACACAAGTTACCCCCACTGTTGATCACTGTGTCATATGATGGATGTGTTGTGTTGTGTTGTGTGCAGAGTGAGGGAGGGGGGGAGGAGGTAGAAGAGAAGGTACACAAGTTACCCCCACTGTTGATCACTGTGTCATATGATGGATGTGTTGTGTTGTGTTGTGTGCAGAGTGAGGGAGGGGGGGAGGAGGTAGAAGAGAAGGTACACAAGTTACCCCCACTGTTGATCACTGTGTCATATGATGGATGTGTTGTGTTGTGATGTGTTGTGTTGTGTTGTGTTGTGTGCAGAGTGGGGGGGGGGGGAGGAAGAAGAGAAGGCACACAAGTTACCCCCACAGTTGATCACTGTGTCGTATGATGGATGTGTTGTGATGTGATGTGTGCAGAGTGGGGGAGGGGGGGGAGGAAGAAGAGAAGGCACACAAGTTACCCCCACAGTTGATCACTGTGTCGTATGATGGATGTGTTGTGTTGTGTTGTGTGCAGAGTGGGGGGGGGGGAGGAAGAAGAGAAGGCACACAAGTTACCCCCACAGTTGATCACTGTGTCGTATGATGGATGTGTTGTGTTGTGTTGTGTGCAGAGTGAGGGGGGGGGGGGGGGGGGGAGGAAGAAGAGAAGGCACACAAGTTACCCCCACAGTTGATCACTGTGTCGTATGATGGATGTGTTGTGTTGTGTTGTGTGCAGAGTGAGGGGGGGGGGGGGGGGGAGGAAGAGAAGGCACACAAGTTACCCCCACAGTTGATCACTGTGTCGTATGATGGATGTGTTGTGTTGTGTTGTGTGCAGTGTGAGGGGGGGGGGGGGAGGAAGAAGAGAAGGCACACAAGTTACCCCCACAGTTGATCACTGTGTCGTATGATGGATGTGTTGTGTTGTGTTGTGTGCAGAGTGAGGGGGGGAGGAGGTAGAAGAGATAAACAAGTTACCCCCACTGTTCATCCCTGTGTCGTATGATGGATGTGTTGTGTTGGGTGATGTGTGCAGAATGGGGATGGGGACGGATGGGGGTGGGGTTGTGGGGGGGGGATAGGAGGTACACAAGTTACTCCCGTTGTTTATAAATAAATCGTATGATTGATGTGAACAGCGCAGGAAACTTAATTACATTCTCCCTCCCCCCCCCCCCCCCCCCCACTCTCCCCCCTTTCTTTTTCAGCACTGCAAGTTTGGGGGAGGGGGAGGGAGTAAGAAGAAGAGGAGGTTAACAAGCTACCCCAGCTGCTCATTACTGTGTCGTATGATTGATGTGTCGTATGTTTGATGTGAGCAGGGTGGGGGGGGGGGTGAGTGGATGAAGAGGAGGTTAAACAAGCTACCCCTGCTGCTCATTACTGTGTCGTATGATTGATGTGTCGTATGATTGATGTGTCGTATGATTGATGTGTCGTATGTTTGATGTGAGCAGGGTGGGAGGGGGGGGTGAGTGGATGAAGAGGAGGTTAAACAAGTTACCCCCACTGCTCATCACTGTGTCGTATGATTGATCTGTTGTGTATTGTGATGTGTGCAGAGTGAGGGGGGGGGGGGGATTGGAAGAAGAGCAGGTTACACAAGTTACCCCCGCTGTTCATCACTGAGTCGTATGATTGATGTAAACAGCGCTGGTAA
>NC_090252.1:1798325-1801625 GCF_037325665.1 Littorina saxatilis | reverse complement strand
ATGTTGTGTGGAAGAGAGCCAGGACAAAGTACATGTATGATGTTGTGTGGAAGAGAGCTAGGACAAAGTACATGTATGATGTTGTGTGGAAGAGAGCTAGGACACAGTACATGTATGATGTTGTGTGGAAGAGAGCTAGGACAAAGTACATGTATGATGTTGTGTGGAAGAGAGCTAGGACACAGTACATGTATGATGTTGTGTGGAAGAGAGCTAGGACAAAGTACATGTATGATGTTGTGTGGAAGAGAGCCAGGACAAAGTACATGTATGATGTTGTGTGGAAGAGAGCTAGGACAAAGTACATGTATGATGTTGTGTGGAAGAGAGCCAGGACAAAGTACATGTATGATGTTGTGTGGAAGAGAGCCAGGACAAAGTACATGTATGATGGTGTGTGGAAGAGAGCCAGGACAAAGTACATGTATGATGTTACAAGATACAAGATACAAGATACAAGATATTTATTCACCAATTTTGCAAAAGGATTTCATCTTGGCACGGCACGGTAAAAATAAAATAAAAACCAACCAGACACATATGCAGACACACATCACCATGCATGCATACATACGTACATTACACTGTCATGCACACACAGACACAACTCACACACACACACACACACACACACACACACACACACAATTATTTACATGCTCACACATAACCAGCCACATATCTACATCACAAATTCACATCGTCGCCTTGTAAAGGTAAAAACCATATCAGTTTAAAAGGGGTGCCAGTAATATCAATACAACATTAGTGAATACTAGAACAATACCTAAAATTTATAATCCATTTAAAAGTAAGTAGTACACGTAATTATTATCATTTAGTCAGATCATCACATAAAATTATATAATCATAATCTAGCCAGTTAGACAGTTTAAAACAACAGTATTAACAGACTATCACAGATCTACTCAAGCACCTGAACCTAGAGTCGCATTGCACAAAACTACTACCATCACAGAACTACTCAAGCACCTAAAAATTAAGGACCGTACCACATTGCACATACTTCCACTATCACAAGTTATGAGAACAGTAATGGAATGCAGTGAAAGGACTAAGTAACAAAAGAACCCCCCCCCCCCCCCCCCCAATCCTATAACTACAGTATATTACAACGTCTTCACTACAGGAGTTGTCAGTACAGCATGGGGAATGAAGCTAGAGCGAAAGCGACTAGTTCTGGCTTTCAAAGCTCTGTAGCGCCTACCAGATGGAAGAGGCTCGCAAAAGTGGTTTGCCGGGTGGGAGGGGTCGCGAACAATCTTTCCTGCTTTTCGACCTGAGCGCAACTCAAAAATAGAGGCAACGGAAGGGAAGTCACAGCCCGCGATTTTGGAGGCTGTCCGCACAATGCTCTCCAGTAGCTGTTTCTCTTTCTCAGTGGTGCTGCCATACCAGACCGTTATAGAAAAACACAGGGTGCTCTCAACGACTGCGCGATAGAACTGCGTCATGATTTGCTGTGACATACGGAACTTGCGCAACTGTCTCAGGAAGTGCAGCCGCTGCTGGCACTTCTTAATGATGGACGTGGTGTTCCCGTCCCATTTCAGGTCTTCAGAGATCAGTGTGCCGAGAAATTTGAATGAAGAGACCTGTTCTACAGCTTCCCCATTTATTTCAAGGGGCAAGATGGGGTCTTTCTTTCGTCGAGGGTCGATAACGACTTCTTTTGTTTTAAGAACGTTTAGCTCGAGATCATTTTCAGAGCACCACTCAACCACTCTTTGAACCTCCCCCCGGTATGCGTCCTCATTGGAGTCAGAAATCAGGCCTTCAATGGTGGTGTCGTCTGAGAATTTGATTATGTATGTGGATGGGTGAGCGGAGGTGCAGTCGTTGGTGAAAAGGGTGAAGAGTAGAGGGGACAGAACACAACCCTGCGGGGCACCAGTGTTTAGAGTGAGTGAGGCAGAGAGTGAGTTGTTGAGTCGGACGACCTGAGGACGGTCAAGCAAGAAGTCTAGAAGCCAGTGGCAGAGAGAGAGAGGGAAGAATCAACCGCTCCAGGACCTTCATGATGACAGATGTCAGTGCCACAGGGCGGAAGTCATTCAGCTGAGTTACCTTGGGCTTTTTGGGGACTGGGACAATTACTGAAGACTTGAAGCACCGTGGCACAGACATCTGCTGCACAGAAGTGTTAAAAATGTCAGTAAAAACAGGCGCGAGCTGGTCAGCACAGGACCTCAAGGTCGATGTTGAGACAAGGTCAGGACCAGAAGCCTTTCTTGGATTCTGTTTACGGAAGAGACCCCTGACCTCACTCTCCTGGATGGTAAATGCCGGCGCCAAAAGAGACGCATCGTCAGGGAGAGGAGGACGGTAACCGAGTGAGGGGTTCTTCTGGTCAAACCTACTATAAAACACATTCAGTTTGTCAGGTAAGTCAGGGTCAACATTGTCTGAAGGCGCAGCCTTGTGCTTATAGTTTGTGGCCTGCTGGAGGCCTCGCCAGACCTCACGGGTGTTGTTCGAGGAGAAGTGGTCTTCAATCTTCTGGCGATAGGTAGTCTTTGCATGGCGGATCTCACGTTTGACCTCTGCCTTGGCCTGCTTGTACCGCACCTGGTCGTCGCTCTTGAAAGCATCGTTCTTAGCGTCAAGTTTGACCTTGACCTCACGACTGAACCAGGGCTTGTTGTTACCATATATGCGTACAGTCTTAGTTGGAATGCAGACCTGCTCACAGAAGGCAATATATGAGGTAACAGTATCAGTGTATTCATCTAAGCTATCACAATTGTCCCTGAACACGCCCCAATCCGTGGCCTCAAAGCAACCCTGCAGCGTCTCGGAGGCCTCACTAGTCCATTTCTTGACCGTTTTTGTAACCGGCTTAACAGCCTTGAGTCTTTGTCGGTAGGTCGGAGTGAGAACCACCATTGCATGGTCGGAGTTGCCGAGGGGTGCTCTGGGCACTGCACGATAAGCGTCTTTGATTGTGGTATAGCAGTGGTCAAGAGTGCTCTTATTTCTTGTGGGGCAGTGTACATGCTGGTAGTATCTGGGCATAGGCTTACGCAGGCTAGTGTGGTTAAAATCGCCTGTGATAATAATAGCACTGTCAGGGTAGGCCGTTTCAGCTGCAGTAACATGAGTGTACAGTTCATGCATGGCCTGAGGGGCGTTAGCCTCTGGTGGTACGTACACGGCAATGAGAACAACGGAGGAAAACTCACGTGGCGAGTGTGTGGAAGAGAGCCAGGACAAAGTACATGTATGATGTTGTGCGGAAGAGAGCCAGGACACAGTACATGTATGATGTTGTGTGGAAGA
>NC_090252.1:1745825-1790825 GCF_037325665.1 Littorina saxatilis | reverse complement strand
GTGTGTACATTTTAGACACAGACAGCAAAACTTCGACGTCATGACGTAATTTTGCAGTTTACGTCAATAAAAATGACGTCATTTTTCTCCCTGCAGACTGACCTGACTTTGGATTTGATTGACATTTTAGTTCTTTTAAAGTGAGCGAAGACTTTTCAATAAAAGAGGGCGGGGGGGCGGGGGCGGGGGGGGGTGGGGGGGAGTGGTGGAACGAGAAGGTTTACCCCTCAACTCAAACCTGCCACAATCATCATCATCATCACCACCACCACCACCACAACCATCATCATCATCATCATCATCATCATCATCATCATCATCATCATAACCAACACCCCCACCAACACCAACACCACCTCCAACATCATCACCATCATAATCAGCTACACAACTTACCCACACCCAGACGGCGCAGCACGGCAGCGATATCCTGACCACACTGTGCGCAGTCCAACGGCCACCGACCTGTGTGAGCGTTGCCATGGTGACTCAGCCGTATCACGTTCAGCCCGTCCCCAATGGCAGGCACGCCGCTGTCTTTGTAGTCCTTGACTTTTAACCTGTCCATCACGGGCTGTATTTGACGCAGGATGGCGGGCGCCGAGCGGAGGGGGACAGTGAACACCTGTGTCTGCAGTGCTGGGGGTATGTCGTGGTTCATAACACCGGCACACCACAGGTACAGGTGTGGTACTCGCTGCGCTAGGCGTGTTACAAGGCGTGTGAGACGGGGACCATGCTTACCCCTGTGACACAGAATGGAGACATGGTGTTAGAGATGTGTGCCACACTCACATGAGACATGGTGTTAGAGATGTGTGTCACACTCACATGAGACATGGTGTTAGAGATGTGTGTCACACTCACATGAGACATGTTGTTAGAGATGTGTGTCACACTCACATGAGACATGGTGTTAGAGATGTGTGTCACACTCACATGAGACATGTTGTTAGAGATGTGTGTCACACTCACATGAGACATGGTGTTAGAGATGTGTGTCTCACTCACATGAGACATGGTGTTAGAGATGTGTGCCACACTCACATGAGACATGGTGTTAGAGATGTGTGTCACACTTACATGAGACATGGTGTTAGAGATGTGTGCCACACTCACATGAGACATGGTGTTAGAGATGTGTGCCACACTTACATGAGACATGGTGTTAGAGATGTGTCACACTCACATGAGACATGGTGTTAGAGATGTGTGTCTCACTCACATGAGACATGGTGTTAGAGATGTGTGTCACACTCACATGAGACATGTTGTTAGAGATGTGTGTCACACTCACCACATGAGACATGGTGTTAGAGATGTGTGTCACACTCACATGAGACATGGTGTTAGAGATGTGTGTCACACTCACCACATGAGACATGGTGTTAGAGATGTGTGTCACACTCACATGAGACATGGTGTTAGAGATGTGTGTCACACTCACATGAGACATGGTGTTAGAGATGTGTGTCACACTCACATGAGACATGGTGTTAGAGATGTGTGTCACACTCACATGAGACATGGTGTTAGAGATGTGTGTCACATGCACTCACATGAGACATGGTGTTAGAGATGTGTGTCTCACTCATATGAGACATGGTGTTAGAGATGTGTGTCACACTCACATGAGACATGGTGTTAGAGATGTGTGTCTCACTCACATGAGACATGGTGTTAGAGATGTGTGTCACACTCACATGAGACATGTTGTTAGAGATGTGTGTCACACTCACATGAGACATGGTGTTAGAGATGTGTGTCACACTCACATGAGACATGGTGTTAGAGATGTGTGTCACACTCACATGAGACATGGTGTTAGAGATGTGTGTCACACTCACATGAGACATATTGTTAGAGATGTGTGTCACACTCACATGAGACATGGTGTTAGAGATGTGTGTCACACTCACATGAGACATGTTGTTAGAGATGTGTGTCACACTCACATGAGACATGGTGTTAGAGATGTGTGTCACACTCACATGAGACATGGTGTTAGAGATGTGTGTCACACTCACATGAGACATGGTGTTTGAGATGTGTGTCACACTCACATGAGACATGGTGTTAGATATGTGTGTCACACTCACATGAGACATGGTGTTTGAGATGTGTGTCACACTCACATGAGACATGGTGTTAGATATGTGTGTCACACTCACATGAGACATGGTGTTAGAGATGTGTGTCACTCACATGAGACATGGTGTTAGAGATGTGTGTCTCACTCACATGAGACATGGTGTTAGAGATGTGTGTCACTCACATGAGACATGGTGTTAGAGATGTGTGTCACTCACATGAGACATGGTGTTAGAGATGTGTGTCACTCACATGAGACATGGTGTTAGAGATGTGTGTCACTCACATGAGACATGGTGTTAGAGATGTGTGTCACACTCACATGAGACATGGTGTTAGAGATGTGTGTCTCACTCACATGAGACATGGTGTTAGAGATGTGTGTCACACTCACATGAGACATGGTGTTAGAGATGTGTGTCACACTCACATGAGACATGGTGTTAGAGATGTGTGTCACACTCACATGAGACATGGTGTTAGAGATGTGTGTCACACTCACATGAGACATGGTGTTAGAGATGTGTGTCTCACTCATATGAGACATGGTGTTAGAGATGTGTGTCACACTCATATGAGACATGGTGTTAGAGATGTGTGTCACACTCACATGAGACATGGTGTTAGAGATGTGTGTCACACTCACATGAGACATGCTGTTAGAGATGTGTGTCACACTCACATGAGACAAGGTGTTAGAGATGTGTGTCACACTCACATGAGATATGATAAGCTTATAACAGTTGTCCGCAAAAGATGTCGCTTAATATTATACCATAATTACGTCTTTAGGATTTTAAGCAGATTGTGGTTATGACAACATGCAATTCCAGGCATACAGGGTGGTGCGAGTTACATCAATCAGACAGCTCTCACTCTTCCTCTTTCGCACACACACACACACACACACACACACACACACACACACACACACACACACACACACACCCACACACACACACACACACACACACACACACACACACACACACACACACACACACACCCATATGAACACAAACCTGCTGTCAAAGCGCGCCTCGTCGATCAAGACGTGTAGGTTGCCGTGTTCCACACATGCCAAGAGGTCGGTGACTGCCTGCTCGACATCCGCCTCCCTGCCCAAGATATCGTACCGGTGGTACGACACGCTGCCTGGTGTCAGGGAAGGCGTCGGGCCCGCGCTCTGCGACATCTCCAGCTGTTGTGTGATGGATGTGCTGACGGCCCTGCTGGCGTACTTTGTTGAGATGACGTGCACATCGTGCCCCTCTCGCAGCCACCTCACGCCCTGCAGCACCAACACCACCGTCTTACCTGTTGGAACACAAACAATAGTAAGGTTCATATGTTGCAGGACAATGTGAAAACAAGGCAGTGTTACATGTAGAGACGACTTGCACATCGTGACCCTGGTGATAGGGAAGATGTAGGCCCGCGATCAGCCACCTCAACCCCTGCACTACCAGAACTGTCATACCTGTTTACACATAAAATATAACCTAAACAATATACTGTACATGTATTACAACACAATGTGAAAGGAAGGCTCTGTTACATTGAGTCCGTTTCACCAGTTACATGCGAAACACAGCATCAGGAACATAGCAATAAGCATAACAAAATGGATATAACTGCCAAGAACATTCTTATTTTAGAAAATTACATTTCATGGAGACTAAATGAACAAACTTTTCTCCGAGTCAGCTGGATGCCTTTCCTTCAGTTGACACATTTTGGATGGAATCAGACGACACACACAGCGTGCACAAAACAAACCGTCCTCCAACAAAACTAGAACGTTCTGGTACGATGACGATAGAGTAACACTTGACAAAAAACAACGTCATACACATCGCGTCATTCATTCAACTAAGACGTCATTTGAGCAAACTAGCTGGCATCAGAGCACTGTTATGGGGCTGTCACACTATAACGAATAGCAGTAACTTATGAGAATTTTCATCGAAACGCTAGAGTACGTTTGACATAAGTTAGGACTGGTGTAGGTTTCTTATAAGTAGTAATACGTTAAAAGCACGCTGCTATAAGCTGGCATACGTTGTTGTATGCTGAGACCGAGAACAAAAATGTGAACATGTTCAAAATTTGTGGACGTATGCCGACGTACTCTTCATACGTTAGGCATACGCTAGACATACACTACGCATATGTTAACGTTACAGGTAGTTACTCATACGTCGAGATACGTTGAGATACGTCGAGCTACGCTAGCAGGAAGGTGGACCATACAGCTAACTTATCGATAACCTATTACAGTAGTAACTTACTTGTAACCTATGTCTTACCTATATCTAACGTATTAGAAGCATGTCTGACGATCGTGTAACTTACTGAACGTGTCGCTACCGTACAACTATCGTATCATTGGCGTTTTGCTGTCCCTGTATATAAATGGCTCTTCCTCTGCCGCTCTTGGTAGCAGTCTGCGTCTTCTGACCCATGTTGGTTGCTCGCACAGTGTGGAATGATGTTCTGTCTGAGATTGACGCAATATTTATTGTGATTGTCACGTGATCGTTCGAAACAAGCCGAGCCCGCTGCGCATAGGTTTCTCATACGTTACTTATACGTTGGGCATAAGGCGAGGCCGCTAGCTAGACATACGTTATGATACGCTATCATAAGTTTTATATAAGTTAGTGATGTGTTTCAAATAAGTTAGACGTACGCTATGAATACGTTATGCATTAGTCAAATCCTTCTCACCCTTTTTCATGTGTAAAGGAATTTAACGCTGCACTGACATAACTATGTGAAAATACGCAGCGGCTCCACTTTGCGTCAGAAAATGTAGTCTCTGCCGTCTAAGTTCATGCTCTTCTGTCTTTTCTTCAGATATCAGTTAATGTCCAATGTTCCGTTATAGTATGTTGCGAAACAAAGCCGTCTCCTTGACCAGGCAAAGTTTCGCAGTAATAACCAAGTCTTGTTTTTCCAAATTGTGTTCTTTACATTTTTAGAACTTTTAGAATTTAGTTATATTTCATTGCTAAGTTGTCTATTGTGTTGTTTACTCTCTCTTTTTCTTATGTCCCTTGTCTAATACTATGTGTCTGCACAAATATTCCCAGAGTTTTGAATTTTCAGAGAGATGTGATATTTCCTATTGTACCATGTATTTCAGAGAATGTTGTACTTCTTACTTAAAAAATGTATTTTCCCAGGCATGCATTCCGCCTTTCTGGCCCAGACTACATGCTAAACTTTTCAAAGATGCTATCACGTAATGCCAATACATGTCCAAAGTCACAGGGCTAGAATCGGCGGGTTTTGCCCCACTGCAAACAGACTTTCACGAAAATTATCCTTCCTGAATAAGGAACAGATCCCGGCATTTTTAGTTCTCTTCTTTCAAGGTGATGACGGTTGTGTTGTGGCACTAATGCTGTTTTTCTTCCTGAATTCCTTGACTCCCACTTCACATTGTAAAACAAACACATGTCCTCCTGTCCAGACAGACTTTACTATAACACGTACCCTTGACAGGTTTAGTCGTGTATTTATTTTTATGGCAATCTCTGTAGTTTTTGTTTTATTGCATATATTGAATTTAATATTGCTGGCTGGTGATGTGCATTTAAATCCTGGACCTCGGGACACAAGGCCTTCGGGGGAATTGGTTGTCGTACACATGAACGTGAGAAGTCTAAGACATAAACTGGATATTTTAGAATTTGAAATGAAGCACTTTGATATTGTTACCATGTCTGAGACTTGGTTATCAGAAGCAGTCAGTGATAATGAAATTTGTATTCAAGATTTTCATTTACCAGTACGAAAAGATCGACAAAATGATCCACACGGTGGGGTTGCAGTCTATGTTAAGAACAATTTAGTGTGCAAATACAGACCTGATTTAGATGTTAAAGATTTAGAAGCTGTCTGGATTGAAACGAAATTGAATCAGGAGACAATTCTTGTTGGTTCCTTTTACAGACCTCCAAATTCAACCGTAGATTATTGGAAGTTGGTCGACCAGTCAATTAGAACGGTTGGCAACTTACCCCACAAATATTTTGTTCTCGGAGATTTTAATTCTGATTACAGTAATAATCCCTCCACTCACTTATTAGATATTATTTTTCTGAATAATTTACACCAATTGGTTGAATTCCCTACCCGAATAACCGAAATTTCCAAAACTTGTATCGATTTGATTCTAACAGCAAGTACGGACATTGTTGATGAGGTCTTGGTCCTACCACCAGTTTGTAGTGATCACTCAGTTCCATTACTGAAGTTGAAAAATCACATTCCGAAAGAGAATAGATTTAAACGTGTTATTTTTGATTATAATAAATTAAACGTCGATGCACTAACGTTACAGAATTACAGAACGTTAATTGGATAGAGATCGCGAGTCAAGATTGTATTGACAAGGCAGCACAGACGCTTTCAGAAAATTTATTATTATCAGCAAAGAAATGTATGCCTGTTAAAACGGTAACTGTGCGAGAAAACGATGCCCCCTGGTTAACATCAGACATACTGAAATTACGGAATAAGAAAAGAGTTGTTCATACAATAGCAGCTCGTTTGGATACACCCGATGCTTGAGAAACCTTTCGCAATATTCGCAACGATTACACAGATGCTATACGAACCCGGAAATTAGAATATTTAAAAGAAATTGACGGTCGAGTATCAGAAATGAATCATTTCGGGACAAAAAGTTGGTGGAAATTAGTTAAATCGTTCTTGGCGAAAAGAGGTTCAAACGCTGACGCAATTCCACCCTTAATATTTGATGGTGTAACACATTATGGAAATGAAGAAAAAGCAACACTCTTCAACAATTTCTTTGTTGAACAGTCAAAATTACCAGATGATGATGACAACGTTCCTGACGTTGACAGATTAGATAGTGTCTTGGACGATGTGATCCTACGTACTCAGGAAGTAGAAACAGTTTTAATAAACCTTGATAAAACAAAAGCCGCTGGTCCCGACCAGGTGCACAACAGAATTTTGATATCTAGTGCCAGGCACATCTCAGAAGCTTTAACCCTCTTGTATAACAGATCTCTCCAGGAAGGCAGGTTTCCAATGGAATGGAAAAAAGCCCATGTATCACCGATTTTTAAAAAAGGAGATAAAACTGATTGTTCAAATTATCGACCCATTTCTCTCCTAAGCTGTATCGGAAAGGTGTTTGAAAAATGTGTCCAGTCACGAGTATTTGAATACTTAACTCTGAACAGCATTCTTACGCCTTACCAGTCTGGATTCATACCAAAAGATTCCACCACCTACCAGTTAATTTCTTTGTATAATGACTTGTGTAAATCTCTGGACAATAATATTCCTACCCAAGCCGTATTCTTTGACATATCTAAAGCGTTTGATAAAGTATGGCACAAGGGCCTCATTAGGAAACTGGAAGCAATCGGAATACGTGGACGGCTCTTAATCTGGTTCCAAGATTACCTCTTTGGGCGTAAACAGGCAGTTGTTTTAAAAGGAAATAAGTCAACATATTTACCCGTCTCAGCAGGAGTCCCACAAGGATCAGTATTAGGCCCTACGTTGTTCCTCGTTTATATTAACGATATGGTGAAAAATATTGAATCTGTTATTAAATTATTCGCTGATGACACAAGTATGTATTTATCCGTTGAAAATCATGTTCTCAGAGCCGAGATTCTAAATTCAGACCTGAGTAAAATTTTTAAATGGGCAAAAAAGTGGAACGTTCTTTTCAATCAAACTAAAACCGAATTATTAAATTTAGGCAGACAACAGAATCCGGATTTTACTGAATTAAAGTTTGGCGATATCACATTACAAGATGTAGAAAAGCACAAGCACCTAGGTGTAATCGTTCAAAATAATTGTAAATGGGAGTCCCAAACAAAATCTATCGTAGCCAAATGCCGCTTATTGATTTCTTGTCTGCGCTCATATAAATATAGATTAAGCAGAAAATCCCTAGAAAACATGTATAAATCATTCATATTGCCAAGTATTGATTACGCAGACGTTGTATGGGATAATTGCACTACCGGATTGGCAGATGAATTAGAAGGTCTTCACTTAGAGGCAATACGAATTATTATTGGAACAGTTCGAGGAACAAGTCACCGAAAATTATATCAAGAATCGGGTTTTATTACACTTTCTGAACGACGCAAACGCCATAAATTAATATTATTTCATAAAATTGTTCATAACAAAGTTCCCCCATATTTAAGTGCTGAACTCCCACCTCTCGTATCTGCGGAAAACCCGTATCACAGGAGACGCCCATTAGAACGCAAGATTCCACCGTACAAAACTGAATTGTATAAATCATCGTTTTTCCCATCAACAACACATTTATGGAATGCCTTGCCTGATGCAATCAAACTTACTGAATCCATAAGCCAATTTAAAAGATATCTAACTGCTAACGATCCAGTTGTGCCACCGTATTTTTACATTGGAGAACGACAGGTCCAAGTGATTCACAGTAAATTAAGGTTAGGCATGACCGATTTAAACCAGCACCTAGTCGATAGGCATTTGAGCAATAATCCAGCGTGTGCCTGTGGCCACGCATCAGAAGACGTAAAACACTTTCTTTTAGATTGCCCTCAATACGATAGAGACCGAACCAGAACAATAGGTACTCTCCCCACTGACCAAATTACGATAGCAACACTCTTATTTGGTGATGCACGATTGTCAAAAGAATCAAACGAATCTGTTTTTGATAAAGTCCAGGAATACATTATTTCAACTGGCCGACTTGGGGCAAAACGAATTTGAGTGCAGTATGCCCCATTCATTATAGATAATCTAAGTCTAAATTTAATTAAGAAGTTATAGCGATTGTTTTTGGTATATATATGCAATTGTGATGTATACTAATGTACTCTCTCTCTCTCACTCTCTCTCTCTCTCTCTCTCTCCCTCTCTCTCTCCCTCTCTCTCTCTCTCTCTCCCGACTTACTCTCTCTCTCTCTCGCTTACTCTCTCTCTCGCCCTCTCCTTTCCTCTCTCTCTTTCCCTCTTATATTCTTTGTCCACTCTATTGTCGTGTCCTGTCTCCATTATGCCTTTGCTTTTTGTCAAATATGTATATATATATATATACATGTATGTTTTGCACATTTTGTTTGTTTCTCATTTGTTTTGGTTTGGAAAGTACTTGTCGAAGTCTCGTCGCAAGTTATTGTAATCCATATGTTTAATTCTCCCGTTAGGGTCACCACCATAAGCTTGAGCTTGTTGATGATCCGTAACATGTATCATGTTCAAATACATATGAATTGTTGAATAAACACTGTTTAAACCATTAGTCAAATTTAGATGCTTTTTTTCGACGTATGCCAACGTATTGACGTTATTTTTTGACTTTTCATACGCTAGACATAAGTTTTTTTAAAACGCTAGAGTGTGACAGCCCCATAAGGAAATCCGAAACATTGTTTTGTCAGTATCGTTTGCCGCAACAACAGCGACGACAATAATTATTGTTGTTGTTTACGATGATGATGGTGATGATGATGAATGATGATGATTGATGATCGATGATGTTGCTGATGGTGATGATGATGATGATGATGATGATGATGATGATGATGATGATGATGATGATGATGATGATGATGATGATGACAGCACCCTTCACACACATGTCAGCAGGTGTACGGTGTAACCTCATTCACGTCCTGTCCTACTAGTGATGTTCACATGTGCGACTTTCAGCCAATTTTGAAACAATGTTTGTCAATGAGAAGCAGGCATGGGAATTGTCGGGCAAAAGGCACATTTTCGCCGTTTATTTTATTTATTTTGTTCCGCCGTAAAAGCTAAAGTGTCCGCCGAAAAAATAAATCAGGGAGGCAAAAATGGTTCTGAAAACTGAATTTAATGGCATCCTTGGAGCTCAGATGACACCAAAGTGCACAATTTGGGTTCTTTGGAGAAAATTTTTTCCGGGGGGTCATGCCCCCGGACCCCCCTAGTAAGGCTAGGTGCTTCGCGCCGTTGACTGAGCTTACTTACACATTGCAGCCTTTTTGACTTTTTCAATTCCCATGCCTGGAGAAGGCAGACAATAGTTGGTGCAGCAAAATAATCGCGATGTTAACCATGTAAAAAGACAACCCCCATTTTGTTCAATTGCCAGCAGGCTTCTGGTCGAGAAGAAACTCCCGTTGAAAACTGTCACGCGACTTTGAACAAAGACCCTAAATACAGGGCGTTTGCTCATCCTGAACTCAGGTCAAAATGAGTTCGGCTCATTCTCTCCCTGACAGGATGCCTTGAGTTTTCTTGTCTGGCAAGGAAAACGATTATTTTACATATTTAGAGCTTTTTGTAATGTATTATTGATATAAGCAGATTCGCGATCGTCGATAATGATTTTTCATGGTGTTTTGTACTTTTTAAATTACAAAGGAATTGATATGTAAGACAATTTCAAGCGAGCTATTTTTCGCGGCTGTATTTTCTGTGCAAAGAACTCTAAATATGGCAAAAGTGTCACGTGATAATCAACCGTTTGGTTTCGGCGCTCACTGGAGCAGACGATTTTTTCTGTAACCAGTTGACAGTGATGAAACCATATATTACGGTCTCCTTCCGGCAGCAGTCCCAAAATTTCGACTTGTTTTGACCTTAGAACGATGTCTTTATCATAACTGTGAAGAACACAACGGAGATCACTGTCGAAGTCGGCCAATCTGCAATAATTTTCGTCTCGCGAACAGAGAAAGGGGGAATGTACGTTCTGGCTCACCGATTCCGACAGACCCTAAATATTAACGCAAAATAGGCTTCTGGACTAAACTTTTACTAAAATGAAACATGCGACAAAATCAGAAAAATACTGCATAAATCCATACAAAAAAAATACAGTAAAGTAAGGTTGTTTTGAACCAATGCCGGGTCTGTCGGAATCAGTAACCCAGAACGTACATTCCCCCTTTCTCTTATACAACATTCTTAAGCTCAATACGCTCTCTCATTTACAAACTTTACTTCATATGTTCTTTCACTGTTAGAATTATATCTGATACATGCAATGTGACTGTCTAAACGAATAGTTAACTCTTTACAAGTGATTCTATTTTTACTTTTTCTTCCCGTCCTATTTGAATCCCCTTTTTTAAAAACTGCTTTTTCAGATCTTCTATATCGATTGGCTTGTTATATTCAGCTCGTGTTTTTGTTTGAATACTTGCTTTCTTACTTTTGTAGTCATCAAAGTCTGTTTGTATCTGTTTGAATTCTTCGTCAGAAACTTTTGAATCTTCAAGTGCTTTACTGATAGACAGTTTTAGGCTAGACAATTTTGATGATGCAAGAGTGGAAATGGATTCGTGTTTTTCAAGCTTTTTCACAATTTTTTTCATTATAGCTGATGCTATAAATGATAAACCACCAACTGCTGCTGCGACACCACCTAGGATTAGAGAAACTGGAGTCCCTACTCCGGTAGCTAACAGAATTGTTCCCGTTACACCTGCAGCTGATGCAAGGATAGTAGAACCAGTGCTGGCATTAGAAAGGCTGTTGTAAGTTGTTGAGTACTTACGTCTAGCGCGAGAATATTTTTCTAATTCATCTTCTAGTTGTTTTTGTATATTACTAATGTGTGCCAGTCTGAATTGTTGACTTTCTGCTGCACTTTCATCAATATTAGGATAAAGCTTCACACTGCTAGTCATCTTTTTAATGCAAAATATAAAATATTTATCTTAATTCTCACTGGCCAGTGTTTCTGCTAAGCTTTGAAGCTGTTCATTGCTTAACACCTTATCTGTATAGTAGAAAGCAATCAAATCAAGATAAGTAAGATTAATACTTCTTATTTCTGTTAAATTATTTATATCTGCGTTAACAACAACATTTTGGTTTGACGTCTGTTTTTTTATTGTGTTAGAATCCTTTTGAACAGCAATAAATACTCTGACTTCTTCAACATTTAATGGTCTCCAGTTGAGATTTATTCCTCTCATTAGAACAGTGTTTGTGGTTTCTTCCCTTTTCCTGACAACTATATCAAATATCATAGTTGCATTCTGCCCTATTGGAAGCTTGGGTATAAAATCGACAATGGTGTCAGCGTCCTTTGCAACACTTTGTTTTCTGTGAATGAGATAGTTGTTCTTATGGAAAGGTTTAACTGCAACTTCTCCCCTGCTGTTAATCGCAGGAACAAGGCTAACAATTAGTGGTCCAGCATTGATTGACTTACGGAATGTGTCGTCTTTTCCAACAAGAGTGTATGGACTCACAAGTTCAAACTTCATTTCCCAGTCAATCTTTTTTATAACAGGACTAAGTACCCATTTTTTATTCTGATGTTTCCACATGTAGAATGTGTCATCGACAATTGGATCAGGTACATTAACATCACGGATTTGACCTAGTTTGAGAAATCTTGGTTTCTTTTCATCGTCGATTTCCTTTCTCTTGTAATGACCAGTGTCTGTAAACTCGAATGCATACACTGCACCAACTTCAGCATTGCTCTCAAAGTCGATAGCGTCTGCTAAATCTTTCAACTCTATAGTTGAACATGCAACAGGATAAGCTATTGTAGGTCCACTCGACATTTTAATACTCAATATTTTATGGAACTATTTCCAATGTAATGTTAAACAAACAATCAACTGGTTGTCCACTTTGATTTTTCAGATCAATGTGTAGGAATTCATGACACCCTTCCTCCAAGTCCTTGAACTGAAGTGTCTTAAATGTTGGCACGTGCATTTTACAAAAAGAGGCATCACTCGGTGGAAGAATCCTAAGCAGATCAGAACGCTGATCATTAAACAGATTATAGGATGTGTTAAGCTCTCTCATGTGAACAAACAGTACACTGTTAACATCCATGTCAATGGGACGTGTTCCCTTGTATAAATTTGTAATTCCAAGCATATCAAGGAGTTTGGTTGGAAACTCAACGTTTACTTCTCTAGTTTTGGGCATAGTAAGAGTAGCAATGAGACTTGCATGATTTAAACTCGCTGTAATACCTACTGGAGCAAACAATTCTTTCTCTAAAGTGCAGAAGTCATAGTAACCATCTTCTACAGAATGTGTTTTACCATTAATTCTAACCCAGTTGTTAGCCTTTTTTTTACTGATATTATACCAAGTAACCTTGTACATAATTTCATGCAGTGCAACTTTCATTCCTCCATTTTGATTGTTGATAGGGGTTGCAAGTTTAACTGGCACACTAGTCTTCACATTTGTTAGTGTGATAAACATTTTTTATTCAACAACAAAAATGAGTCAGTATAAATTCAACAAAGACGTTAAATACAAAACTGGACCATATTACAATCCAAAGACTATTTCTTTCCATGAGTTGGACTTTGCTGTAACAGAAACAGAATCCATTCGCGTTAAAGTGCCTGACCCATTCCATTCTTACCTAAATCCCCCAATCAAAAATGATAGTGTTCCAAAGATGTGGAACTCTCACCCAATGCAGTTCTATCAGAATCAGTTAAACTTTGCAATATTCTGTGCAACCACAGGATGTGGAGTGTCCTATGCAGACCACATGAATAATTCAAACTTACTGACAAAGTGTGTGTACACATTTCACGTTTACTATCAGTGCAGGAGAATCTTGTCTGAACTTCAGGCACCAATGCCGCATGAAAAGAGCTGGAACCCATTCAACAATAGGATAAACATGAAAGTGTATGAGCGTCTCTGCAATGAATTCAATATAGATTTTAAGACCGACTTTAGGCAAAAGCAAGACAAAAACCATGGCATGGGAACACTATATTTATGGGGTGTCCACAGGAGGTATAATTTTGATTACTGGCCAGGTCATACATCTTTTTCTTCAAATGTGCAGGTACAGTTAGGATCAATAGAACAACAGCACCACAATGCATGGACTACTTTTATATTAGACACCGGCAAAGGTTTCACTGGATCAGGTGTTGAAAGGATCAATGAATCTATCCGAACATATGCGTGGTGCTTGCTAGGCTCGCAGGCACAGACACGATCAAACATACTGAGAACAAGCACAGGGTTTGGTGCACAGAAACAGTTGTTATCAAATTTAGAAGATGTCATAAACTCTGCAGTTGATCTGCCTTCCAGCATCAAAAGGTATCAAGACTCTCTCCGTTATGCAAGATCAAAAGTTGACTTTGCTGTTGGTAACGGCCTTTACATGTTACCTTCTGATCTCCAGCTGCAGATTGGAACAATAACAAATTATAACAATGAAATCATTATTGCTAGTGACACCCAGCCGCTTGGAAAGGGTGAAGAACTGAATTCAGAAATCAGAACGATGTTACAGCCATATCACAATGAACAGAAACAAAGCGTGACAAGTGAAGATCGGGCTGCAGGTGAAGATCATTCTGTCACTAGTGATGATCAAGCTGTTAGTATTAGTGATGATCATGAATCGCAGAAGACTGCTCTAGTAATTGGTGGAGTGGGTGTAGGCTTACTTTTGCTTTATTCTCGTTAGCAGAACACCTGCAATTAAAACTATTAGAGTCCAGAGATGTTCAGCCATGAAACCAACAACTTTACCTGCAAAAGATAACAGCCAGCTAACAATTGAACCAATGATTCCTGGAAGTGCATCCAAAGCTTTTGCTGCTAGTTTCTTTAATAGTTCTGCAATGTGTTTGAGTTGTTTCTTTACCCATCCCGGATCAGATGGAGATGAAGGTGGAGGTGGAGGTGGAGGTGTGACAGTGCCACCTGTGAGTGTTAACACTAATGTGCTTATTGCAAATCCTAACGCAGTTAGTATACTAGCTATTGTGATTCCCTGCTCTCTGAAAAGCGTTCTAATTCTTTCAGCAAGAGTTGTGTCTTCGTAAAGGATTCTTTGAATTGTATTTTTTATTCTGCTGACCTGTGTTCTCAGTTGTTCTCTATTGTTACTTAGAACTTCTAACCTTATGGCTTTCTCCTCCTGCAAATCTTTTAAACGCTTAGAAATTCTGTTTTTTACTTCTTGTTCTAGGTTCAAATCATCAGCATCAGCAAGTTTTTGTTTCTCTTTGTTTATATCTTCATCCAGCTGACCTAGTTTTGACAGATTATTTGCTATTTCACCTCTGATGGTTTGTAGTGATTGATTAAGGGCTTCTATTTCTCTCATAGGTAATAGTTCATGTGGAGTCTTCAGTGAAGTTTCCTCAGAAAAAGAAGTCTCTATCTCTTGTATAAGTTGATCAGCCTCATCTGCAAGTTTATTAAGATCTTGCAATGGAACAGATTCTATTTGAGTAGCAGTTGGTAGTCCTAGTTCTGCTTGTTGAAGTAAGGAAACAACATGGGAAGCTGATGACCGTGTGCTAGGCACAATATCTAATTGCCTAAGTCGATTAGCAGTAAGTTTTTGTTTTAGTGAAACTTTTGATAGAAACTTAGCAGGATTAGATTTATATGTAAGTTGGACTTTTTCTCCTTTATCGCTAGTTGTATATAAATGATTTGCTTCCATTTTGAACTGGTTTGGATCTAAAACATCAGGTTCTTCTCCTAAACTTTTGTAGAAATCTCTAACTTTACCTTCCAGAAGTTCATGTCGTGCCACCTCATAATGCAGTGAATGATGGTAGGGAACCAAAGGGATTGCTTCGCTCATGTCGTCCGCTGGCTCAAATAAATCTTCAAATCCACCTTCTGCCATTTGTAACTTATTTTTTATTTTGAAAATAAAAAAAGATGGCACAATCGTTCGGTTCTGTTCTTGATCCTTACAGAAGGCTGAAAGAACCTCTCGGGGTAAAAGGAATAAGGCAAACAGTTATAGTTACAAATAATCCTTCTACTATTGATCAGAATGAAATACTTACTGTTAGGTTTCCTAATCTAGGTAAGAACGATGTTATTGTACCAGGCACTGTAAGACTATCATTCAAATTAGAATTAGAATCTGGCTCAGATGAAAATAGGACTTTGGCTTATAATGTAGGAAGAGCAATTGTGAGGAAGATTACTGTCAAACTGGAAGGGCGGGAAGTGATGTCATTGAATAATGCAGATGTATTTTTAGTTTATGCAGATAATTGGTTGACTGACAATGAAAAGAAAAACAGAGTGTTTCAAGGGATTCAGTCAGACAATGGGATAAAAGTTAGAATAGGAGCAGGAGATAAAGCTGATAACAAAAAAGATAACGCTGTCAATGTTGCTTTTGGAAACAAATTTTGTATTCCACTTGACTTTGAACTCATAAATTCACATCCTCCCTTCTATCAAGGAGCATTGCGTGACAGGCTGTCATACGACCTGACTTTCAATAGTTATGATCGTGTTATGCTTTCACAAGACCCGGAAGCAAAGTATAAGGTGTCTGGAATTTCTTTAGAGTTTGATGTTGTAAACCATCCTGAACTGGCTAGACTTATAGAAAATCAGTACAGTTCTAAGCTGCCTATCTATTATGAAAGAGTGTTGAATCACAGTACACTTTCAAAAAGCCAGGCTGATCCAATCTGGAACATTAACTTGAATACACCAGCTAGGTCAATGAAGGGAATACTTATGTTGTTTGAGGAACCAAAAGATTCATATGAAAGGCAAATAGAAAAGTTTTACAATCCACTAATCAATAGAGTATATTGCACAATTGAAGGGCAGCCAAACCAAATATTTGCATCTGGCATGCTGCCATACCAACACTATGATGAAGCAAGAAAGTACTTTACTGGAGGAAGATTGAAAGACCCAACATCTGATCTTGTGGCTAAAGATCTACATTTACACGGTGTTGGCGTAGAAGATTTCTTGACAAATAAATATGCGTTATGGCTGGATCTCAGAACAACTGACGACAACAAACTGCATGGAAGTGGAAGGCGAATTGAAAACGGATCAGAAGGAATCACAATACAAATTGAAAAGGAAGTAGGGAGTAGTAGTAAATCAGTTAAGATCTACGTGTTTGTTGTGTCAGATGCGCAGTTAAACATCTCTGAAAGCAGATTACAGGATATTGTTTATTGAACGTGTTAAAATGAAGTATCTAGATTTTCTTCCAAAAGATCCACACTGTTCTTTGATTTGTGGGGCAACAGGTTGCGGCAAAACAAGATATGTTTTGGATTTATTACAGACTGTTTACATAAATCACTTTGAACACATAGTCATATTCTGTCCAACCATAAAGCATAACAGAACATACAAGGAGAGAAAATTCATATGGTCTGATCAAAATATATTTATTGTAAATCCTTCTGATCGTCTAAATGTTTGCTTGGAGCATTATTTCGATCTTTTTCAGAACACGCCAACACTGTTTATTATTGATGACTGTGCAGCAGAACGTGACATTGTTAGAAAGAAAAGTGCACTAGCAAAGCTTGCATTCAGTGGACGACATGCATTAATATCAGTTTGGATATTAACACAAAAATACAATGCAGTTCTGAAAGACTTTAGAGAGCAACTCAAAACAATAACATTGTTCTATTCAAAGGACCGTGACAGTTTTGAAGAGTGTCTTCGAGAAAATGATGTCATTGAAAACAAACAGGAGAGAGAAAGAATAAAGAATAATCTGAAATCTTCTAAGCACTCGAAACTGGTTTTAAAAACTGATCAACCAGTTCAGTATGTATGTTTGTAGAAATCCTTGCTAAGTTCTTACCAAGTTCTTACTCAAGTTCTTGTCAAGTTCTTACTCAAGTTCTTGTCAAGTTCTTACTCAAGTTCTTGTTAAGTTCCTACCTAAGTTCCTACCTAAGTTCTTACTCAAGTTCTTGTTAAGTTCTTGTTAAGTTCCTACCTAAGTTCTTACTCAAGTTCCTACCTAAGTTCTTGTTAAGTTCCTACCTAAGTTCTTACTCAAGTTTAATTACTAGATTTTAATTTTATTCTGCATCAAAATAAAATGAACTGTGATGAATTGCTGATGCAGACTGCTACAGATATTGAAATCTGTGACAGTAGGACTATACCTGATAAAAAAGAAAGATTGTATTCACTTGCTGTTTGTGGAAAAACAAAACACTACCTTGGGCAGCAGTTAACTGTGGAAGAAGTACAACATCTTTCCTCAGAAGATATAGAAAAGTATCATGGACGGTATGAATCAGTGCTTGGTTCTAAGATGGTTAGAAGTATTGGACAGACTGTTATAGGTTTGTACACAAAGATTTTTGGACATTTTACACCTCTCGACTCGGAGGAAGACTTAACACATGATCTAACTCATGACCCTGTTGTTTCCAAGTCCCTCGAATCTCTTGCCTGTGGCCTGTATTATCGATTTGGTGCTTTATTAGTACCATTTGTTGCTGGATTAATTACTTTCAAACACATTAATTTTCAGAATAAAAAAGATGACAGATCAGTTGAAGCAGACAGTGGAGCAGACGAAAATACCAGAAGTGAACACAGTGACAAAGAAACCTGGTAGAGTAGAAGCAGGAAAAAAACTAGCCGAATGGAACAGACAAAAAAAGTTAAATCAAAAGGCAAAGCAGAACATTATGTCTGAAGTTGAGCAGACACCAAACATTCCTGAAGTGACTAAGGTCACACAAACTGATCAAGAATTAAAATCTTCATTTCTATCATACAGAAAAGTAGCTGTAGCAGCTGTTGTTGGAGGAGGTGGATACTTGCTTTACAAACTTTGGCAAGGCAAATATAAAGTGTCAGAAACACCAAAATCAGAAACACCAAAACCAGAAACACCAAAACCAACAAACAAAGCAGTACAAACAATAAAAAAGCCCACAGTAGTACCTGCAGTGGATTCATTTCATATGGAATAATTTTAATATTTTAATTTTGATAACATAAAAATGAGTTCTGAAAAGACAATAGTTAATCTAGTTTATCACGCTGCAGTGATTGGAGGCTTGAGTGTAGGTTACACAATGCTGGGTAAAAGTCTCCTCAGAATGAAACCAGCCGACTTGGGAAAGTTAGACTTCGAAGACGGTGCTAAACTAATTGGTGTTGTGACAGCTTCCTTTGCAACAAAAGACTTTCTGGTGAAGCAAGGAATTATTCCAGAAAATATAAACATGTAAGACAATAAAATGGCTAGCTTGGTTATGATGGTGGGAGGTGCGATTGTAAATGCGCTTGCATTTTCTGGCAGCAACTATTTGTTTTCTAAACTGCAAAATGGTGAAGAGAGGGAAAGGCACAACAAAGCCATGGAACAACTGGCGAAAGCACAGGATGAATACGAGAAGAAACGAATTGCGCAGTTAGACTTTATGAATGATAAACTCAGGCAGCAAGGACATGCAAACAAAACCTTTGCCAATGTTGATGCAGCCATTCAAGAATACTATCTTGTAACTGGAAAGAAAATGAAGATAAGTGCTCCTCCAAAACTGGGTGACTTTTATCAGCCTTCAGAAGAGCAGAAGGTGGGAGAGATTGTTTTCATTGTTATTGGTATGGCTGTTGTTTACTTTATTGCGCGTGCTGTCAAATCTTAATATTCTGTCATTTAAAAAACCATGAGTGATGCTTTGTTATCTAAAATATATTATTCCCCAAAAGGATACTGGAAAGGAAGAACTGCTATTGACAAGCTCAGTGACGCAGCAGGTGTTTCTCAAGATATAGCAAAGAAATGGTTGTCAAAGCAGGCAGTTTGGCAGATCTATTTACCTGCACCAAGAAAAATTACACGACCACACTTTGTTAACATTAAACCGAATGACACTCATCAAATAGACCTGCTGTATTTACCGCATGACACAGTCAGAAGGAAGAAATATAAGTATGCACTGACTGTAGTTGATGTTGCAACAAGATACAAAGATGCTGAACCGTTGACAGAGAAAAGTGCTATAGCTACAGCTGTTGCCCTGCAAGAAATTTACAGACGTGGACCACTAAAGTATCCCAGAATGATTCAGTGCGATGATGGTAAGGAGTTTAAAGGAGCTGTCAACCAGCTTCTGTTAAAACATCATGTTACAGTGAAGAGAGGTATTCCAGGAAACCACAGGTCACAGGCTATCGTTGAGAGCTTTAACAAACAGTTGGCAGAAAAACTGTTTTCATATCAGTACCATCAGGAATTTTTGGACACAGAAAGTAAATTGCGTAACACTGAATGGGTCAAAAGATTACCATCAGTACTTAGAGCAATGAATCTGGAGGTATTTAAAGCTACAGGGTTAAGACCAGTTGATGCAATCAAACAGAAAACAATACCTGTTGCTCCAAAGTCAACAACACCAGTGGCATTACTACCTTTCAATCAGAAAGTCAGATATTTATATGCACCCGGTGAAGCTGAGGGTGACAGCAGGAAGCGTGCAACGGATCCAATCTGGAGTATTGACATTCATGAAATCAAGAGAGTAGTAGAGACAAATCCACCTATATATTACTTGAGAGAACCAGCACCGCAAAGAGCCTTTGTAAAAGAGGAATTACAATTAGTTCCACGTGGTACAAATGTTAAATGATTTTTTATTTCAGATTTTATAGTGTTAACAAAAATGGAAGCTCTGAGAAAGAATTCTAAGCAACTTCATTTTTTTTATTTATATTTTTATTTTGAGTTATAAAATCAAACTCACGGCGATGGAAGACTCTGTATTAGAATCTTTATCGACAGTATTTGACACCGTTGAATTACAAGTAACGGATCCTCAAAATGTGCAGTCCAGTGTGCAAGACGCCATTGAACAAATTCCAAACAATTTGTTGATTGAACCTCCAGTAAAAGTGCAGATAGTCAGTTTAATAAAATACAAAACAGTCAGTGATGAGGTGCTAGAAGTTCATGTTTCAACCAGACAACTAGCACTTAATTCTATGGCAGAATTGAATGGAAACTGGGCAGATGAAATGATGAAACGGTTTGAGCAAGCTGCAGAGGATGCAAAGATGAAAGGATCCGGATGGTCAGAAGGTGAAATTCTAAAAATAGAATTGAAGCTAAGTAAATTTGCCCCCATCAGAGGTAGAAGTTACATACCTTTACCTCCTGCTCTTGTCAAAAAACGTGCTGTGCTGAACATAAAGAATGATGATGACAAATGTTTTATGTGGTGTGTTCTGGCAAGACTGTACAGTGTAAAGAAAAATGCAGAAAGAGTGTCTAATTATCATGCATACAGAAATAAACTAAACTTTACTGGTATTGAATTTCCTGTCAGCATTACAAGCATTGACAAATTTGAACAGCAAAACAAACCCATCACCGTAAATGTTTACACGTGGGATGAGGAAGATGAACTGAAACCAGTCAGAATATCAAAGAACTCACCAACGATTGGTGATTGTGATACTAACCATGTTGACATGTTACTAATGACTGATGGTGTAAAATATCATTACACTTTGATTCGCACAATGAGTAGACTGATGGCGAGCACAAGCAATCACAATAGTAAACAAGACTTTTGTAGGCGATGTCTCTTGCGTATTCCATCAATTCATGCAGCACTTATACACAAGCAACATTGTAAGAGCGTTGATGATGCGGTTGTGAAGTTAACAACACCGCCGCCAGACAGCAAAGTGTATTTTAAGAATGTATGCAAACTACAGAAAAGTCCTTATGTTGTTTATGCTGACTTTGAATCTATCATTGTGCCATATGAAGGACCTTTACCAAAAGACCTACCTAAAACAGTAACTCTAAGTAATCATCAAGTCTGTTCATATGCATTTATTGTTGTTAGTTCAGATGGTAAACATTCTAAACCGCAATTGTACAGAGGACCTAATGCAGCAAAGAACTTCTTACAGCAAATGAACCAAGTGCGAAATGACTGCTCCAAACAACTGAATCTTTCAGACATTGTTATGAAACCTGAAGACCAAGAACAGTTTAACTCTACCACACAGTGTTGGATATGCGAACAAAGTCTAACACCAAACACAGACAATCCAATAGTAAGAGATCATGATCATGTAAGTGGGCAGTTCCGAGGAGCAGCACACAGCAAATGTAATCTACAATTAAAGTTTGATCCTAAGACTTGGAAGCTTCCAATCTTCTTCCATAACTTGCGCGGTTATGATTCACATCTGATCATGCAGGCAGTAACTGATGAATACAAAGCAAGATGCATTGCGCAGTCTTCAGAAAAGTACATGGCCTTTACTCTGAATAGTTTACACTTCTACGATTCTGCTCAACATCTGATGGGAACACTTGAGTCTTTATCTTCATCACTAACTGCTTTCCCAATCACATGTAAGTACTTTGACAGTGACTTAGTTAGAAAGGGAGTCTATCCATATGAATACATGGATTCGTGGGAGAGGTTTGATGAAGATGAGTTACCACCAAAGGATGCTTACTTCTCACGGCTGAAGGGTAAAGGTATAAGTGACGAAGACTATGAACACGCTAAGACTGCATGGAATAAATTAGGATGTAATACAATGGGTGATTATCATGATCAATATTTGTTGGCTGATGTTTGTTTACTTGCAGATATATTTGAGAATTACAGAAGAACATGTATGAAGCACTACAATCTAGATCCTTCACATTACATATCTGCACCAGGCATGAGCTGGGATGCATTTCTTAGATTTACAGGAGTAAAGATTGACTTGCTATCAGATCTTCCTACACTTCAGATGATTGAAAATGGACTACGTGGAGGAATCAGTATGGCTTCACACAATTACTGCAAAGCCAACAACAAATACTTGGACGACTTTGATCCTATGAAACCTTCTAATTACATCATGTATCTAGATGCAAACAATTTGTATGGTTGGGCAATGTGTCAGACGCTTCCACTTCGGAACTTTAAGATCTATTCAGGACCATTTTCACAATGTGTTGTGCTGACAATATTAAAAGCAGGCCCAGACAGTCGAAAGGGAT
Source organism: Littorina saxatilis (assembly GCF_037325665.1). NCBI lineage: Eukaryota > Metazoa > Mollusca > Gastropoda > Littorinimorpha > Littorinidae > Littorina > Littorina saxatilis. The sequence continues at coordinate 1,767,937 of NC_090252.1, read as the reverse complement.
GGATACTAGAAGTTGACTTAGACTATCCACTATCACTTCATGATCTACATAATGATTATCCTTTAGCGGCTGAGAGGTTAAAAGTAAACCCAAGAGAACCTCCAAAGCTGGTGCCCAATCTGTTTCACAAAAAGAAGTATGTGTGTCACTACAGACTGTTACAGTTTTACATTAGACATGGATTAATTTTGAAGGCTGTTCATCGTATAATTTTATTTGATCAAGAACAGTTTATGAAACCTTACATCATGAAAAACACAGAACTGAGAACCAAAGCCGCTGATGCATCAGAGAAAGACTTTTTTAAACTGATGAACAACAGTTGCTTTGGTAAGACAATGGAAAACCCACACAAGAGAAAGGATGTTAGACTTGTTACAAGAGAAAATGAGGCCATCAAGCTGACATCCAAACCACAGTATCAAGACTTTAAATACTTTCATGAACAGCTGTATGGTATCTTAATGAAAAAACTTGTAGTCAAGCTTGACAAACCAGTATTCATAGGCTTTACTGTGCTAGAGTTGTCAAAACTGTTGATGCTTGAGTTTTTGTATGATTATTTGAAACCAAGATATCCCAAATCGAGAGTACTTTACACAGACACAGATTCATTCTTACTTGACATTCCAGCGGATGACATTTACAAAGATCTAGAAGCTGAAAGTCCTGCAGTAAAAGGAAAAGATTCTTTTTATGACACTTGCGACTACCCTAAAGAATCACCATTGCACTCAAATGTTAACAAGAAGGTTATTGGAAAGATGAAAGATGAAATGAATGGGAAGATAATTAAGGAGTATGTTGGATTGCGTGCAAAGATGTACAGTGTTGCAAGTGAGAAAGGGGTGGTTAAAAAAGCAAAGGGTGTAAGCAAACAGGTTGTAAAGTCGAGCATATCGCATGATAACTACAAGGAAGCACTGTTTCAGAAGCGAGTGTTTCACCATGACAACCCTAAGATCAGTTCCACGCTTCATCAGATCAACACAACTATTGTAAACAAGAAATCTTTAGATGCTAATGACACAAAGCGCGTTTATTCATCACCAGAATATTCTTATGCAATTGGCCACTGGAGGACAAACGCGACTCCAAATAGTCTGAGTGTGTAATAAGAATTTTTGTCAATCGGGAAAACCCGCTATGACAGCTTTGTTTTGACTGCAGCGGGGAAAAGGACGTTGCTTGTGAAAGGGGAGTGTTTGTGAAAGGGGAGAAGGCTTTGTTGAGTTTCAAAGCAGCCACCAAGTACACTTGTCAAAGCTTGATTCAATAAACAAGTCATTTGCATAAAGTGCACTCGGTGGCCGCCTGAAAAGGCAGCCTAAATATTGAAGCGTAGTGAAGCGTAGTGAAGCGTAGTGAAGCGTAGTGAAGCGTAGTGAAGCGAAGCGTTGAAACAGAGTGACCCAAGCCGCCGGTTTACCAGCAAGACCTACCGTTCACGCGTGAACGGTACTATTTTTAGAATCCTAGAATTCTTGAGAATGTTGGAGCTGGCTTGTTTCTGGTACATGAGGATGTTGTTTCCAGATGGAAGCAAATTCTGGCACTTGCAGCATGCTCTTAATGTTATTTAGCTTGCTGTAAATAAAACGAAAGGGGAGACCAACAGCAAAAAATCCAGGATATCCATAAAGAACACCTGCAACGGCTCGTAATTTCCGTGCATGAACATCGGAATAGCCTGTTTTTGCTTTCAACCAGTCAGCCCAAGTTTCTGTTATTCTCCCTTCTTTCCTCTCCTTCTCCTGCCAGTTTTTACACAGAATTAAAAAGTTGCCAAACTGAATGTAAATCATCATAGTCTGTGCATCTTGTCTAGCTAAATTTCTCACTCCTTTGTTTAATCTTTCTACCATTTCGTCTTCATTTGATGGGTTTTCAAATAATTTCTCAGAAAAAGCTTCTCTGGAAATCGTTGTTTTTATATCAGCTTGATTAGAAATCAGATAATTGTGTAATGCCTGTGGAGTTGTGAGATCATTTCTGCTTTTCTTTACTCCTGTTTTTTCTTTGAACAACTGCTCAATCTTTCTTTTCGGCTTTTTAGGTAATTCTATCGGCCCTTCTTTTACAGCTTTATCTACAATTTGCACCATTTCTTCAAAATACTTCCGATTCTCTAACAAAGTTTTCTTCTCTTCTTCTGTCCAAAATTCTGATGGTGTTGGTGGTGGAAGAGGAATTTCCTGAGCTTGCTCAAAAGCCATACTTTCTGAATCTAACAGTTTTTGGTTAGCTGCTTGCGCTTCACTAATTTCCTGAGCTAATTCTTGTGAAGAAATACTGTCTTGAGACATGAGATTAATCAACAGAAACACAAATTCAAACACTTCTCTCACAGAAAACTGCCACCGCTTCCAACAAGTCTGAACAGCACAACCACCAAAGTAATATGACAAGATATCCCAGCCCCGTTGCTAGCCACAACAAAACATTAGGGTGGACGTGACGTAACTGTTGCTATCACATGATTTAATCTTGTCTTGCCATTGGAGGAATATAGAAGACTAGCTTGCGGCAGGCTGGCTGTTTGTTTTTACCAGATCAATACGGTAGTCTTGGGCTTGGCTACGACGGGCAAATTGGATTAATATTTCAATGGAAACTAAATTTAGCGTTGCACAGAGAGAAAGGGAGAATGTACGTTCTGGGTTACTGATTCCGACAGACCCGGCATTGGTTCAAAACAACCTTACTTTACTGTATTTTTTTTGTATGGATTTATGCAGTATTTTTCTGATTTTGTCGCATGTTTCATTTTAGTAAAAGTTTAGTCCAGAAGCCTATTTTGCGTTAATATTTAGGGTCTGTCGGAATCGGTGAGCCAGAACGTACATTCTCCCTTTCTCTCGAACACTGATCTCAAATTTAGATCAGTGCTCGCGAAAACCATATGGGAGACAACTCTGTATTTTTCTGTAGATTCGCGTAGGACTGTAGCGTCCGGTCAGGGAGAGAATGAGCCGAACTCTTGACCTGAGTTCAGGATGTGAACAGCTTTTTTTTGGAGGCTTAATTAGTTAGCAGAGTGCGCATAGGAGACTGAACCTTGTTATAGTAGAAGGCCACAGAGCTAAATTTAGTGTTGCCAGCACAAGAAACTAGAGCTGCATCTGCCGCACGCCGATGTTAGCCTTTAACGCGAAACAGACGGCTGAGCTTTAGTGTTCCATCTTCCTTCGACAAAAAATCGTTAAGAGAACAGTCCTAAATCGGCAGCAAGACCAACAACAACAAACAAACAAAATAAGAAACAAACAATCTAGTCGGAGAAGCTGTGAGCTTGTCACCTGTTCCTGGCGCTCCCGTAATGTAGACCAGTGGCGGGTCTCGGTTCATTAGTCCCAGCTGTTGCAGGGTCAGAACCAGAAGTGCCAGCCTCCGCCCCAGTTCCGCCACCGCCTGTCCTGCAGTCCGCACCTCCACACGTACTTTGTTGTAGCAGGGGACAGACACCGTGGTGGCCGGACCAACAAACCTGTAACAGAAATAATTCAGATAATTTTAAATGATAATTAATACTCAAACGTAGAATACCAACATTGTTTCAGCACTGTGACGTAACTGACGTGGATGTCACTTCTCTCACCTGGCCACGATGTCCAGGTAAAGTTGATCAGTGAGCTGAGTGTCCACAGTGCAGGCCATCCTGTGTTGCCACCAGGTGCTCAGCTGTGATAGCACGGCGGGTGTCACGTGCCAGTACGATGCAGGCTGGGACAGTTGGTCAGAGCAACAGCACAGCTGGACGGCCTCTGCTGTGTTGGCGGCACCCAGGCTCTGACACACCGCCTGCAGCAGATCGACACATGTACAGTACGTAATATTTTATCTTTGTGTGGGACACAAGTATAATTATTTCCTTGGTTGAAACTGACAAAACATCCATCAGTGTGACTATGTGCGCACGTTCGCGCGCGTGTGTGTGTGAGGCAGCAATTGTAAATGTACTGAGACCAGGACACACTCTCTCCCTGTGTCTCTATCTCTCTCTCTTTCTCTTTATCTCTCTCTTTCTCTTTCTCTCTCTCTCTCTCTCTCTCTCTCTCTCTCTCTCTCTCTCTCTCTCTGTCCCTAGCTCTGTCTCTCTTGACTGTCTGTGTGTCTGCCTCTCCCTCCTTCACTCCCTCCTTCACTCTCTCCCTCTCCTCTCTCTCTCTCTGTCTTGCTATCTCTCTCTCTCTCTCCCTCTCTCTCTCTCTCTCTCTCTCTCTCGCGCTCTCTCTCTCTCTCTCTCTCTCTCCCTATCTCTCTCTCTCTCTCTCTCTCTCTCTCTCTCTCTCTCTCTCGTTACCTGTTCCAATTGTTCATCGTTGTCCAAGACTCGCTCTAACTGAGCACTGGTGATGTAAGGCAGGAAGAGAGTTTTCTTGACAGTCATGCCACGTCCGATGTCACTCACAAGGTGCCTCACCACTCTCTCCGACTTGTCCAGCTGCTTGACCGCTTGCTTAACCTTCTTAGCAAGGAGAGGATCGGCCGGAGGGTGTGTCTCGTTCGAGGCACCCTTGGTTTTTCCCACAGACTTGAGCTCTCCGATCAAAATGCCGTGATGGCGGTGGATCAAAAGAAAGTCAAAATCGCCCTGACGATCTTGTGCTAAGTCTTTTGGTCGTGGGAGCTGTTTCGCGGCCGCGGCATAGGCAGGCTTGTTGAGGTAGCTGCCGAACTGTAGCTGAGACAGGATGAACATGGCCTCGTCACGACTGTCGCCAAGCTCCTGCAGGTTCAGCATCACGTGGTTCTGGGCAAAGTCATCCCGTATGTCGCTCTCCTGCACTCTTTCTGGCGCGAGATGTATCTGTGACAGTGACTCCTGGGTCCACATGCTGTGCTGTGATGGCGGGATGAAGTGGCGACGGGACGGGGGAGCTGCGTGCACAAGGGCGCCACCAGACGGACAGTCTGGTAGCACAAGCACGGGCTCACCGGTTCCGGGTGCAGTGCCCCTGATGTAGGGCACCCTGTTGAACTGTACCGGCGGCACACAGTAGGTACGGGTGAGAGCGTCAGGGTAGAGTGACGTCACGATCTGCCGCCAGTGGTCAGCCTGTGCCTGTTGCGTGTTTCTGACAGCCATGGTCTCGGGTTCAAACCTTCACTCAATGTTACCTGCGCGCTTTGTTGCTTTTGGGAACGACAGAGAGCCACCCTCGTTGTTCTGCTGGTTATGATCAACTACTTGTCTTTCCCTCACACCCGGTTAGAGTATCAGTCTCTACACATGTCCTGTTCTTTTGGTTTTGATCAACTACTTGTCTTTCCCTCACACCCGGTTAGAGTATCAGTCTCTACACATGCCATGCTCTACTGGCTATATCACACTCAGTGACAGAATAACGCACGTCTGGTTCCCCTATAGCTCAGTAGGTAAATCTTCAGACAAAATGTTCCAGGTTTTCACCACACAACGTGTCATGAATGCAGAGTGTGACGTGCTGTGTGTTACTGACCGAGGTCGGGTGTGGCTCGCTAACACGGCTCATAATAGGCATATGTCACAGACAGGCTGACTACACTGTCACTCACACAAGTCAAGTTTCACAGACTGTCACTCACAGAAGTCATTTCTCACAGACAGGCTGACTTCACTGTCACTGACACAAGTCATGTTTCACAGTCCGGTAGACTACACAGTCACTGACACAAGTCATGTTTTACAGTCAGGTAGACTACACAGTCACTGACACAAGTCATGTTTTACAGTCAGGTAGACTACACTGTCACTGACACAAGTCATGTTTCACAGTCAGGTAGACTACACAGTCACTGACACAAATCATGTTTCACAGTCAGGTAGACTACATAATCACTGACACAAGTCATGTTTCACAGTCAGGTAGACTACTTTGTCACTGACACAAGTCATGTTTCACAGTCAGGTAGACTACTTTGTCACTGATAGTCGCCACAAACACCTTGTCCGTCCTTTGTGCAGAACGACGTCCCAGTGAGTGGTTGTACCGTGTAGGATTCACAGTGCACGGGTTGATATCAATAGACTGGAAGCGTCCTTTGTGCAGACTGACGTCCCAGTGAGTGGTTGTACCCTGTAGGATTCACAGTGCACGGGTTGATATCAATAGACTGGAAGCGTCCTTTGTGCAGAACGACGTCCCAGTGAGTGGTTGTACCCTGTAGGATTCACAGTGCACGGGTTGATATCAATAGACTGGAAGCGTCCTTTGTGCAGAACGACGTACCAATGAGTGGTTGTACCCTGTATGATTCACAGTGCACGTCAGCGTCATTACAAGTGCGGGACATTCTGTTTGCAACTCAGAAAATCTTTTTTTGTTTTTGTTTGGAGATTTTTGTATTTGATTGTGTTTATCAAATGCAAACCGTTACTTGCTCAGATGAGGTGATTTATCGACTGTACACATTTAATATGCACGCACGCGCACTAATTTGAACAGTAATTTACAGTCCTTTCCTTTACCTAAACTTTGCTGGCTTTACACATTAACACGTGTTACACTGATCTTTTTACAGCACTGTGCTGTGTAGTTGTAACGCTACAGTTCACAGTCCTCAGCCCAACACAACAACACGTGTTACACTGATCTTTTTACAGCACTGTGCTGTGTAGTTGTAACGCTACAGTTCACAGTCCTCAACCCTACACAACAACACGTGTTACACTGATCTTTGTACAGCACTGTGCTGTGTAGTTGTAACGCTACAGTTCACAGTCCTCAACCCAACACATCAACACGGGTTACACTGATCTTGTTACAGCACTGTGCTGTGTAGTTGTAACGCTACAGTTCACAGTCCTCAGCCCAACACAACAACACGTGTTACACTGATCTTGTTACAGCACTGTGTTGTGTAGTTGTAACGCTACAGTTCACAGTCCTCAGCCCAACACAGCAACACGTGTTACACTGATCTTGTTACAGCACTGTGTTGTGTAGTTGTAACGCTACAGTTCACAGTCCTCAACCCAACACACCACACACCAAGACACGTGACAAACGTATGATCATATGACCACCTGAACCTTAAATCATTTCTTTTTCGCGTAAAGTAGGCTAATACTGTCGGTCACAGACTCCAAACTCGGTTGTTCACTATCTGGCACTTCCGTTTATGTCTTGATTGCAAAACGAACGTCATATACTGATCAAAACAGTAATGAAGCAAGTTGTAATACAGAGATACTGAGAACAAATCGTTGTACAGTGCTAAGACGGAACGCAACAGAACGAACACAAGGTGTGGACCAACGTCGCAGGGAAAAACTTCCTGGTTGAATTATTCCAAGTCCTCTTGTATGCGTGGTGTCAACACTCTGTGTACCCGGGGTGCATAGCTCATTAAATGACACTGAGGTGGGCCATGTGGTATGGTAGCACATTCCTGCCAACATTAGAAAAAGTGTTGTCTATTGGAATTGTCAAACTGCGAATATGCTTATGTGGAGAATGTTTCTATCAATAAATACATTTAGAATTCAGATACAAAGTACGAGTAATTGGACAAGAGTAACACACGTGAAAAGAAAAGTGGAGCAGGTTTATGGAGCTTGACATCTTGAAACAAGAGGTTATCGTATATCAACATTCACAGCTCATGGCTCATTGTCTTCACCAACATTCACAGGTCATGGGTCATTGTCTTCACCAACATTCACAGGTCATGGGTCATTGTCTTCACCAACATTCACAGGTCATGGGTCATTGTCTTCACCAACATTCACAGCTCATGGGTCATTGTCTTCACCAACATTCACAGGTCATGGGTCACTGTCTTCACCAACATTCACAGGTCATGGGTCATTGTCTTCACCAACATTCACAGGTCATGGGTCATTGTCTTCACCAACATTCACAGGTCATGGGTCATTGTCTTCACCAACAAGGATACAAGCATAATTATACATGATGCCACCCCAATAGTCTGATGACATTTTGTCAAGGTGTGACTAGCTTACAGGGAAAGGTGATGAAAACACCCACAACACTATGTCTCCCACACCATGCCAAGCACCCTGTAGGGTACAGGGAGGGAGGGTGGGGGAAACACCCACAACATTATGTCTCTCACACCATGCCAAGCACCCTGTAGGGTACAGGGAGGGAGGGTGGGGGAAACACCCACAACACTATGTCTCTCACACCATGCCAAGCACCCTGTAGGGTACAGGGAGGGAGGGTGGGGGAAACACCCACAACACTATGTCTCCCACACCATGCCAAGCACCCTGTAGGGTACAGGGAGGGAGGGTGGGGGAAACACCCACAACACTATGTCTCCCACACCATGCCAAGCACCCTGTAGGGTACAGGGAGGGAGGGTGGGGAAACACCCACAACATTATGTCTCTCACACCATGCCAAGCACCCTGTAGGGTACAGGGAGGGAGGGTGGGGGAAACACCCACAACACTATGTCTCTCACACCATGCCATGCACCCTGTAGGGTACAGGGAGGGAGGGTGGGGGAAACACCCACAGCACTATGTCTCCCACACCATGCCAAGCACCCTGTAGGGTACAGGGAGGGAGGGTGGGGGAAACACCCACAACACTATGTCTCTCACACCATGCCAAGCACCCTGTAGGGTACAGGGAGGGAGGGTGGGGGAAACACCCACAACACTATGTCTCTCACACCATGCCAAGCACCCTGTAGGGTACAGGGAGGGAGGGTGGGGGAAACACCCACAACACTATGTCTCTCACACCATGCCAAGCACCCTGTAGGGTACAGGGAGGGAGGGTGGGGGAAACACCCACAACACTATGTCTCCCACACCATGCCAAGCACCCTGTAGGGTACAGGGAGGGAGGGTGGGGGAAACACCCACAACACTATGTCTCCCACACCATGCCAAGCACCCTGTAGGGTACAGGGAGGGAGGGTGGGGGAAACACCCACAACACTATGTCTCTCACACCATGCCAAGCACCCTGTAGGGTACAGGGAGGGAGGGTGGGGGAAACACCCACAACACTATGTCTCTCACACCATGCCAAGCACCCTGTAGGGTACAGGGAGGGAGGGTGGGGGAAACACCCACAACACTATGTCTCCCACACCATGCCAAGCACCCTGTAGGGTACAGGGAGGGAGGGTGGGGGAAACACTCACAACACTATGTCTCTCACACCATGCCAAGCACCCTGTAGGGTACAGGGAGGGAGGGTGGGGGAAACACCCACAACACTATGTCTCTCACACCATGCCAAGCACCCTGTAGGGTACAGGGAGGGAGGGTGGGGGAAACACCCACAACACTATGTCTCTCACACCATGCCAAGCACCCTGTAGGGTACAGGGAGGGAGGGTGGGGGAAACACCCACAACACTATGTCTCCCACACCATGCCAAGCACCCTGTAGGGTACAGGGAGGGAGGGTGGGGGAAACACTCACAACACTATGTCTCTCACACCATGCCAAGCACCCTGTAGGGTACAGGGAGGGAGGGTGGGGGAAACACCCACAACACTATGTCTCTCACACCATGCCAAGCACCCTGTAGGGTACAGGGAGGGAGGGTGGGGGAAACACCCACACCACTATGTCTCTCACACCATGCCAAGCACCCTGTAGGGTACAGGGAGGGTGGGGGAAACACCCACAACACTATGTCTCTCACACCATGCCAAGCACCCTGTAGGGTACAGGGAGGGTGGGGGAAACACCCACAACACTATGTCTCTCACACCATGCCAAGCACCCTGTAGGGTACAGGGAGGGAGGGTGGGGGAAACACCCACAACACTATGTCTCTCACACCATGCCAAGCACCCTGTAGGGTACAGGGAGGGAGGGTGGGGGTAACACCCACAACACTATGTCTCTCACACCATGCCAAGCACCCTGTAGGGTACAGGGAGGGTGGGGGAAACACTCACAACACTGTGTCTCTCACACCATGCCAAGCACCCTGTAGGGTACAGGGAGGGTGGGGGAAACACTCACAACACTGTGTCTCTCACACCATGCCAAGCACCCTGTAGGGTACAGGGAGGGAGGGTGGGGGAAACACCCACAACACTATTTCTCTCACACCATGCCAAGCACCATGTAGGGTACAGGGAGGGAGGGTGGGGGAAACACCCACAACACTATGTCTCTCACACCATGCCAAGCACCCTGTAGGGTACAGGGAGGGAGGGTGGGGGGTACAGGGAGGGAGGGTGGGGGTAACACCCACAACACGGTTTGGTGTATTTGTTTAGCTTAATTGTTCACCAACATGGGAAATTGGTTGCCCAACAGAAAATATCGTTGGGTTTTATTAGATCGACATTGTAAGATGACCAACTGAAACACCGTAGTTGATAAATGACGTAATAACGTATAACTATCATATAACACTTTTATACACACAATCTACTCAGACTAGATCAACGAAATGTTACTAGCTTGTAAAACAATCACTAAGCCTTCCAACTCTTTTGAACTATGTATGATTTGGCAATGTGCAGAATGTTTTAGATCTATCCCCGACGCAGTTTGTCAACAAACACGTCAAAAACGGCATCCTATTTCAGGGGCGGATTAGGGGGGGTGGTTACAGGGGTTCCGCACCCCGCGCTTTGTGGTAGGTTTACACTAGTAGGATTTTTTTAAATTGAAAAGCTCAATTTTGGTCGCATTTCAAATTTTTTTTTTAAGTCATGCAAACCACACAGCAAACCTTGTAGTACAATGTATTCTCTATTTATTATCATTCTTATAACAGCAAAGCCCGGAAGCTCTCATTCAAAAAAAGAAAAGAAAGAGAGAATGCTTTATGTCCTGCAGGCTAAATATTTCGCCTTTTAAGGACAAGATATGGGTTATATGATTCGAGTTTTACGCCCTCGTGGCTTTTGACACAAGTGTATGCGTGTTTAGGTGGTATCAGCCATCTGCACTTTGGGCAGAATGACCGAGGTCTTGTACGTGCCATTGTGGTGACACGGGGGTGGGACATGGCTTCCGTCTCTGGGTTTGCACATAAAGTTGACCCGTGTCCGTCCCGGCCCGAATTCGAACCTGCGACCTTCCGATCACAAGCCCAGTGCTCTACCAACTGAGCTACCGGGCCCCCAGCTCTCACTCACTCGCTAACCGACACTTTTAGGGAGAGAGGTTGGGTGTGGGGGGTGAGAGAGAGGTTGGGTGTGGGGGGTGAGAGAGAGGTTGGGTGTGGGGGGTGAGAGAGAGGTTGGGTGTGGGGGGTGAGAGAGAGGTTGGGTGTGGGGGGTGAGAGAGAGGTTGGGTGTGGGGGGTGAGAGAGGTTGTGTGTGGTGGTGGGGTGCATTTCAAGGAGTCTCGCCATGTTCTAATAAATACCACGACACAGAACACGCAGGGGCCGCGTGCATGATAATCTACTGTCACGTGACACTAGTCAGGTGTACATAGTGCAAGACGGGTTTGATTGCTTGTTTGACACAACTTTTAGCAGCTACCTTTTCTGCCTTCTCTCTCTCTCTCTCTCTCTCTCTCTCTCTCTCTCTCTCTCTCTCTCTCTCTCTCTCTCTCTCTCTCTCTCTCTCTCTTTTTCCCTCTCTCCCTGGTTATCGCACACGCACGCACACGTTTACTCCTCAAAAAAGGTCTTATTTTGGAATATTTGTGTGTGAGCTTTTGCATCTTTCTTGTGTGCGATTGCGTTTAATGTTAGTGTTGTATAACGACAGAACAGACTTACCTGTGGTGCTCAGACAGAACAGGCTTACCTGTGGTGCTCAGACAGAACAGGCTTACCTGTGGTGCTCAGACAGAACAGGCTTACCTGTGGTGCTCAGACAGAACAGGCTTACCTGTGGTGCTTAGACACAGATCTCAAGATGTTCAGTGCAACACAAAGATTGTGAGACACAAGTGGCAAGCTGTTTGTCTCAGTGCACTGTGCTGTGTTTAGTTGTAACGCTACAGTTCACAGTCCTCAAAACCAACACATCTTACACCACGAAACGTGACAAACTTATGATCATACATGACCCCCTGAACCTTAAATCATTTTTTTTTCACGTAAAGTAGGCTTATACAGTACTGTCGGTCACAGACTCCAAACTCGGTTGTTCACTATCTGGCACTTCCGTTTATGTCTTGATTGCAAAACGAACGTCATTTACTGATCAAAATGTTAAACAGAAATGAAGTAAGTTGTAACACAGACTGAAATACTGAGAACAAATCGCTGTACAGTGCTAGGACGGAATGCAACACAGAACTATAACAAGGTGTGCACCAACGACGCAAGGAAAAACTTCCTGGTTCAAATATTCCAACTCCTCATGTATGCGTGGTGTCGACGCAACGACAGCGACCACGTGACACACTCTGTATACCCGGGGTGCATAACTCAATAAATTACACTGGGGTGGGTCATGTGATATGGTAAGATTGCCTTATATGGACCGGCAATGTGAATCACCTCCAGTTCTGCAAACTAACGGTGTTAGAGCGCTAAAAACTATTTCATTCGCTGTATTTACCCTCTCTGGGTAATTTGCACATGTTACAACAGTTGCAGAAACACAAACCACAAAACCGTTAGGCTTTATACTCTTTTTAACGCCGCTTTTGGCAGCGTTCACTCTATATTTGACGCTTAAAACGGACTAGTTTCTGTCCACGATCAAAGCTGTTATCGCACAAACATCGCTATACAGCTGATAATGTATTTGTTACACTTTAGCAGTGTTGACCCCGAGTATCTACTGCAAAGAAAACATAATAGCAAAATCTCAAAGTAGGCTTATGTGTATGTCCCCTAATATAAACCATCTTCAACAAATAGAAGAAAATAAAAGCTAAGGGCTCTTTTCATTAATTCATTAAGAAGCTTGCTGAAAGTAACAAATGACTAGCCTTTCTAACTTTCCCCAAAATGTAACAAATAGTCTTCTTTTCGTCGAAGTTCATAATTTCATTAGGTTTCTTCAGTTTCCTTTTGTGCTTTAATAACCGTTATTGTCAAACCAAAACAAAAAAAAATCTATATCACAATCGAATTAGTCTGACTTGCACGCTAAAAAAGTTGTATCATCCTATTTTAAAGTAAAGGGGGCTTTTCACGGTGATTCGTGAAGGTCTCTTCATTGGTCCATTTTAGGCGTCCAGGCTCCTAATACAATACACACTGCCTGTAACACGTCTCTACAGTTTTTGTTTGTTTGCTTAACGCCCAGCCGACCACGAAGGGCCATATCAGGGCGGTGCTGCTTTGACATATAACGTGCGCCACACACAAGACAGAAGTCGCAGCACAGGCTTCATGTCTCACCCAGTCACATTATTCTGACACCGGACCAACCAGTCCTAGCACTAACCCCATAATGCCAGACGCCAGGCGGAGCAGCCACTAGATTGCCAATTTTAAACTTGAAGTCTTAGGTATGACCCGGCCGGGGTTCGAACCCACGACCTCCCGATCACGGGGCGGACACCTTACCACTAGGCCAACCGTGCCGGTCCTCTCTACAGTAGATTGTTACATGTGTGGTTATTCGAACGACCTAGTGTACTAACACCAGCATTAGACAGTCAGTGACTTTAAAACAGCAATTACAGACATGATCTGGGCATCATGGGGGAATGCGTTCTTGTCATTGTGCGTCATGTTTCCAGTCATTTGAGTTCAGCGAATATCTTCATAGTTGTTGTGCATGAACTTCAGTGTGTTCAAGTCACGACCATTCAACAAAGTTTCCAGTCTATAAGTAAAATGGTCCGACTTTTTCCGACTCTCCAAATTACACCTCCGAAATTGTCAATGACGCCATCACTTTCATGTCTGGGGATTGCCCTTAGTAGCAGCAACTGCAGTCTTCAGGTCACCAATTATCTTGGGGGTGATGTTTTTTTGGTTTTTTTAATACTCAGACATTCACATGATCCAAAAGACTGAAATATTTAAATTAGGTAAGTATGGCTACCGCTCAATGTCAAACCTCATACTGTTGAGTCGACCCCCAAATTTGGAACCTTTTTTGAAATGGCATAAAGTCAGTCAGACCATTTTAATCTAGAAAATTACTTCTCTGTGGAAAGGCCATGCATAGGGTGAAATTAATATATACCCAACAGGAACCAATTTGTTCACAGATGTAGAATTATTGATTAATTTTTGGGGTGGCATTTTTGAGGGGTCACCCTGTATTATGTGATGCAAAACAAGTGATGTTCAACATGGTTATTGTGTGTCAGGACGTGTACGGACACTACGTGTACCCTGCGCCTTACCTGGAAGAACATGTCATGTCAGGGGCGACCTATCTGCAAGTGAGTCGTATGGTGTTTCTTTGTGGGGTTTATTTTAGCTTAGAACTAAACACGAACACGCCGCGCGCTTGTGTGTGTCAGTGTGTGTGTATAATGTATATGTGTGTATATGTATGTGTATGTGTTTGTGTGTGTGTGTGTGTGTGTGTGTGTGTGTGTGTGTGTGTGTGTGTGTGTGTGTGTATGTGGGTGTGTTTGTTTATGCGAGTGTGTGTGTGTGTGTGTGTGTGTGTGTGTTAGTGTGTGTTTGTGTGTGTGTTAGTGTGTGTTTGTGTGTGTGTGTATGTGTGTGTCACTGTGTGTGTGTGTGTGTATGTGTGTGTGTGTGTGTGTGTGTGTGTGTGTGTGTGTGTGTGTGTGTGTGTGTGCGCGTGTTTGGCGGGCATGAATGCACATGTATGCAAGTATTTATTTGCCGGCGAGATATGTAATGTGATGCAAAACTAGTGATGTTTAACATATCGTGTGTCAGGACATGCGCGGACACTACGTGTACCCAGCGTATTACCCGGGCGAACAGGTCATGTCAGGGGCAACCTATCCTCAAGTGAGTCGTATATGGTGCTTCTTTTTCGTAATTTTTCTTTTTAGCTCTGCGCATGTGTGTGTCAGTGTTATGCATGAGTAGTCCACTGAATGGCAAGTGTGCATGTCAAATGGTGCACTTTAAAACAATCAAAATACGGGGATCGCCTCTGTCAACAGGTGTACAATTGAAATTGAGCGATTTAAAGCCCCCAGGCGTTCACCTTGGAGATATCTCGAAGGCCGACTAATAAACAAACACCATCAGTGAACAACCTGTGAATTGAATACAGGAATCAAGTTATAAGCAGGATCAGGGCACTTCCCGTGAAGGGAAACGTTCACGTCACTGATGAATTCTGCACGCCATTTACCACGTGCTTGGTTCTGTTGTTTTCAGATGACAGCGGAACGCGAGGAAGAACGGCCGAGAGAGGGCGTGGACGCTGTGCGCACACGCCGTGACAAAAAGCATTGTGTGATTTCTTAAATATATTACAGCTTTAACCGAGAAACAACCGTTTGGTGTATTTTTGAACGCGAGGCAAGACGTACTACCTCATGAACGGTTAGTTTCTGTTAAGAAAAACCAGTTGTTGTTGTAACTTGGAGGGGCAGACAAGTCGTTTTCCCCGTGTATCTCGCTTCACATGTTTGATGGTTTTCTTGATCAGATTGGGTAATCTATGATATGATTTAGGAAGACAAGTTTGGAGAAAGCGCAGTGCACATCATTTGTGTGTGTATCTATTTTGGTTGTTTTTCTAAATGTATAAGAAGGAAGACAATCACGGTTTGCCCGTGCACAGGTCTGAGAAAGTAGGTCATCTTAACTTGCCAACTTTTGAGCAGCCAGGTTGAACTTTTCCTCTTTTCCTCAGTAAAAGTTTGGTACCAAGGCCAGTAAATCGTGTTCACGTCTGTTGCTTGGGTAAACTGTGTGAGTCAAGAGGGCCGAGTCACCACGATGCTGCCTCTGTTGCCTGGGTAAACTGTGTGAGTCAAGAGGGCCGAGTCACCACAGTGCTGCCTCTGTTGCCTGGGTAAACTGTGTGAGTCAAGAGGGCCGAGTCACAACAGTGCTGCCTCTGTTGCCTGGGTAAACTGTGTGAGTCAAGAGGGCCGAGTCACCACGATGCTGCCTCTGTTGCCTGGGTAAACTGTGTGAGTCAAGAGGGCCGAGTCACCACAGTGCTGCCTCTGTTGCCTGGGTAAACTGTGTGAGTCAAGAGGGCCGAGTCACCACAGTGCTGCCTCTGTTGCCTGGGTAAACTGTGTGAGTCAAGAGGGCCGAGTCACCACAATGCTGCCTCTGTTGCCTGGGTAAACTGTGTGAGTCAAGAGGGCCGAGTCACCACAGTGCTGCCTCTGTTGCCTGGGTAAACTGTGTGAGTCAAGAGGGCCGAGTCACCACAATGCTGCCTCTGTTGCCTGGGTAAACTGTATGAGTCAAGAGGGCCGAGTCACCACAGTGCTGCCTCTGTTGCCTGGGTAAACTGTGTGAGTCAAGAGGGCCGAGTCACCACAATGCTGCCTCTGTTGCCTGGGTAAACTGTGTGAGTCAAGAGGGCCGAGTCACCACAATGCTGGCTCTGTTGCCTGGGTAAACTGTGTGAGTCAAGAGGGCCGAGTCACCACAATGCTGCCTCTGTTGCCTGGGTAAACTGTGAGAGTCAAGAGGGCCGAGTCACCACAGTGCTGCCTCTGTTGCCTGGGTAAACTGTGTGAGTCAAGAGGGCCGAGTCACCACAATGCTGCCTCTGTTGCCTGGGTAAACTGTGTGAGTCAAGAGGGCCGAGTCATCACAATGCTGCCTCTGTTGCCTGGGTAAACTGTGTGAGTCAAGAGGGCCGAGTCACCACAGTGCTGCCTCTGTTGCCTGGGTAAACTGTGTGAGTCAAGAGGGCCGAGTCACCACAATGCTGCCTTTGTTGCCTGGGTAAACTGTGTGAGTCAAGAGGGCCGAGTCACCACAGTGCTGCCTCTGTTGCCTGGGTAAACTGTGTGAGTCAAGAGGGCCGAGTCACCACAGTGCTGCCTCTGTTGCCTGGGTAAACTGTGTGAATCAAGAGGGCCGAGTCACCACAATGCTGCCTCTGTTGCCTGGGTAAACTGTGTGAGTCAAGAGGGCCGAGTCACCACAGTGCTGCCTCTGTTGCCTGGGTAAACTGTGTGAGTCAAGAGGGCCGAGTCACCACAGTGCTGCCTCTGTTGCCTGGGTAAACTGTGTGAGTCAAGAGGGCCGAGTCACCACAGTGCTGCCTCTGTTGCCTGGGTAAACTGTGTGAGTCAAGAGGGCCGAGTCACCACAGTGCTGCCTCTGTTGCCTGGGTAAACTGTGTGAGTCAAGAGGGCCGAGTCACCACAGTGCTGCCTCTGTTGCCTGGGTAAACTGTGTGAGTCAAGAGGGCCGAGTCACCACAGTGCTGCCTCTGTTGCCTGGGTAAACTGTGTGAGTCAAGAGGGCCGAGTCACCACAGTGCTGCCTCTGTTGCCTGGGTAAACTGTGTGAGTCAAGAGGGCCGAGTCACCACAATGCTGCCTCTGTTGCCTGGGTAAACTGTGTGAGTCAAGAGGGCCGAGTCACCACAGTGCTGCCTCTGTTGCCTGGGTAAACTGTGTGAGTCAAGAGGGCCGAGTCACCACAATGCTGCCTCTGTTGCCTGGGTAAACTGTGTGAGTCAAGAGGGCCGAGTCACCACAGTGCTGCCTCTGTTGCCTGGGTAAACTGTGTGAGTCAAGAGGGCCGAGTCACCACAATGCTGCCTCTGTTGCCTGGGTAAACTGTGTGAGTCAAGAGGGCCGAGTCACCACAGTGCTGCCTCTGTTGCCTGGGTAAACTGTGTGAGTCAAGAGGGCCGAGTCACCACAATGCTGCCTCTGTTGCCTGGGTAAACTGTGTGAGTCAAGAGGGCCGAGTCACCACAATGCTGCCTCTGTTGCCTGGGTAAACTGTGTGAGTCAAGAGGGCCGAGTCACCACAATGCTGCCTCTGTTGCCTGGGTAAACTGTGTGAGTCAAGAGGGCCGAGTCACCACAGTGCTGCCTCTGTTGCCTGGGTAAACTGTGTGAGTCAAGAGGGCCGAGTCACCACAATGCTGCCTCTGTTGCCTGGGTAAACTGTGTGAGTCAAGAGGGCCGAGTCACCACAGTGCTGCCTCTGTTGCCTGGGTAAACTGTGTGAGTCAAGAGGGCCGAGTCACCACAGTGCTGCCTCTGTTGCCTGGGTAAACTGTGTGATTTAAGAAGGCCGAGTCACCACAATGCTGCCTCTGTTGCCTGGGTAAACTGTGTGAGTCAAGAGGGCCGAGTCACCACTGTGCTGCCTCTGTTGCCTGGGTAAACTGTGTGAGTCAAGAGGGCCGAGTCACCACAATGCTGCCTCTGTTGCCTGGGTAAACTGTGTGAGTCAAGAGGGCCGAGTCACCACAGTGCTGCCTCTGTTGCCTGGGTAAACTGTGTAAGTCAAGAGGGCCGAGTCACCACAGTGCTGCCTCTGTTGCCTGGGTAAACTGTGTGAGTCAAGAGGGCCGAGTCACCACAGTGCTGCCTCTGTTGCCTGGGTAAACTGTGTGAGTCAAGAGGGCCGAGTCACCACAGTGCTGCCTCTGTTGCCTGGGTAAACTGTGTGAGTCAAGAGGGCCGAGTCACCACAGTGCTGCCTCTGTTGCCTGGGTAAACTGTGTGAGTCAAGAGGGCCGAGTCACCACAGTGCTGCCTCTGTTGCCTGGGTAAACTGTGTGAGTCAAGAAGGCCGAGTCACCACAATGCTGCCTCTGTTGCCTGGGTAAACTGTGTGAGTCAAGAGGGCCGAGTCACCACTGTGCTGCCTCTGTTGCCTGGGTAAACTGTGTGAGTCAAGAAGGCCGAGTCACCACAATGCTGCCTCTGTTGCCTGGGTAAACTGTGTGAGTCAAGAGGGCCGAGTCACCACAGTGCTGCCTCTGTTGCCTGGGTAAACTGTGTGAGTCAAGAGGGCCGAGTCACCACAGTGCTGCCTCTGTTGCCTGGGTAAACTGTGTGAGTCAAGAGGGCCGAGTCACCACAGTGCTGCCTCTGTTGCCTGGGTAAACTGTGTGAGTCAAGAGGGCCGAGTCACCACAGTGCTGCCTCTGTTGCCTGGGTAAACTGTGTGAGTCAAGAGGGCCGAGTCACCACAGTGCTGCCTCTGTTGCCTGGGTAAACTGTGTGAGTCAAGAGGGCCGAGTCACCACAGTGCTGCCTCTGTTGCCTGGGTAAACTGTGTGAGTCAAGAGGGCCGAGTCACTACAATGCTGCCTCTGTTGCCTGGGTAAACTGTGTGAGTCAAGAGGGCCGAGTCACCAAAGTGCTGCCTCTGTTGCCTGGGTAAACTGTGTGAGTCAAGAGGGCCGAGTCACCACAGTGCTGCCCCTGTTGCCTGGGTAAACTGTGTGAGTCAAGAGGGCCGAGTCACCACAGTGCTGCCTCTGTTGCCTGGGTAAACTGTGTGAGTCAAGAGGGCCGAGTCACCACAATGCTGCCTCTGTTGCCTGGGTAAACTGTGTGAGTCAAGAGGGCCGAGTCACCACAATGCTGCCTCTGTTGCCTGGGTAAACTGTGTGAGTCAAGAGGGCCGAGTCACCACAGTGCTGCCTCTGTTGCCTGGGTAAACTGTGTGAGTCAAGAGGGCCGAGTCACCACAGTGCTGCCTCTGTTGCCTGGGTAAACTGTGTGAGTCAAGAGGGCCGAGTCACCACAGTGCTGCCTCTGTTGCCTGGGTAAACTGTGTGAGTCAAGAGGGCCGAGTCACCACAATGCTGCCTCTGTTGCCTGGGTAAACTGTGTGAGTCAAGAGGGCCGAGTCACCACAATGCTGCCTCTGTTGCCTGGGTAAACTGTGTGAGTCAAGAGGGCCGAGTCACTACAGTGCTGCCTCTGTTGCCTGGGTAAACTGTGTGAGTCAAGAGGGCCGAGTCACCACAATGCTGCCTCTGTTGCCTGGGTAAACTGTGTGAGTCAAGAGGGCCGAGTCACCACAGTGATGCCTCTGTTGCCTGGGTAAACTGTGTGAGTCAAGAGGGCCGAGTCACCACAGTGCTGCCTCTGTTGCCTGGGTAAACTGTGTGAGTCAAGAGGGCCGAGTCACCACAGTGCTTCCTCTGTTGCCTGGGTAAACTGTGTGAGTCAAGAGGGCCGAGTCACCACAGTGCTGCCTCTGTTGCCTGGGTAAACTGTGTGAGTCAAGAGGGCCGAGTCACCACAGTGCTGCCTCTGTTGCCTGGGTAAACTGTGTGAGTCAAGAGGGCCGAGTCACCACAGTGCTGCCTCTGTTGCCCGGGTAAACTGTGTGAGTCAAGAGGGCCGAGTCACCACAATGCTGCCTCTGTTGCCTGGGTAAACTGTGTGAGTCAAGAGGGCCGAGTCACCACAGTGCTGCCTCTGTTGCCTGGGTAAACTCTGTGAGTCAAGAGGGCCGAGTCACCACAATGCTGCCTCTGTTGCCTGGGTAAACTGTGTGAGTCAAGAGGGCCGAGTCACAACAGTGCTGCCTCTGTTGCTTGGGTAAACAGTGTGAGTCGAGAGGGCCGAGTCACCACGATGCTGCCTCTGTTTTGCTATCCTGCTCCTCGGCGCATCTAGCCAAGATGGCGGCTGATTAGCTGGAGGCAATTAGAGTAGTGCGCGTTACCTTAAAGAGACCCAACAGGCAGTGTTCGAGCGGCGTCGCTCCATCTTTACAGGCCCCAAACCCCTGCCCAATTTCCTAGGATTTTAGAACTTAGGTTTTATTTTAACCATCAGGGTACCCCTGGGTCATGCCCAATATTTCATCAGTTTATTTTTGTTAAGACTTTTTTGGTTAGGCTCTGAGATTCGTTTCCAGTCCTAGAAGCACTGCCCGATGTTTCGGCAGTCTAAAGACTTACACGATTGTGTATTTTTAGAAAACCAGAATGTTTCAAGCCAAATTGAACTTTTGTATAGATATGTTTTCTACGACAGATCCTATGTATATTTGTATGATTATTTTCTTGGATTGAATACACATTTGGAACTTGACTTGACTCTTGTTGAGTTGATATTCTGTCTGTCTGTTCGTCTTGCCGTGTGTTTGATTGTCATCCTGACAAATGTTTTTCAGCCAATTTGCACCATTACATCCATTTGCTTAACACCCAGCCGACCACGATCGAAGGGCCATATCAGGGCGGTGCTGCTTTGACATATAACGTGCGCCACACACAAGACAGAAGTCGCAGCACAGGCTTCATGTCTTACCCAGTCACATTATTCTGACACCGGACCAACCGGTCCTAGCACTAACCCCATAATGCCAGACGCCAGGCGGAGCAGCCACTAGATTGCCAATTTTAAAGTCTTAGGTATGACCCGGCCGGGGTTCGAACCCACGACCTCCCGATCACGGGGCGGACGCCTTACCACTAGGCCAACCGTGCCGGTACACAATATGCTGGTCTGACAACAAGCCACCAAAGATTTTATTTGTCATCATTTTGAAAAAGTAAAAGTACGGGGATCCATATTCTGAACATCATTTTTTTTTAGAATACATTCAATTTATATACGTTTTTGGCATTTGTCTTTTATTTTCAGGCGATGCGAGGCACTAAAGTGACCAACATGAAACTTGGAAAATACATGGGGTAAATCAGTTTTCTGTGTAGTTATTGAAGTGACTTATGTGGAGAAAAGTGCAGTGCACATACATTTTTGGGGTATCTCTTATTTTCCCCATTTGAGCCTTGTAATGTTTTAATCACATTGTTTTTGGATACAACACATAACGTCCCTTTTTGTTTTAGGTCCATCTTTGTTAAGTTTTACAGGCAGTTTTACAGGCAGTTTTTATGAAGGTTTAGTGAAGAGGGGCGTGTTCTTTTTACCCTCTCTTTCGTTTTTTCCACCCCCTTCTTTAGTTTGTTGATTATTAGGCTTGACGTTTCCTTCTGCCATACTCACAAACGAATACTCTCCCTCTCTCTCTCTCTCTCCCTCTCTCTCCCTCTCTCCCCCCTCTCTCTCTCTCTCTCTCGGGGGTCGCTTCCGGTGTGTCAAAGGAGCAACACACGTTTTTTGGAGCTCCTGATTTATCAGCGTTTCTGACACCAAAATGCCAGTCGAAGGACTCCCTACTGCTGCAGAAGATGTATTGTCCACCCTACTGTGTAAACACACGGTGACATCTTGGAAAGTGGCCGGAACAGAAGAAGGAACAGTATTCGTACTCCGCTTGAAGTGTGACCGGGACGACCGTGGTTTCGCCATGACACCTGCACCGACCGGTGCATGGAGACGCAAACCACCAGCGCAGCAAAGAAGAGACCAGCAGAGAAGAGACCAAAGAAGAGCAGAACAGAA